>NC_132998.1:27435695-27738725 GCF_048564905.1 Vicugna pacos
GTCTTTGCTTATCTTTTGTCCACTCTGTTGAGGATGATTTTGTCTTCTGGTGCATTTCCATGGGCATTTGAAGAGCAAGTTTGGAGGAAGCCTATCTGTAAATTCTCAACTGCTGTCATGTTAACCCAGACATCACTCCACTAATCCATGGCTAATCCTTGTTTACTTTTCTTTTTATTCCAATACTGCTTTGATGGGCACAGGAGACATTTTACGCTCTGGCTTCTCCCGTGCCACCTCCTGCTTTCCTTTTCACAGATCCGGCTGCCCCTACTGAACTCCCTGCTGTTCCCCTCCGTCGCTGCTCTGTCTCAGCTGCTGATTCTTTAAGGCTTAACTCAAATGTCATTTCCTTTCTAGAAGCCTGTTCTGAGCTTTTCAGTCAACATTTAATCATTATTTTTAAAAAGTATAATTATTGAGTGCCTACTATGTGCCACGTAATGTGATGGAAACTGGAAAAAAAATGGAAAGAACAGTTATGGTCTCTGCTCATGGTTTAATGCTGGGAATAGAAATGGACAAGATCTTCATATTTGTTAAATGGAGAGCAGGGCACACTGGGGATTCTTCTTCAATTCTGATGTTTTTCCACGTGGGAGAAGCTCTGCTATGATTCCTGGCTTTTTGAATTTTTGACTAGTGAATTTGGGATTAAGAACTGGGAATGGGGATCTCAATCCTTTCTTCTTTCTTTCTCTGGTATGCAGTCTACTTTGCAGGAAGCACACATTCTGCTTGGCTTTTCCAAAAATCAAGTTTGACACGACCAGACCCCAATGTGGGTCCAGGTACATTGTGGGCAGTGAAAACCCAGCGTTGCCTGTAACTGACCAGAAGGGTAAGTTGGTCTAATTCTGAAGATGAAAATGTCTACTTGCCCATAGGCTTAGGTCACATTCTCTAATATCAATTTATTGGCTCAGAGGCAGGGAAAGAGAACACTATCAGTTGGGCTCTCTCAAACCTCCATAGTATTCAAAGTACAATTTTGAACAGAGCTTCTGTTAGTCCTCTTGAAGAGTTAATCCTCTTGAAGTGCCTTTCTCAAATCTTTTATGGTATTAATTACATCGCTGTGATAATCCCTTTATATACATCTTCTCCTCTAGAGTGAGAGTCTTTGCCTTTGTGCAGCTTGTGTACTAGACAAAGTTGTCCAGCCTGGGGGATGAGTGGGAGCTAAAATCCAGCCAGGAATGTGCTGGTCAGTAGCTGTGTCTTCACTTGGAACCACATCAGCTCAGAGGGTAAGACACCTTTTTGGAATTTGCACAAAACCTCCTCATGTGACAGCAAAGCCCTCTGTCCTTGTATTTGATGAATGAATAAGTGCATACTGTTTAGATGGGCAGCACTATTACCCCCCCTAACTGTAATCATCCGAAAGGGAGGAATTGCATCCATTTAACTTATTTTTTTTACCATCTCTTGTAAAACACAAGAAGTCAGTATGTCGCTCAAGGCCCTGGCAGAATTGTGAAGGGGAAGTAGATATCTTCGCCAGGACATTCCCTTAATTTCCATTATTATTATTGTTATTTGATGATGATGATGATGATGATTACATTTAAGAGTAATAGAGAACACAATGGATTTGAATTCAGGAAACCTAAAATCTGATTCTAAATGGAAATCCTGTAGACCTCAATGGTTTGTGGTAAGGGCAAAGCACTACAATATATGTGAATAAGTATCGCACACCATAAATACATACAGATGGTAGGGGTTATTCCTATCATTCCCTGATCGCTTAAATTACACTCTGAAGTCTTTGCCAGCTTAATTAACGTGTAAGGCTTGCTCTGACAACGTTGATTCTAATGATAACAACATAACATGCTTATTTCTGGAAAACACCCAGAGCCATCTCTTTGAATTATTCATTTTCCAACAGATTTTTATAGGTTTTGTAATGTAACTTGAACCTAACCCTACCTGCTAAAGGGCATTCCACTTAGCACCTGCACTTTCTATGCTGCACATATGTTTATTTCTCTTTCTGTTGCCTAGCTGTTGGTTAAAGGGATGATTTCAAACAGATTCTACTTGATGGAACCATTCTGTTCCTGAATTAGATTATACCCCATCTCATACTTTTTCTAATCAAATGTATTCTAGGAAAGCAAGAGCATCTTTCCAAAGTCCATCTATTTCAAAGTTCTTTGAGAGTGTAACTGTGATGATTTTGCAGAAAAGGGCAGACAACCAGGGCTACCCCTGATTTGTGCAGTAGAAGGTAGAGGCATCAACAAGTCTTTGTACTTCCCTGTAATCTTCCTGACTGCTGTTCAAAAGAAATACATAGTACAAGACATAGAGCAGGTGAGGCATGTAGTACAACTTCAAGGGCAAATGCAAAGTCAAAATAGGAAGACCAGAAAGCTTAATGGTTAAGGACATGGATACTAGGAGTGGTTGGAGATGCCCAGCTGTTGGAATTAGGCAGATCTGGTTCAGACAGATCGCAGCCCTTCCAGTTCTTTATGTTAGCTTCAGTTTTCTTGTCAGAAAAATGTGGCTAATAGTACTCACTCCATAGCATCAGCAGAAGGATCAAGTAAGGAAGGTACTCTTAGAACAATGCCTGGCAAACAGTAAGCACCTCTACCTGGTTGCCATGATTATAATTATGGTGTTTAAATATCAATAGTAGCGTCTTAACTGGTAGTTTCTGGACGCTGTCAAATGTAAATAAAGCAGTCGTGGTGGTTAAGAGCTTGGGAAGCCAGATGACCTGAGTTCGAAACCCAGCTCTGCCACTTACCAGCTGAGTGAACTTGGACAAGTAAACTCAACCTCCCTAAGCCTCAGTTTCTTCTTCCATAAAATGGAAATAAAATCAGTATCCACATGACATATATTTGAGACTTCTAAATTACACAACGAAAGTAAAGAACTTGGATACTGGACACCCCGTGTAGACCCAAAAAAGCCCTCAACTCTCTCTTTCTGTTCCTACCCACGCCTCCAAGTTACTGCAAGGGAGGGAGAACACCGGGGATTCTGGCTGTGGGCCACCAGGGAAGGCAGAAGACTGGGTGCCGCCTTACGGCATTGCCTTGTACCTGACCTTCTTTCTGGGTGGCCAGCGCGTGGACTTAGCTATTTCCCAGGAGCGTCATGTTGTCAGGACACGGTGCCTCTGTCAAAAGGAGCTGCCAAGGCAGGACCAAGCATCACGCCTAACCGTTTGGAATCCATCAATTCAATTCCTATTTCCACCTCTTATACCTGTGGGACCTTAGATGAATTATTTAACCTTTTTGAGCCACAGTTTCTTTACCTGTAATATACAGATAATGATAATACCTGCTCCATAGACTAATACGAGGATTAAATGAGATAATTAATGCAAAATAGTACCTGACTTGATAAATGGAAACTATTTTAAAAAAATCATTTAATCGTACAATTTAGTAACCAGTTGTTGAATACTCACTCTATGCCAGATACTGTACCAGTTACTATGAGACCACTACTGACTTATTCAATGAATTGTTTTAAAGTATTTTCTCTACGCTAGACATCATATTAGGTACTTATCCATCAAAACCTTCAAGTGTCTAGATAAAATATCCCTCAAGACTATTCACTCTGTGAGACCCAAGGTTGCGAACCAGTTTTTCTTGATTCATACAACAAGCTTGATGCCAAGAACTTTGTGAATAATTGAATATATAAAGAGAAATAAAACTTAGCCCTACCAAGAAGAGGTTTCCAGCCAGGCAGAGCCATTTTGACACCTCAGCCTTATTCTTTCTTTCTTTCCTGGAATGTCATCTATAGCTGAGTTTTCTTTTGTGATATACTCTGTGGTTGTATTAATTAATTAACTGGATAGACATGTATTGTGCACCTGCTATGTGCAGCTCAGAGTACCAGGTTCTGCTTGGAATATGATAAGGAAATAAGATATAATCCTTAACCCCAGGAAGTTCTAATTTAGTGATGGAGATTAGGCATTCAGGAGAATTCAAATAATAATAATATAATAATGTTTTGCTGAACACAATGAATGCCTGAAGGAAATGATGACTTTGAGGAAGAGCATCGTGGTTAAAAAGCATGGACTTTGTAGACAGATGGATCTGCCTTTAGTCTTGCCTCTGCTGTTAACCAAGTCACTTAATCTCTCTGAATGTTTTGTCATCTTTAAAATAGGGTAAGACCTGAATATTGACTGAGACGATGCTTGTGTGTGCTTCGCAGGGTCGCTGGCATAGAAAGGTGTGACTTTTAGCCATTATTATCATTATTCATATTCACTCACAAACCCCCATGGTCCCGTGTGTGGCTGCACATGCACATCTGGGCCCATTGTGTTTGTGTGGTTAGACATTTCACTTGTCATTCACAGTCCAGTCTGGTCAGATAGAGTCTCCCAACCATTTGTTCATTAAATAAATATTTGCCTGGCACTGACCTGGGTGCTAGGGATAGAGTAGTGAACAATCAGCCCTCAAAGTCCAGGTCTCTGCCCTCACCGAGCTTATCTTCTAGTGGAGGAGCCAGAAGAGACATACAGAACATATGCTATAATGTCAGGCAGTGATAAAATGATGTGTTATGAAGACAGGGGGTTGAGCACCTTCTCCCTTCCTGTGACCCAAAGACGGTTTTACTCTGGATGTATCCCCATGTATCCAGAACAGTCAGCAGCATGAGCATCTCTGGTCTCTGATGAATCACATGGGCTGACGTGACTAGGAAAGGAGAGGCTGGGAGATAAGAGGCAAAGCCCGAGACAGTAGCTGGACTTTGCAATAACATTAGAAGAAAAGAGTTACATGTGCTCAGATTTGATCTGAATATTGGTCAAAACACGTGGCTTGAGGGGCTAGTAGCCAGCAGGGAACAGCTGCTTCTGCTGTGACTGGTCCCTTCAGTTAGAGCGGGAGATGGCCAGTTAGCCTGATATATCGAACGATTCACCATCCACTAGGTAGTCTTTATTTTACCATGATTTATGACTTGCTGAGTCCTGGCATTAAGCTTCGGGCAAACTAAGGTGCCGGTGGGAGGCACGGCCTAGGGCTGAGGAGGTAGGGACAAAACAAAGCGTCCACGGCTCTCACTAAACACACGACTGAGAAGGTGGCGATACCTCCAGGGTGTGAGTCTAGCTTGTCCCTCATTCCGTGGATTCCTCACACCTCAGACACGTCCCTGCTTCCTGTTCCTTCCCCTCATCTCTTCAGGGATGTGATCCCCCGGCAGGCAGGCTTTCGTAGGAGCAAATGAACCACACCCATCAGACCCACCCAGATATCGCTGGGATTTGGTCTGCAAGCCCTGGCATCACATATTATGTTTATAAAAGTTGGGAAGAGAAAGAGGGGAGAGGGGATGCCTGAGGAGGAAACAGAGATGCACACGCGGAGCCCATTTTATTCCCATGAAGAGGAGCAGATGTTCCCCGTGTGATCCTCTCCACCTCTGGAGGGGCTGAGACGTGGGGGTACCGCTCCCAGGGCTCGAGGTGGGGGGTCTGACAGAAGCCCGAGGTGGGAGGTGGGCCCATGGTTCTTCCCTCCTCAGCTTTAGTCACGCACGGGGCCCTGTTTACATTCCTTTCCTGGGATCCGTCAGGGAAGAAGCTCTCTGATGGCCAAACTGCCTCACTTGGCTCCAGAAGCCTCTGCCTGGACGGCCATCACAGTTGACCCCAGCCCATCCCGTGCCTGACCCCAGTTTACACGCTCAGGGCAGACTTTCAAACCTTTCCATCCTCACTCTGGACCAGCCTCTCACCTCCGCCTAAGCTGTCCCGGGCTCAGAGTCCCTTTGAATGTGCTTCATCCCAGACAGACTCCGATGAGCAGCATTGGAAGCTTAGCTCAACCTCCTGAGTCGGCCTGGGCACATGAAATCCCAGAGACTAAACACTGAGTCACCACTCCCTCGCTGCTCTCCCCAAAGCTCTGGTTTCAGAGGGAGGACCTGAGGGCTTCACTGAGGGAAACAGTTTCCCCCTTTTCTTGCTGGGTGGTTTTAAGGTGTGGCAAGATTGCTGGGAAAGTTGTGGGTGGGCCAAGGGCCAAGGACAATGAAGGTATCCCTGGGTCAGCATTTTATCTGAGCATCAACCCGGGCCTCTCCCTCCTCCCCACCCCTCAGACCCCTACTCCCCACCGCAGACTGCAGCCAGAAACAGTGGCTTATCGGCTTATCATATACCCACCAGATTACGCTGTGGGAGAGGAAGTGACAATCATGCCACCTGATCCTCCCCACAGCCCTGCAGGGAAGCCAAGGATAGGTTCTCCCGTTCTGCAGATGAAGAAACAGAGCTCCACGAGGACTGAGGGTTTGTGACTGAGCTACGCCTAGAGAGTGCTGGAGACCAGGTCTCAGAGCCAGATCTCCCAGCCCAGCACTCTCATCCCAGCAGGCCGCTGCAGGAAACAGCTGGATTATATAATGAGAAAAGAGGGACTGGGAAACTCAATGTTGGATTCTTAGAGAAAAAGGAAACTGACCTCCCACAGTGAAATGAGCAAGGCGTGGCTCAAAGGCAACTGGGCATTCGTTCAGTGGCCTATGCAGTGACCCAAATGCTGCATTTTCCCATGGGTTGGGAAGAGTGGGGCAGAATCTGTTGGCTCTTAGCATCTTGACCTTGTAGCTGGACCTCAGGGAATTTGCTTAGCTTGCTCATCAGGTGCTGGAACCCTGAGCACCCTAGTGAACCTGAATGCTTGGTATGGCTGTCTGAAGATTTGGGTTGATCTGTACATGGATGGGAGGGAGGTCTGATCATTTTGCATCGTGGCGAGACAGTTGAAGGGTCATGATCAGTCACTGTTAAGGCATTTCCAAGAGCAGCCCAGCAGAGGAATCCGCACTGAGGCTGATAAACAGCAAATTCTTGTCCATGCCACATGTCAGTGTTGCATATCCACATGTGCAGTTTGTCTTTTGTTGATTCCATAGTGATGGACCTAGAAATGGACAGGAGGATAGGAGTGGAAAAGGAGAGGGAGGTAGGGGAAGCACTTTGTAACTGAGCATGACATATCTTTCTGCATCTGCCATTAAGCAAGCTCCATGGGTGATTCTCTTATCAATGCTTCCTTGGGAGATACCAGGGAAGGTGAGCTATGGAGATTGATATATCTCATGGGGGCAAGATGGACATTTCATGGCAGCTTTCTTAAGGGCATATAAGATATTTGTGGCAAATTATTATAATATGGCCTTGAAGGAATTTCTCCTTCTGGTACGCATGCCATGCCCTTGTGTGGTCCCCTTCCACACTGATGCTGGACTTGGCCATGTGCCTTGCTGTGGCCAATGGGATGTCAGAAATCATGATGCAAGCAGAGAATGGGTACATGCTTGTGCTTGATCTCATGGGACACAGCCTTCCCAGCCTTCCAGCTGAGTGCAGCCCACTGCCAAGCCACCAGGAAACCGCAGTTGCGTGAGTGAGCTCAACCAAAACCACCAGAAGAACCACCTGGTCAACCCACAGAACTGTGGGCAATGAAATTGTTGTTGTTTTAAATCACCAAGTTCTGGGGCAGTTGATAACCAACACAATACCTTATTCATGTTTGTTTCCCCACAATCTACTATACTGCCTGGCATATTTCTGCCCTCAACACATTTATATTGACATAAACTTTATCTTCCCAACAACCCTGTCAGGTAAGTATTACTATGATTTTCTGTTTATTTTTAATTACAAGAGTCACAGAAACTCTCATTCATCCCAATCCGACATGTTGCGGGGAACCCTCTAATTACCTTGCAGAAGATGTAATCAAGGCCCAGGGAGATGGAGGAATTCATTGGGTCACCCCAGCAGATTTTGATCATCTCTATTATAGGCCCCTTTTCTTAACAAAGAATTGATAATCTTTGGCATTTTTTGAGTGCTTTATGTATATTACAGCACTTGCATCCTTGCAAAAACCACAAAAAGTAGGCACTATTAGCATCTCATTTTAGAAAAGGAGAAACTGCGGTTCAAGAAGGAAACATGTTGACGAACATTTAGGTTGCTTCCGTGTCTTGACTATTGTAAATAGTGCTGCTATGGACATTGGGGTGCATGTATCTTTTTGAATTGGCTTTTCCTCTGGATATGTGCCCAGGAATGGGATTGCTGGATCATATGGTAACTCTATTTTTAATTTTTTAAGAAATCATACTGTTTTCCAATGATACCACTTTTATGTGGAATCTAAAAATGTGACCCAAATGAACTTATTTACAAAACAGAAAGAGACTCACAGACATAGAAGACAAACTTATGGTTAGCAAAGGGGAAAGGGGCAGGGAGGGATAAAATTAGGAGTTTGGAATTAGCAGACACAAACTACTATATGTAAAACGGGTAAACAACGAGGTCCTAATATATAGCACAGGAAACTAGATTCAATATCTTGTAATAACCTATAATGAAAAAGAATATATGTATGGTATGTGTAACTGAATCACTGTGCTGTACACCAGAAACTAACACAACAGTATGAATCAACTATACTTAAATTTTTAAAAAATTGAAAAAAAGAAGAAAATGTGACTGGTTACTCAGAGCCGGTGAGTGGCAGAGCTGAGCTCTAGAGCCAGGTCTGTCTGACTCCTCACTCTTCTGTTTTTTGAACTTTCACTTGATGCAGAGTCAGAGTTCACATGGGGATTAGGTTCCAAAGTCAGTGCATGGAGCGAAATTCAAATGCAGCGAGAAGTACCCTTGAAAAGGCTCCCAAGTCTCCCTGGAGGTAGAGTATACACTACTCAGTAACAGAGATGAAGAAATGTATAAGATGTTGCAGGGCTGTTCCATGTTTGAAAAATGATTTTCAAGAACCACACTGTGGCAGAGTCTGGCTAGATGCTCACAGATTCCCTTTATTTCCTTTTGGGGCTCAACAGAAAGACCCCATTTCCTAACCTTGTGCAGTTAAATTGGGGCCAGTGAAGTTCTGGCCAATGAAATATGGACAGGAGTGATCTAAGCCATTGATAGGGTTGGTCCTTAATTCCTCCCGTCATCCTCTGGTCCAGAAATCAGCCATCTATGGCCTGTGAGCCAATCTGACACACTGCCTGTTTTTGTAAATAAAGCTTTATTGGAACGCAGTCACTCTCATTTGTTTACATAGTGCCTCTGATGCTTTTGTGCTACAACAGCAGGGATGAGTAGTTGCGACAGAGACAATGTGGCCTGTAAAACCTATTTACCAAAGGTTTGCTGACCCCAGCTCTAGTCGCCTTGCAGTGCATGCTACAGTGAGCCACCAGATCCCACTCTGGCCATGAAACAATTCCTCAGCTGCTGGGAGTGCTCCGGGAAGATGGTCCACATCTACATCCAATGACTGAGAAACATAGAGGTTGAACAGCATAATCACCTTGTTCCAACTCAGGACAGCTCTGAAAGACCACCCAGCCCCAGAGTTCTCCACTGGGTTGCAGGAGACCTTTTAGGGGCTGCATTGCATCTCAGCTTCTCCCTCTGCCCAAACTTACATCCTTCTCTCTCTGTCACATGTAGTGATCCCAAGAGCACGTCCTCTTTTTTTTTTTTTTTTTAACAGAGGTGCTGGGGATTGAACCCAGGACTTCGTGCATGCTAAGCATGCACTCTGCCACTGAGCTATACCCTCCTCCTCCAAGAGCACTTCCTACTAGATGTCCCACACTTTAATCTCCATCTCAGAGTCTGCTTCTGGAGAATCCCACCTGCAGCGGCTTTCATCCCCTTCCACAGGGTTTCATATGGCAGGGTCACTGATGGAGGATGCTGGATCCTTGGATTGCTGCTAGGAGGGCAGTCACCAAGGAGCACCTCCAGACCCACTTCACAGTGTGACTTTGAGTAAGCAGTTAGCCTCTTAGATTTAGTACTTTTTGTTGCAGCAGCTAGGTCTACTTGTTTTGACAAGTATACTCAGCTAGGCAAGGCATTTATGTGACGAGAGGCCTGCAGGAACTGAGACCTATTGTGTGAACCACAGATAGCTTGCACCTTCTCACATTCCCTACAGGGCATCTGCCCTGTGAGTGGGAAGGAAGGTCAAGTCACTCATACCCATGATCTTGCTCGCTTTCGGTCTCTTTCTTCTCTTTCTCTCCCAGCAGAATTCTTAAGTTAAATGTGGGCATGGTGTGACTGCACCTCCACCCAGTTTGTGGCTCCACCATCAAAGCATCTTTGAGCAGCCTGCATTCTGCAGAGGTTGAAGAATGTAGCACATGGATGACGGAGATGTGGATAAGTGGGGATAAAATCAAGCCCAGATGTCAGCAGTCTCCCCTGACCCAAGCCATCAGTTGGGACAGAACTCAGAGGCAGAGTCCTGGGGGTCCCAGAAGCTGAACATAAACAACCCCACCGCTGACTGCCCACCAGGCATGGCTGCACTTGTGTCTGCTGCGCTGTAAGAGTGTCTGCAGAGGCAGCTGGAGCCCAACGTGGTCTTTTGTCTCCCCTCTCTCTGAAGTCATCCTGGGACACAGGTGTGCCTCCCCCACAGCCAGTCGACAGAGAAGATGAATCAGCTTCCCTGAAAGATGTGCCCTGGAGCAGCCTGTCAGCTGAAACTCATCTGAAGGAGCACGGTTTCCCTCCTGACCACAGCTAATGAAAACGTGTGGCTTGCCCGGAGAAGAATCTGTGTTATTCTTTAAAGGAACAATGCTAACCACAGATGTGCAGCAGCTGGCATGTGGTAGGGATTTCCCTGAATGAGGAGAATGTCACTGGACCAGCCAATTCATGAGCTGCCTTTGGGTCCAGGCATGCATTTGCCTACTTTCAGCTCTGGATTTTGGTTCTCTGAAGTCCAGGGGAAAGTCCGAATGCCTCCTTCCATCACTTGGCATTTTTATAATATGCCCCCTTTCCCTATGTATCTTCTTTGGTTCTTGATGAATATGTTGAGACACCCAAATTCCTGTATCCCTGCCTTTAGGTCTCTGCTCATGCCATTCTCTCTGCCTGCACTGTCATTTCTTTTTAAAATGAATATCTAATTTGTTAGGACTCTTTCCACTGCAATTAAGAGAAGCCCAATTCAACTTGCCTGAACATTAAATTTATTGGGGAGTGTAACTTAAAATCCAGGACCGTTTGACTTCAAAGGCAGGCAGGGTGGGATCCAGAGGTTCAGATGATTTTTCCAGGACCTGGTCTTAGTCTATTCCTCCATGTCTAGACTATGTTTCCTTCTACACTGGCTCCACTTTCAGGTCAGCACTAGAGGGGCTGGCCCTGGTAGCTCCACGCTTACGTCCTCCCAGGTTAGTTATTCTACAAAAAGAGGTTGCCTCTTTTCCAATAATCCTCAGGACTGGGCTGATTAGACTACCTGGGGAGATAAGCATGTTCACTTACGAACTATTCCCTGTAATCAAGGGAAGAGAATTCCCAAAATTTCTCAGGCCTGGGACCCTTGCTCACCCTTAAGGCCAGAAAGAAGGGTCTTTCCCAAAAGAAATCAGGATCCTACTATGAAAATAAGTCTGAAAGGATTGGGGACTGGGAAAATCAATAGGCACACAATCCACAGCCTGCTTCTCAAGCTCAAGTTCATTCTATAACTCTGACCTGCCCATGGAGGTTTCCTGGTGATCCCAGTTCACATTCCCCTCTCTTGTCACCGGAGCACTTTACAGTCGAATATGGGATTGTATTTACCTCCTACACTCCTCCCATGGGACTGGAGGGTCTTCCTGGGTAATACAGGACAAGTGGTGGGATGTGGATAGGGTATGGAGACTAGAAATCATGTTATACTTCCTTCTCTCATTTGAAACCCAGTGACATAAGATGGAAACAAGGCAGCTTTGAATTGAGGGGGTCAGACTCTGTCAACGGTTAACAAGCACTTTGGAACAGGGAAGAAAGGGGCCTTAGTATCAAGGACTGGGGACTAATTCTGCCTATGTGTGTGCATCCCCCTCCATCTCGTGCTTTCCAGTATCTGCTGCCATGTTCAGGGAGAACGCTGAGATTTGCATACTTTGGGGCCAGCTGAGTACTTGTTGACTGTGTAAATCATTTGGCTCTTGGTGGCCAGTGTCCCATCCCTTATATTTCTCTTATACCACCATATGTGGCAAGCACTTCACTGAGCTCCCAATAATTACTCAGCAGGTTTTTGTTGGGTTAAATTGTGATGTAGATCCCAGCACTCAAGCCTGGGAGTTGAGAGAACTGGGCTGGAATCAAGGCTTTTGACCTTGACCAAGCTAAGTAGCTATACCAAGAGAGCAGTGAACAGGATAACAGCAATTCTAGTTCACAATGCTTTCATTCTCTGCTCCCTCACAATGACCCTGAGAGATAACCCAAATGAGGCAAGCTTCTCAAGGTTAAGTCTAAGACAAAAAATAATTGAGTCTAATCAAAATCTCCCTGGAAACCTCTCTAAATCATCCACAGACCAGAGATTCAAAGGTTTTGTGGTTACCACCAAATGCAGTCAAACCTGCAAATTACGTGGGATGGATATAGTAATATATTGCATATTATTTAGTGAGAGTACATATTCCATAGTGGAATATTAAATCATTAAATTGTTAATGTTGATTTATGCATTCAGTACAGCAAGGTTCTCAAAACCAGGAAAGGGGAGAAGAGCAGTTCCACATTTTTGGTTTTAGCATCAGTCTGAGGCACATGTACATTGAGTGGATTTATCAAGCACAATCTTCTGGACTATTTAAATTGTTGTTTTTATTTTCCCTCTATTTCTCACTAAGTGCAAAGGAGTGGATTTTTGTAAACTAAATGTGTAATGCATTTCCTCAGTCTTACTCAATTAAAAATGTTGATTACAGATTTAGAAAGGATCAGGCATTGGGTTGGGTTCAGGAACTGAAAGCTGAATGAAATGGTATGATTTCTAGCCTAATGGAATTCATTGTCTTTGCAGATTGTTTGATAGATAAAGAAACTGAAGCTTAGAGAGGCGACTGCCAAAGATCACCCAACTAGGAAAGAGCAGGCCCCTGTGAACCCAGGTCTTCTTTGGTTAAATCTTAGCTCTACTCAACTACTCCCCATTGGCTTCCATGGCAACCAAAGTCACTTCCAAAGCCAAAGTCAGAGTCCTGGAGTTCATTACAGAAGAAACAGGCCACTGGAATTGGCTACTTGGCTTGGGAATTTGGATCTGGAATTGAGTTCATATTTGATGTTGAATCGTTCCCTCCAGAAATGGGATGGGTTGGAATGGAATGGTAATGAGGGCTCTGTTTGCTCCACAAGGCCCATTCACCAGCCTGCCCACCAGCCATAATGGTTGACCACCCTCTTTAAGTCCCCTATTGATTACAAAGAGTTGATTTCTTCTGATGCAAGTGTCTGAGCCAAGAGCATTTAGAGCTGAGCCATGGCCCCCCAAATTACTGCCTTCCGGATGAAATATGTTAGGCAGCTTTCCCAAGAGCCCTTTTTAAGGACAAAGAGTCTGGTCCTGAGCTTGCATCTCCCTTGTTTGGTATCCGATGTGTGTAGGATCCTTTGCCATGTGTACCCCAAATGGCCTGAAAACTAGGGTACCCCCGCTTCCAGAGTCCCAAGCCCTCCAAGAGCCTCTCGGGCCCCATCCTAGGGGGAGCCTTGAGAATGTCGCTGACAGGACCCATCAAAAGGCTGTGGTTTGCCCTGGTACTCAATGTGCTGACCCAGCCCACCACCAGGGTAGTGGCGCCAGACCTGGGGCTCCTCCTAAACCGGGCACTGCCATTTGGAGCAATCTTCATATTGAAAACAGCGGTCACTCCCCTCCCATTCCCTAAGCCAGGGCAAAGCTCACTTCATCTGCTCAGTTTCATTAAGGAGCAGATGCCCACGTTAGAAGTGATTCCTTTCTATTGTTCTTGTCAGAAAGGTAGAAATAAAGCATTTAGACCCAAGGAAAGTTGGCTTCTCACACAGCCTTGTGTATTCACCCTTTGGAGAAATGTCACTAATGGTGTTTTAATCATGCTTTATGTGCCTAGAGACCAATAAGAAGAAGAACTTACTATTTACCAAAGCAACAGCTTGCCCCTTAATGACCGACTAAGTATTAGCTACTGGCAGGATATGTCGTGGGTAAGTGCTGTGTAATCACCAAGCAAATTCATCATTATTTCTGTCTTATAAGCCAGAATATGTGTTAAATAATACTTTGGGGCCACTGAAAGTAATTACCAAGCACCATCTCTGTAAGAACACGTAATTATCTTACAGTTGCCCTGTGTTTACTAAGCAAATCTATGCAATTATTATCTAAAGCCCAAACCCTGCCCTCAGAGCCACAAAAGTGCACCCCAGGGCAGGTCTGTTCTCAGCGTAGAAGCAGCCTGTGCACAGGGTCGCGAAGGAGCGGGGCCTCCATTTCCCAAATCCCAGCTCTGCCCTCGTTCCTGGCCTCCGAAAGGCCACAAGCAAGGCTTTCTGAAGCAAGCTGATGGTGTCTTCACCTCTCGCCACCCCAGCTGACCCGAGCGTACCCCAGCCCTTCCCTGCTGTTCTGACCTGCCAGTCCCTTCCACAAGGCCTGCCGGGACCTCAGCATCTGGCTGTAGGGGGCTCAAGTTCAGCAGTTCCAGGACGCTCTTGTGAAGGCTCAGCCTCGTGTCTGGAACCATGCTAGGCTCTGAAGGCATGAAGGTCAGTAAGACATAGCCCTGCTTTTGAGGGCCCGGGCGGGAGAGGCTGACAGGTCTCAGGGACGGTGGGTCTGGTAAGCAGAGGCTGCACAGCCAGCACCAAGGTCAAGAGGACGGGCTCTGAGCCGGGCTGCCTGGCTTCAGATTTGCATTTGCAAAGTGGAGATCATCAGAGGCCCCACATTGAAGGAGCACTGAAGAAACTGCTGAGAACGGTGCCTGGCACACCCAGCGGAGGTGCTGCACCAGCTTGCCGTTGTTTTAACGTGGCAAACACGTGCAGGAATGCATGTCGGAATGGTTCTGCACCCAAATGGCACCATGAAACACAGCCTTCCCTGCTCCCGCCCAAGAGAAGCGTTCTCGTCCTCCTCGGAGCCCGCAGAATCTATTCCGGCAGTTGGTGCCTCCCCCCAGGCACTGCGCTAACCGGCACTGATCTCCGACCTCCCTTACTGAGTTTATTGAGTTCCGGAGTTTGGATTTTATTCATCTCTGTGTCCCTAACACCAAGCACAGGGCCAGGAATGCAGTAGGCACTCTTCACATGTTTGTTGAATGAATAGCAGTTACTCAATAAACACTTGTTAAAAAAAAAAGCCCTTCAAAGTCCTATTTGACCATGTGGCCAAGGCAATGAGCCAAAACCACAGATTTTATTCTGTTTTCACTAATGTGGGTACATGTGGGGGAGCTGGATTTTGAAAGGATTGCAGAAGAGATTTCTTCACGACTCAGATGAGTGAACAAAAGACTAATTAATGAAAAACAAAGAAACAAAGGCCCTAAGCATTAGGCTCCTTTCTGCTCACTTGGTATTGATGGGTTGACATTTGACTGTGAGGCTGGGTCTCTCCAAGCAGGACCCAGCTCCTTTTCCAGCAGCCCCAGGCCCGAGCTGGCCCTGGAGAGTTGCAGAGCTGAAAGCAGCTTTGTTAACTGCTTTTGTTCGAAAGGTCCCCCAGCTGGTCCTGGGTCACCACACTTCACTGTTTACTTGTGTGTTCTCAAGCTGGGGCCCTCGGTATTAGCAAAAGATTAGATTTTTCTTTCTTCATCACCAACTGTTCCTCTCCCACCCTGTCCCCCACATCCTCAGTCCCTTTCATTTCTTCAGTCCCAGAAGCTCTCTGGATGAATGTTAATTAGGCTGAACACAAGCTGGCAGGTCAATGGCCTGTGCCTCTTCTGTAAGGCATCCTCTCTCTGATGGGTTCTGAAATTTGAGAATAGGAACAATACCTAACTTGGTATAATTACCATTTCAAAGTAACTTTCGAGACGTTTTATCTTTTATTCTGATCACCAAGACTCTGTGGCAGCCATTTCATTGTTCCCATTTTACAGTTGAGAAAAGTAAGACTCAGAGATGGTAAGTCATCAACCCATGATCACAACCAGGAGATAGCAGAAGGGAACTCAAGGGCACATTTTCTGTCTCCTCATTCCAAGGCACCACACTGTCTGTGATGCTTTGAAAGACACAAAAATGTCTGCCTAATGTTTATCAAGATTAGGATGTTTACGATGAAATGTAGGACAGTTGAAGGGCATAATGCTCATTGTCATGGCATTTTAGAACTTTCTGGATGACAGAGTCTGGTCATTTCTTGAGTTTGACAATAGGATGGATGAGGGTGAGCTGGAGGTCAGTAAGAATTACATTAGCAAGAAAGCTAAATATCTCTAAAATGATTCACCCAACTCCTGTCTAGCCCATTCAACCAAAGAACATTCCAAGCCCAGTATGTGCTATTTGGGCGGTTTGGGGCAGGAGAGGAACCCCCAAACATATGATTGTTGTGTTTTAAAAGGAGCTTTCAGCCTCACTGGAGAAGCAAGATGAATAAGACCTACCAGTAAAGGTCATATCCCAGTGAATGGTGTAGAAAATACTGCCAAGGCACTTAGGAGGAAATGGGGTTTGAAATAGGTCTAGCAGGATGGTTAGTATTGGCATGGGGGCAAAGTTTTGGCTTGACCAGTGAGCAAGAAACTCAAGAAACTCACTGTATTTACGCAGACTGTGGTGGAATATTAATGACAACCATGCATGGACATTAAAAATGAACATATGTTAAGTGCTTACTATGTATCTGGGCCTGTCCTAAGAGCTTTCCCTAGAGTTCTGCCCTCTCAACTCTTTTAGTAACTTCTATATTCTCTGGGCACTTTTTTCTCCCAGACTTTAAACTCCCATGAAATACTGATGACTCATACATCTCTATCTCACTCTTCGGAGATTCAGGCTTCTGCCTCCAACTGCCTTCCAATTTTGTGTGCCCTTAAAGGCTTTGAATGCAGCATATTCCAAATAGAACTCATTATCTTCCCCAGTCCCCACCCTCACTTCTCCTCCCGGGTTTCCTGTGATATCATCAGCCCCCAACCCTTCCACAGACACCAGAGAGCTTAGGGACTTCTCTTCCCTCTTTCTCAACTCCATGTCCAATAACTTGCCAAACTTTTCCTTGTCTATTCAACCCTGGTGTCTGTTCAGTACCATCCCTCTTGCCATTGCCCTTGTCATCAATACCTTAGACTATTAAGTAGTCTCTTACCCTTATCTCTAGCCTCTACCCTCCAGTCCAGCCTCCACCCCAACATCAGTGCATGCTCCCCAAAATGCACACTGAACAGTTACTCTCATTGCTTCTAAAACTCTCCAGTGGTTCCACATAACCCACGGGATCAAGTCCAAGCTCATGATTTTGGCCTGCAAGGCACTCCATGATCTGAGCCCTGCCTATCTTCCTGCATCAGTCTTAACATCCCAGAAACACATCATTTTCTCATATATCTCGTATATCCCTTGCATTTGTTTTCCTCTTCTCACAGTTTTCTTTATGATATCCTTCCCTATTATCTGACTCTTCCTATGTTTCAAGGCTAAATTCTAACATCGCTGCCTCCGTGAAGTATTTCTTCACTGTGAAGTTCTGGATAGAAATAACTGCTCAGGCATCTCTCCTCCAATGAACACTCTGTTCACACTGCACACACTGAATTTAGATGCAGTGAGATAATTAGATAATTAATTCTAAGCTTCCTGCCCTTGCAGGACTCTCTCGGCCTTGTTAGGGCAGTGGCTGTGTCTGATTCGTTTCTGTGACCCATGTATAGTACACAATATATGATCTATAAATACTGACTTGCCTTGACTCATTAGCCATTTATTCCTACTTCTGTTGTTCGTCCTATGCTTAAAGATAAAAGTGCAAATGTTTCTGTTTGTTCATTCATTTATTTGGGACATCAGATGGCTAAGTTGATGTTTCCACACTATTCTGAGCAAGCTGAGACTTGAAGCTCAGTGAGAACATTTTCTAGCCTGAGGGTATCCCTACGTGATTCTATCAGAGGTCACGAGCATGTCCACATGCCTCTGCACCAGGGCATTTAACCCTTCCTCCTACCAAGTCTACCCCCATCCTCAACCACTCCCAAATCATTGCTTCTGATACTCTTGAAACCAACTATAAGCACCTTCTACACAGTGGAGTGTAGCCTTGTGGTTAAGAACTTGAAGTCTGGCGTCAAATAGACTTGGATTCAAATCCCTGCTCTGCCAATTCCTGCTTGTTTAACCTTGACCCGATCATTTAACCTCTCTGCACTTCAATTTTTTTCATCCATAAAATGGAAATTATAATAGTACCTACCTCACTGGCTTGTTATGAAATTGCTTGAGGTTGACCGTGTCAAGGGGCTAAGGCATCCTGAGGGTGACACAGGTAGTAGAGGAAATTGTTAATGATGATGAAGGCGTTGATGGTGATAATCAAACTGTGCACTAGGGCTTGACTCTGAGCCGAGTGGGGCAGAAGACCAGCAGGTCCCAGTGAAGTCTGGCTCCCCAGGCTTCACCTGAGAGGCCCCAGCGGACCACACGCATTCCTGAGCTGCTGCTTTGACCTGCCTGACTTCTCAAGAATGAGGAAGTTGAAGACAAAACAACCCACTCGCTTGGATTTTTCTTCTTTCAGAACCAACAACAACAATAAGAAAGCTTCCCATTCCTCAGCCTCACATGTCATGAATAGCTGTCAAAGAGATGGTAACGATGTTGTTTTCTCGGATATTTTTCTTTGGGAAGAAAACTAACACAAAGTCTACACGGCGGGGGTCTGGTGCAGGGTTATTGCAGGTGGTAATGTCTCTTCTCCTTGCTTGGAATACATGTGTGGCTTCCTACAGCCCTTGTGCTAAAATCCAAACTTCCCCCACATTCCACAAGACCTTTTATGACGTGACTCCTTCCTCAGACC
Organism: Vicugna pacos; assembly: GCF_048564905.1. NCBI lineage: Eukaryota > Metazoa > Chordata > Mammalia > Artiodactyla > Camelidae > Vicugna > Vicugna pacos. Next base: position 27,454,583 of record NC_132998.1, read on the forward strand.
TCCTTGGGTCTCAGTTTCCTCCTAACTGGCACTCTAGAGCAGCGGTTAAAAGCTCAGACTTTGGATTCAGATTTCACATCTGCACCTTCCCAGCTGTTTGACTTCAGGCAAGTTATTGTTGCAGGGCTGCCCCTGGGGTTTGGGAATTACCAAAAACTTCCCTTTAACATGGAGTTAGAAGCAGCTGAGTGGTAGGCATTGACTCATCAGCTTTATTATTAATAAAGCTTGATGAGACCCACAGGTGAAATCAGGTTTCTGAAGTCTAGACACCCAGCTCCATGTAGGGTGAGTCTTAACTGGGTGTCCTAAGCAGGTGGAGAAGCCCAGGTTTTCTCCTGCGGCAGTAGCTGGCTTATCAGATTGACAATGTGTGTTGGGTGTGGGTCATGGGGTGGGGGTGGGGGTGGGCTACTCTGAAAAATCAGGAATTAGAAGGGAAGGGAGGACACGTGCTCTGAGCCTTTCTCAGTCTCCCTAATTAGATACATCACCATGTGAGGAGGAGATGAAAGGTGGAAGGGCAGGTAGAAGCTCCATCCCAATCCTTCCAAGAAAGTGTCCCCAGTGTGCACAGGCAGAAAGCTGAGGAGAGAAGAAAGTGGGCTTCACTTGCTCTCTCTGGCCTGGTTTCCTCACCTATCAATTGGGGGTAATAATAGTAACTGTTCCTGGTATTGCTGAGACAATTGGAAGAGAGAATATTTGTCTATATGTAAATGTTTTTCCAAGGGTGTAAGGACAATCGGTTGCTTGTGATTTAGAGCTTCTACTTCTGAGAATCACGGGTGCCCCAAGCCCTTCAATTCTAGGGTTGGGTGGGATGGCCCCTTTTTCTCTGGGTGGGACTTCAAGATTTTCTACTGCTGCTGCTGTTGGCTCCTATTGCTTCAGACACACCCAGCGACTGTGGCACTTCTACTAAGGTTAAACTGGTAACTGTCACCATATGGAAAGGGTTCTCTGTCTCCACTCTGCTTGATCCCAGTGATTGATTCAGTTCCATCGGTAGATTCCAAGAGAGGGTCTGGCCACTTCTCCTTCACAAAATACTCTCTTCTCCTAAGAAAACTTTAAGAAATTCTACCTGGGCCAAGGTCAGAGAAAGTTTGCGTGATACCACCCCATGTACTATTAAACACTGTTCTCCCATCTCAGAGTGGAATCCACCCATCTCAGTTCCTCCTTGGCTGGGATGAAGGTCTTGACTGCCATGGGGTATCCCCCCGGGGGCTAGGAATAGTCTTTGTTCTCCTTCATGGCTCAAGAATCTCCATCCTGGTGTCCTGAGACTTAATTTCAGCCCCCAACTCCGCCCATCCTCTTTCCCAGGGATAAGAGCAGGTTCTCAGCCCATATACCTGTGACTGGGCTTTGCCCAGGGGACTGCAGAGTTCCCGGGGTGGGCATGCAGAATAACCTCGGACCTCGAGTCTAAGCCCAGTAATCAATCAAGAGGCAGAGCCATGGGCATTCGGGAAGAGCCTACTGCAATCTGGGCTGCTTCTCTCTTTTTGAATTTGCAAGGAAAGCTGGCCCCAGTTGGGTTGCTGGGGATCTGTCAGAGGTCAGCTATAAAACTCCAGGCAACCTGTGCATAGCTAGAGGGGCTGAGGTCTCCACTAGTCATGAACCTGGGGTCATGAATTTGAGTACCCTGGTGGGTCACTTGTGGCTTATAGTGGATTTAATAGTGTCCCCTCTCCAACTCCTGTCCACCCAGAACCTCAAAATGTGAACTTATTTGGAAATAACACATTTACAAAGGTAATTTGTTAAGGATCTCAAGATGAAGTCATCCTAGATTTAGGCTGGTCCTAAATCCAATGACTGGTGTCCTTATAAGACGAGGAGAGGACTCAGAGAGACACACAGAGGAGAAAGCCGTGTGAAGGTAGAGGCAGAGGTTAGAGGGATGCAGCTACAAGGAAAAGAACACCAGGGATTGCCAGCAACCACCAGGATTAGCTGCGTGACCTTGGGCTAGTTACTTACACTGTCAAAGCTTCAGTGTCTTTGTGTGTAAAGTGGAGATAATAGTGCTGACCTCTCAAGGATGTTGTGAAGATAAATGGGATTTAATAATATAAAGTGTTTTGTGAACACATTAAAAATAGTTGTTCGTTTTCCTCTGGTTGGGGTCCTGTGGGGGCACTCACAAATTCGTCCTGGATGGCTGCTCTGATGGTCCCTCCTGAGTGTGCGCCTTGCCCATGGCCCAGAACATCTGGGTACCTGTGACACACAGGTGGTCACCCCAGCAGCAGGTGTAAAGCCTTCTCCACTTGCCCCATTCTACTAAGCCCCAAATACAGTGAAGCCCAAAGACCTCTAGTATCACTGAAGTTTCGTTGGAACAGGTTTTCTTTTCTTTTGCTTTCCTCTAGAAACTTTCTTTTGCTTAAAGTTCTCAAGTAATTCAGAAATAAAGAATTTGGTCTTAAGGGTTGAAAAGTATTTGTTGCTATTTTTGCCTTATTCCCTGGATGATTGACTCAGAAGGTGGGCATCAGCCATTCCACTTCCTCCATCTTTGAAGGGATGTTTATGTTTATGCTAGTTTCCTGCAGTTTGTAACACTAGACATTAATTTTTCCAGATCCTCTTGGTGCTTCCAAGGGGGGCGTTGACTTAAGTTGCTAGGAAATCCATCTCTGGTGCATATAGGAAATAGTTCGAGAGACCATGCACAGATAGGACACCCCTCAGCTTGACAGTCATGGTTATTCCCTAGGGCCACTCCAGCCTGTCTGAGGTGGGGGGCTCTGAGAATTCTGGGAGAGTACCTCAAGCATTCATTTTTGGGCAAGTCCACTTCAATTTTCTTCAATAATACTGTTTTTGTAAAAGGATACATGATAATGATTAAAACAAGTCACACAATATAGAAAAGGCAAAGAAGCAAACTAAAGATGATATCCAACCTCGCTACTCAGAAATAACCACCTCGCTACATTTGCGACCCTAATTCCATCCTCTCTCCCTTTCTCTGGATACAGATAAGAGAATAAATAGAAACAAATAGGAATATTCTGCATGTGTCTTTAAAAACTTAAAGTATTGTGTTAAATAGTCAGCTGTTTAATAGAAATAAGGAAACAGAGGGAATTGCTAAAATTTCACAGAAAAATTTATTTACAATTAATGATATGTTCCTGAAGGAGCCTACCAAAGGCAAAAACATAAAGATTATAAAAAATGAAGAACTTTGGGTTGATGTAGTTTTTTGAATGTGTGCTTTAAATGTAGACGAATCTATGAGCTCCCAATGATGGCAACCTTGGGAATTAGACCTTTTACCCTTCACTCATCCTCTACCTTCTCTTTGTTATATGATAATTCTTTATTTTATTTTAAAATTGCAATTATTATAGCTCAATGGCTTTAGCTTTATATTTTTTAAAAACTTAAAAATTTTTGTGTTTAATTAAAAATTTTTTTAATTTAGATTTTTTTTTAATTTTAATTTTTTTAATAGAGGTACTGGGGATAGAACCCAGGACCTCATGCATGCTAAGCACGTGCTCTCCCACTGAGCGGTTACCCTACCCCTAGCTTTGTATTTTGATATATTAATGTTTGCTACCTATTTTTTAAAAACATTTTAAAATCTGATTTTTCTCTTTCTGAGTTCTTAATTTTGATTCCCCTTTTGGTTGCCCAGATTTGATAAACAAATCTTTTTTATTATTTTCAAAGGGCACACTAAGTTATATTCTCTATTCCACCCCCTCCACACCCCGTTTTGGCATGTTCTATCTTGGCTGTTGCTTTTGAATTTGAAAGACAACTTCCTTGTATGTAAAATTCTTGGGTCCCCCTGTATTTCCTTGGAACTTATGATCTCTGTCTCATGCTGCTGAGATGTTTGTTGCCAGTCTGAATCTTACTCTTGTAGGTAACTTGGCTTTTCTGCTTATGTGCCCATGGCATCGTATGAGAGCAAAGGTAGGTGTGGGGGATGTGGAGGTAGGGGCGGAGGGCCATGGGAAGACAGTCGAGTATCGTGGAATTAGAGGCAGAGTGGTAGGATGAGGAGAAAGAGCAGCCCTAAGAGAGATGCCGTTCAGCTGCCTTCTTCATAATTTTGCAACTCGTTTAGAAGAAATCAAGCCAGTTACCAAAGAAGTTGTTCTATGGGGAACAAGAATTTTAATGAAAACTGAAAACATGATTGCTTCACCTTGTATGGAAAATGGTCTTCCTTTCTACAGCATCAAGAAGACGTGAGGAGAAACAGTACATTTCTGTAAGTGATTGCAATGGCAACGCCACCATTTTTCATGTTTAGAGTCAAGTTTCACTTTCCTTGTTAGCAGTAAGGCCTTCAGCTCAGATACTCCAATTTATTTCTGTTTGGCTTTGCAGACCATTAAGCAATGGACTTGGCCACAGGCTCGCCCTTCCTAATGATGTTTTTCTTGGGCTGATATGAAAAACCAGTTGGTAATTGCTGAGTAACCACACAATGACAGCTTGGAGGAGGGACACGAAGGTTCCAGGTGTGTGACAAGTGGCAGAAAGAAACCAGACAGGATTTAGACAATACTGAATCTGCAAAGTGGGCAAAGTACCTTTAAAGAGATGTCTGTAAATCATTCTGTTGGAGAGTCTGACACAGATGGAGTCTCTGTGGCTCTGGAAAGCAATCATCACTGCTCTTGGACGACAAATGGAAACAATGAGCCCTTGAGTTACAGGATCCTCTATCCATCGATGCCTAATTGGTTGCCCTGGCACAGAGGGCTTCTATGGTGTTAGAAAGCCAAGTTCAGTGATGATGGGACAGCAGAAAAGAAAACATTATCAGCCTCGGTGCCCCAAAAGCCATCATGCAGAGGGAAGGAGGGAAACATTTGAAGTCTGAGTTGCATTCTGATTTTTCTGTCTTGAAAAGAGGAAGTTCTAATGGAACTTACAATCCAAATGAAGTAAATAGAATGCTCTTGGAATGCTAATGCTAGTTACCATTTCCAGTGGACCCAGCTTCCATCTGTCCCACATCCGTCCCTGTCCAGGGATTCCACTCCTCCCTCTGAACTCTGCCCCATCCTCCCCTGCTCCCCATCAGTATTATCTCTTCTGGATGCAGAGTTGCCTTTGAAGTCAACCAGGAGACTTCATCCGAGGAAAATAAATATGTCTGGAGAGGGCGGCAGAGGGAGAAAGATGGGCAAGGGGCCCGGCTCCCTGCACCCTTTTCTCTTAGCTCTGACCAGTCATCTGGTGGGACCACAGTATTGAAAAGATCTAATGCCAAGGATGGGAAGAGTGTTGGTTCCTGGGATGGCATTAAACACTTGGGAAGGGACAAGAAGTCAATTCATCAAGCAGATGAAAAAATAAATACATAAGCAGAAGCAGGGGGAAAAAAGCCCTGCCATTTTCCCAGTTTCCAAGAAGCCCTTTGATAATGCAAGGACTCTAGGCCGTACACATTGCTCACATTATTTATCACTGGAGCATGAACGTCTTAACCACATCCAAGGGCTTTCACTGGGCTCCTTAAATCATCCAGAACCACAATGAAATGCAAATAGCCTAGTGGACTGGGAGCAGAAGAAAGGCAGTCCTGGCCCCCAGCCTTCTCCCTCAAATCTGGGGGCGGCCCCAGGGCCCAAGCAGGACTTTCTCCTTTGTCTCCCCACCCGACATCCCGTGCTGCTCCGTCTGGATGGGATAATGGAGCTGGCCTATGCTTTGGGTTCTTGGGCCTTTTCTTTTTTTGTTGCTTGTTCTTGAAAATCACTGAGCCTGCTCCAGGAGTGGAGTGCCCCTGCAGGTAATCACCTTCCCCTACACACCTGTAGAGGGTTTCTGTCTTTTCTCCCAGAGACTTCAGAAGTATCCAAAGATACAGTGAAGGGGGTGGGAAGGGATAAATTGGGAGTTGAGATTTGCAGATACTAACTACTATATACAAAATAAATAAACAACAAGGTCCTACTGTATAGCACAGGGAAGTATATTCAACATCTTGTAGTAACCTATAATGAAAAAGAACATGAAAACGAATATATGTATGTATATGTATGACTGAAATACTATGCTCTATACCAGAAATTGACATATTGTAAACCAACTATACTTCAATTTTAAAAAGATTAAAATTTAAAAAAAAGACGTGATAACATCTGTACAGTTTTGGTTGGGAGTGAGTTTAATGGACTGAGGGAACCACAAGGCTCTTTAGGGCAGCAGAGTTGGGGTCTAGCTCCTCCTTCTCCCACTCGGCTCCCTGTGTGATTCTAAGTGAGTCACATAACCTCTCTGGTTTCTGTTGCTTCACGTGTAAAATGAGGGCTGTAATAGCTGCTTGGGGATTGCCCCCCTCACTGTCCCTCATTTCCCTTACCTACTGTACCCCAAGTTCTCCAGCCATGTGGTCTGGGTGAGACTGACACTCCCCCAGCTCCAAGAATGGACTCTGGCTTGGGCCAAATAGCAGGTGGCATTCTTTCTTCCCATCATGATAGATTCAGAAATGGGCATATGATCTAAGCCAGTCCAATCAGGGGGAACCTTAGGACTTTTGCTGGAAATGATGAGACATAGACCCTATTTCTGCTGGATGTGAATACAGAATTGTGTTGCCACTCATCTCTTAACACAATGAGGGGAGAGACTGCTTGAGAATGGAACTAACATCAAAGAAAACGGACTACAATTTAAAGTAAAAAAAAAAAGAAAGAAATCAAGCCCTGATAGCAAAATACTGAGTGCTGGATCAAGCTTTGCCTGAAGCTTTACTCACCTCTGGGACATTCAATTATGTGAACTAATGAATTACTTTTGCTGTTTGAATTTGTATGCTAAAGGCTGATAATTTAGATTGGCCTGAGTCCCAATGAATAGATATTTTAAACTTCAAAGTTTCTTCTAGAGGGAGAGGGGAAAAAAAAGCTAAAAATATTTTTTTGGCTTCCTAGTTTGTTCTAGGAACTATGTTAGGTAAGAGAAAGCAGTGGCGAAGGGCTCTGGCTCTGTAGTTGGACAAACTTGATTAAGATTCTTCAAACCCCTAAGGTGAGTCAAACTCCAAACCCCAAATTAAATAGGTCCAAGGCCTTGTACGTCCAAGAAATTCTTTGAAGTCCTTTATCATCTAAGCTACACATAAGACCTCAGTTGTTCATTTGAGGGATTTGGGTTTCACAATGTCATAAAAGCTTTAGGTATGTAGCTTAATACAAAGCTCCTTATAGAGTGAGAACAATTATGTGCATTACCAGCACTCACCCTTGTACTGAGAGAATTAATCCTTAAAGTGAAACTAAATGCTAGTCAGAAAGATAACTGATTCATAGAAGCCCATGTCAGTCTCCTTATTTTGGCTCAGTGCTTGGTTGGTTCTCTGAAAGCTGATCAGTTCACTAATGTTCACTGGACCTGCTACTTTGCAAATCAGATGGAGTCTTACTGCATGGCTTCCCTGATATCCTGAGGGAAAAAAATGGCCAACTACATCTTACTGGGCAGTGGGAGTTAGAGGTGTTTCTGAATCCATTTTTTTTGAGGGGGAACAGAGATGGAGATCTGATCAATTGTCAGTAATCTGTGGCACTGAAGATAGGGTATTTACTGCCACCAGGATTTGGACTTGCTCATTTCCTCATGTAGACTAGGTACCAAGATTCCCTACCCTGACTCAAGACTTAGACCCAGGACAGACATTTCTCGTCAGCTGAGTGCTCTCACTAAACATCCAACGTATCATCACATTTCTCAAGATAGTGCTCAGGAAAGCCACTCCCTATTTCTTTCACTTGGGATTCTTTCACTGTAAGCGATAGAAAGCCCCACCGATTATGGTGTATGCAGAGGGGGAACTCTTCTTCTGTGATGGACCAGTCCAGAGGAAGATGCTGGCTGCATCCACGGAGGAAATCAGGGCCCGGATGATAAGTGGCCAGACTCCTCTTTATCCCTTAGCTCTGTGCTGCCTTCATTCCCAGACTGCTCTTACGTTCATGGTTGCTAGGGGCTGCCTTTTAACTGCTAAAATGTTCCTATCTGGGCATATTTGAGAAGAGCGGCATGGAAATAGGGCTCTAATAGTTAATGCTGAAGATAGATCAAGGGGCAATAATGAAGCTTTCCTGGGCTCAGGGGCCTTGGGTTAAGGACCATGATTTGGACCACACTGCTCACAAATGAGGGTCAGAGGCTCACGTAGAGAAAGGGAGATGTCCAAGGTCACCGTGAGTTGGGATCAACAGCTACCCCTACTTTGTTTCTTCTGACCTTCCAGATCCCAGATCTTCACACCAGGGTCCATCGACGTCCTGACCCCCTATGCGGGCAGATCTGGCTTGATCCCAGTTCCCGAGCGATCTAAAAGAGCTAACAGGGATGTCAGATCTCGGAATAATGTCTATTTGGGTTTCTGCTGCTTCAGCTTTCCTGGAATTCTTCTCTTCCTTATTTTGGTGACGGAAACTTTCTTCCCTCTAGGGAGACTATTCCATTTAGTTCACTTGAAGCCAGCAGTCTTTCACATGAGGTGGGCCTATGACCCTGGTCAACTAAAGTTTATATTCCTCTGGTCACATTGATTGGTTCAGGAAAAGCATGTTATACAAGCTGGGGCAATCTGAGAGCTATCTTGCCAGGACTTTCACTCCGGAGATGTTGAGTGAAAAAGTCTGCATTCTCCTTCTGCTTGCTATGCATGGCCGCAAATTTGGAGCTGACAGTCACTGTGACCCATTTTGCTACTACAAGGAGGGAGCCTGTTTAGGAATGAAGCTAGCACAAAGGCAAGCAGAAGGGAGAGATGGGGAGAGAGAGAGACACTGGGATTCTTGAGTATTTCATTACCTTGACTTTTTTTTTAGTTATGTGCCTAATTCCCTCCTGTCCTTATTCACATTAACTTGGGTGTCTGTCACTGGCAACCCTAAGAATCCTGGCTAATTTGGTTATGATTTCTTATTTATTAATCTCATTTAAAAAATTGAAGTATAGTTGACTTACAATGTTGTATTAGTTTTGGTGTACCGCATAGTGATTCAGTCATACATATATAGATACATGTTCTTTTTCATTGCAGGTTACTACAAGCCATTGAAGATAGTTCCCTGTGCTATGCAGTAGGACCTTGGCTGTTTCTCTATTCTGTACATAGTAATTTGTATCTGTCAATCCCCAAATCCCAATTTATTTCTCCCTCCTCCCTTCCCTGCCTGGTAGCCATAAGTTTGTTTTCTATGTCTATGACTCTGTTTCTGTTTTGTAAATAAGTTTGTTTCTTATACTTTTTAAGATTCCACATATAAGTGATATCATGTGATATTTGTCTTTCTCTGTCTGACTCACTTCACTTAGTATAATAACCTCGAGGTCCATCCATGTTGCTGCCAATCACATTATTTCATTCCTTTTTATGGCTGAGTAGTATTCCATTGTGTATGTGTGTGTATATATTTTATATATATTATATATATTATATATGTATGTGTGTGTATATAGATATGCATACACACACACACACACACACACACACATATACCACATCTTTATCCATTCATCTGTCAATGGATATTTAAATTGGTTCCATGTCTTAGCTATTGTAAAAAGCTGCTATGAACATTGAGGTGCATGTGTCTTTTCAAATTACAGTTTTCTCTGGATATATGCCCAGGAGTAGGATTGCTGGATCATAGGATAACTCTATTTTTAGTTTTTTGAAGGAAAGTCCATGCTGTCCTCCATAGTGCCTGCACCAATTTGCATTCCCACCAACAATGTGGGAGGGTTCCCTTTTCTCCACACCCTCTCTAGGCAGTTGTCGGTTCGGGAGTTTTGAATGATGGCCATGCTGACTGGTGTGAGGTTATACCTCGTAGTTTTGATTTGCATTTCTCAAATAATTAGTGATGTTGAGAATCTTTTGACCATCAGGTCATGATTTCTTGATGGCCAACACTGGTTCATTGGCAACCTTGATGGCCATCGTGGGCATTAATAGGTTGGTAGATAAAGGAAGCAGGAGTGAAAAATGTTACTGGAGGTGAATGTGATAAGCCAAAATCCTTCCTGACATTCGTCTATTCGATAAAGCCCAGTCCTCTAAGTTGCATTTAAAGGCAATAAACCTCTGATAACTGGCAAAGGAGGAAACTTATTTGTGAGCATGGGAAAGGTGGCTCCTTTGCAAGAGGGAACTCTCAGGAACGCCTGACATCTTGCAACAGGGGTGGGACTAGAATCAAAGAGATACAGTTTATTTTTCTTAACTCAGCTCCATTTGCCCCTAGGCTGGTGTGTCTTAGAGAAACACCAGGGATGTAAGAGATGGCTTAACATAGGGATAATCTATGATGTGTGGTTGCTATGGTGACTACATTAGAAAGTGAAAACACTCATTGGATGGGTATGGAAGGACAGTGGGGTGGGTCATATGGGGAACCGAAAAAATTCTGGGTTAGAATTCTCCTTAGGTAAAGAGTAGAGGCACATAGTTTGTTTCAGGGGCCACAGGACTGTCACAAGACAGTGGGAGCTGCTTAGTCCAGCATGTATATATCACTGGTTGTGTCACCCAGCACTGAGAGGCTCTTGAGTGTGTCTTCAGGAAATAAGTGCTGAGAATAAAGTGGAAGGCATTATTTCGAGAAACTCTGGCAGTATTAGGAGATCAAGGCTGGCCATGATAGTGCCAAGCTGTCTAGTGGGGGCTCTGTGAGCCACAGAGGTTGGGGCAGCAGCAGAAGCCATAGGGTGATCGAAGACTTGTTCATGAACACACTTGAGATCCTCTAATGACTCCGCAAATGGTGGAGGGACTGAATAGGGGGAGAGAGTTCCAGAAATTTCCTTTGCAGGGTTAAAGCTAGAGACACACTTGCTTCTCCTCTTCTGATCCTTCTGATTAACTTATACTTTTGATGAACTATGCCTCAGCCTCTCTCTCAACCCCGTTGCCCTCCAGCTGGCTCTCTTGGGTCCCAAAGCCCAAGGAATCTTCATCCCTGGTGGGCACTCCGGGGTTGTTCAAATCCTGGGGAAAAAGCCTGGACATTAGTGGTGGGCGGTATCTTTGGTGATTAAGGTAGCGAAATGGGAGCGTAGTGGAGGAAAATTTCTCCATGAGACAATGCTGGGTGTCCTCAGCTTCCCCATCATTCTGCTCTGGCATAAAACCTCCCTTTGTCTTGTTCTCAGATCTGCAGGGTGATATGATACATCAAATGCCTAAACATGCCCAGTTTGGAAACGTATGATATTTATTGCCAACTGGGAAACCAAATTCCTTTAGAATGCATGCACAGGTTATGATTCTCTCCTCAGGCAATGAAACAGTGATTAAGTAGATATTTGCCTACAAAACACAGATGACACTTCAAGCTTTGGGATCTTTAATTCCCGAAACCAACCTGTTAAACTGAGATGAGGTTCATGCCTGTCTCTGAGATCATGGACTGCAACTTGAAAACCAGCCCCTCTGAAATGGTCATAAATTTAAGCAATTCCAGGGACAAGCTCAAGCTCATCTGAGCTTTGGTGACACGAGGTTCATGTTAACTATTTGAGCAGATCTGTGGGCTGTATATAGAGTAACCACATGATCTGACAGGCCACCTACATGGATAATAGGACAGGTACCAAGTCTGGAAGTTTCCTAAAACATCTGGCGAGTCTGGTTGCCGTAGTAATATCGAGGATGCAGTCCACATCCAACATTCGGACAGGCGCTATCAAGGTGACACTGCTATTTATTTCTGTGACCTGACAAGAGCACAGGAGGTGAGAATGCTGTAAGACATCTTAAAAGTTAAGAGGATCATGTCTCTTTCCTTCAAATGCAAGGAATCAGATTGCAAACATGAGCGCTCAATAAGTTATCTGGGTCCACGAGTCTCTCTTACTCCATTCAATTATAAGTTCCAGAGAAGGACATTTTTTTTTCCTGTCTCACCTGGAGGAGAGAGGGAGGTTAAAAATCCAAAAGCCACTCTTGTTCCTTGCTGAAGAGGGTTTATTTTTGTACTTCTTCAAAGGCAGACGTTTTGCAGTATTCAGCACATAGCAAGACTTCAATAAATGTTAGCTCATGTTGTTAATATTACATGTCACACAGGTGAAGACCCCAGTGGGGGAAACATGAGCATTGTAGTCTGCAACCTGCGTCTGAGTTTAGGCTCCACTACTTCCTTGCTGTGTGACCTGGGGTAAGTTACTTAACCATTCTGAGCTTCAGCTCTTCATTTTGCCATATGGTTATAACTCCAGTCTCACCGAGAACATACTGTCTTGAAAGTAAGTGGTTCATTTATGCCCTAAATAAGAGAGTCATCAAGAGGACAAGGGTGTAGGGAAGGAACAGAAAAAAACTTATGTTCCATTGAACTCAGTGGGTGGGTCCTGTTACCTATTTAAATTTCACACAGGCTTCTCTGACACAAGTCCTCAAACCGGCAAATGGAGGATTCCTTTGCTTTAAAATTCCTACAGATACTTACTTACCTTCTTTAACCTGTCTTCTGAAAAGTAGAGTCCTTTTTGTTGATTTGTCCAGAGCTGGGGGTGGTGGGTGTAGGATGGGGTTGGGTCAGGCAGTCGGTGGGGCTGGGACCTACTGTGTGTGTATGTGTAGGGCGGTGCTTCATTATTTTGGAATATTTACTTACACAGCTATTCTAAGCCTGTGCAGGAGTAAGAATACTTTCCTCTCTTTAGCCAGAGTGATGTTGCTAAAAATAACCAGGAAGCTAATGAGAAGAGAGTAGATAGGGCTTGGGAGGGTTGGGGGAGGTGAGGAGACCCCTGCATGCAAACGCATTTCAGAGCCAGTGAAACCTTCAAAAAGATGACTGGTGAAGTAGTTAACTTACCAAATGGAGTCTCTGGGGGTGTCCTTTAAGAAGTATGCTCCGTATTATAATAATCCAAATTTATTTTTAAAAGTCTGTTTTCTACCAGAGTTTCTAGTAACTGCTGGGAATTTGGGGGAAAAAAATCTCATAAAGATTTCGCCTCAAATGCTTTGTTCTGATCCGCTGCCACCCATGCTGGGAACTACATGGTGTGACGGAAACAACACTTAATTAGGAGTCAAGGGATCTGGAGTCTCCTTCCAACTCTGCCCTTAATTTGCTTTGCAATCTTGGGCACTTATTTTCCTTCTCTGGTCCTCAGTTTTCCCACGTGTAATATGAAGATATTTATTTGGATAATATGGTTTAAATTCTTTAAAAAATGTATCTGTAAAGAACATAAACAAATTCCTCTGAAGTGAGTCCCATGTGAAAAAAGTAAAAGCTTCCCTCTGTGCCTAAGAGTGGGTCCCCAAGCAACCCTGATGAACCCCAGGTTTCTAATTAAAATCAAACAAATTGAACTACAGATTTGAACTGGCAGAACTACTTAACAGAGCATCTGCAGCAGCATGTTCAGCTCCATAATCCCATGGACACAAGCCCCCTAATGAGTACAGGAGATCAGAAGGCTCGGGACGGGGGATGGGAGGGGTGGGGAACGCCTCTGGGCCTGGAGGTCAATGCTAGCTGCTAAGTGGGAGCAGGGAGCAGTACTTCTCAGTGAAGCTGGATCAGAATGCAGAAGGGCCGAAGGGTCACATGGCTTCCTGGGACAGCGCAGGTAGCCCCTGCCCAAGCTGGCTGCCGTGGAGGAAGAGATCAGGTCCTAAGGCTCTGGTGGCCATTTGGCTGGTGGTGGCTGGGAAGTGGTCAGCTGGCTTGGGACCAGGGCACCACTGGGGTTTCCCTGCCAGGGGACTCAAGAAAGAGCCCTTTGTGTGGTCCTGGGATCACTGTTCCCTTGAGCTCACTGACTCTCCTCCTAGACCATTTGAAACCAGCCAGGCAGCCTTTAGGTGTAAGTGGGAAATGCTTCACCCTCCCCTCTTCCAGGACAAATGCCACCACCCTTTGATATCCAGCCCTCCCCCGAAGCCCTCCCTGACAATGGCAGCTCCTCCATTTGGCAGCCTTCGTGAACTTTTGGTCTGATCCACTGCTCAGTCCCACCTGGGGGCCCTGCCCAAGTTCCCAAAGCAGTCCTAGGAAGGACTGAGAAGTGTTTCTCAGAAGGTGTTCCACAGAACTCTGCTTCTGTAGATTAATATGTGCACCGTGAAAAACGAAAATCATTATCAAATACATTTGGGAAATGCTGAACTAACATTGAGCAGGTTTTCTTCATTGCGGAGCATGTATGGGCTTTCTAAACTAATTTGTTTCAGCACCCCCCACCCCGCCCCCAACCTTCTCTGGCCCATTTATTTTCATCCGGCATCTGTTCCACAGAACCTCTTTGGGGGATGTTTGGGACAGAGCCTTAATCAATAGTCTCCAAGCCCCTACTCGGTGATTTTAGAATTAACTCTGGCTAAGGATGTGGCAGCCAAGTCATGACTGCCCAGTTGCTGAGTACAACCAACAATTGTTCGATCAACAATTTTTGAGCACCACAATGTGTCAGGCCCTGGATTGGTGCTGAGATGACAGAAAAGAGTGAGTTGTGCATTTCTTGACTTCCAGAGTTCATAATCTCCTGAGGCCATTAAATAAGCAAATAATAGTTGCAAACACAGCATGACAGGCTCTCAGCTGGGGATACTTAGCGGCTGGAGTATCTCCAGCACCAAGCACAGTGCCTGGGACCCAGTAGATGCTCCTAACAGCTTGGATTGCCTTCAGCTGTGAGTAACAAACCATTGTCAAACAGTAGTGTACACAAGTAAAGAGTTTATTTTTCCTACTGCGGTAGGCTGAATAATGACCCTCAAAGATGTCTTCATCCTAATCCCTGGAACCTATGAATATGTTACTTTAAATGGCAAAAGGGACTTGGCAGATGTGATTAAAGGATCTTGAGATGGGGAGGTTATCTTAGGTTATCCTGAGGTCCCTGATGTGTCCCCATGTGGCCTGTTATACTCACAAGGGTCCTTAAAGAGAGAGGCAGAGGAGTCAGAGAGAAGCAGCTTTGGGAATGAGACTGAGTTCAGAACCCAGCTTTGCCACTTACCAGCTGTGTGACCTGGGGTAAGTTACTTCATGTCTCTGAACCCCACTCATTCATCTTTAAAATGGGGATAATGACACAACCAACTGCATAGATATGTGGTGTGGATGAAAGTGAAAACATATATACATATATATACATATATGACTAGTATCTGGCACATAGTAAATGCAATGGAAGGATGACCTCTTACTTTGCCTCATCAACCTCAAACTTTAGTGCTCTCAGGCCCCTTGAGAGGGGCCAACCAGACCCTAGGGACCCATTCCGTCCCTCCTGGATACCTCCCTTTTCTGAATAATCCCATGGATTATGGTCACATCCACCTACATTAGCGTGTAGCTATGTACCTTATCTTAGGCTCTCTACATTTTTTATATGACTTTTATACCGTCTCCCCAATTCGATTGAAAGCTCTCTGAAAGCAGGAACTAGGTTGCATCATTTTATTTATTCGGAGCAAACACAGCACTGAGCAGACAGTAAGCACAGGCAGAAGTTGTACTTTAAGAACGTATGTTCTTACCACAGAACAGTACTATGCCCATTCATCTGAGCACTGTTTACAGGACATACATAGGCAACAAGAAAAAATGGGAAGTGCGGCCACAGTCCAGCATCACTCCCAGAGCACGTGGCAGTTTGCAACTTACCGTTCAGATAGCGTCTAGTATATGTACTGGGGCGGGGGGGAACTTTGTGATTAATTTTAACAAGTTTGTTTTAAAAGCTAATAAAGTTAGTTTTAAAAAAAATATTTAGTATATGTATATATACTAGATGCTGTGTGGTTAGCATTGCTGAGACGTATTGAGTATGAACAATTTTCCAAAGACTGTGCTGAATGCTTTTAAATTATCTCCTCTAATACTCATAACAGTGGGTACTATTATTTTCCCCACTCTGAAGATGAAAAAACAGCATCTAAAGGAGGTTAAGTGGTGTAGTAAAAGTCACATAGTAAGTAAGCCTTAGATTTGGCATTCAAACAGAGATCTGATTGCTAAGATCTTGCTTTGTACAGCAATTTCCTGCCCCATTCTTTCCCACACTGACTCTCCTAAGTGGCCCCGGGCATCAGTGGGATTTGCTGTGCCAGCTTTGTCAGGGGAGGCATCTAGCCCTACCTGTATTCAGTGCCCCAGGACCCCACCCCAGCTGCTTGGAGCTGTAACTGACTTTAGATTGCTTTAGATTGCCTATGTGTGTGCCAAGACAGATGTGAAAGCTTCAGTTGGGCAGATCAGTACCATAGACTCAGATCTGCCCCCGCATCTCGTCTCAGTCGCGTCCAGCTCCCAGCTGCTCCCGTGCTAAGGGGGGGCCGGCCGGGAGCCAGGCGGTAGCTCCGTGTTCTCCGCCCATCGGGCATTGTCTGACACCTGCGTGGGATTAAGGGGTGAGCCTAGGCTCCAAGGGACGCTCCCTCAACTGGGAATGACAATGAAGTCAGCGAATTATCAGAACTTCAGCTGAGAAAGAGAAATCTCACAGGCATTTCTGAGGCCCATGGGGATCTGTGCTGGGAAGGGGATGTGGGTTTAGGTGGTGAGAAGTCAGGACAGGGTCTCCAAAGTTAAAGAGCAACTTCTGCAAGGCTCAGCTCAGTCGACACCCCTTCTGTTCAGGGCTGGCCCCCATTCATGCCCAGATTTTTGCAGGGCTTTTTTGGGGGGGGTGATGGCAATAATGGTGGAGGACAGTAGTTTTTGAGCCTTTCCAAGCACTCTGCTAAACACACCTGCACGTCACATTTACTATAACCTTATGAGGAAGGGACAATTGGCACTTTGTTTACATATGAGGAAACTGAGACACAGAGGAAAGAACTGTCCATGCCCAGTGGTTGTAGGGCCTGGGTTCCACCCCAGATTTCACCGATCTTCCAATAGTTTTGGCCCAGCTGCCTGATGGGCAGATAATCATGACAGCAGCTGGCCTAAGAGAAAGAACATAATCTCCAATATCACCCAGGTCTGGATTCAAATCCTCTCCCTGCCACACACTGGCTGTGACTCTGAGTAAGCCAGCTTAGTCTCCTCCAGCTTTGGCTCCTGATCTGTGAAATGGGAACAGCAATATCAAACTCCAAGAGTTGTGACAATTACTGTGAGGATGCAGGCATCATAGAATGTGCTTAGCAAGTGAGTGGTAGCTAAATATTATTTTCTCCCTAGGGCACTGACCTCTATAATCTAATGCTTCTGTCTTCTATTGTTAATACAGTCATTTACCTATTGATTCATTCATCAAACAATGACTGAGCACTTATTATGTCCTAGAAATTAGGCTGAGAATGCATCCCTCGTGCTGACCAGGTCTCTCAGTTAGGAAGGCTTAAATCCACATTGGTTAAACCACTGTAGTTGAGTTTCTGATACAGATGTGCATTTAGAAAAATGCCTTGGAGGCTGTGAAATGAAGTACAAACTGGATGGCTTAAATAGCAGAAAATCATTGCACAGGTCTGGAGGCTAGAATTCCGAGATCAGTTGTCAGCAGGGTTGGTTCCTTCTGAGGGTGTGGGAGGGAGTCTGTGCCAGGCCTTTCCCCCCGCTTCTGGTGGTTTGTGATAATCTTTGGTGTTCCTTGGTATATAGACACCTCGCTCCATCTCTGCCTTTATCCTCACATAGCATTCTCCCTATGTGCATCTCTGACCCTGTGTCCAAACTGCCCCCTTTTCAAATGAATGCAGTCATGTTATTAGATTAGGACTTGCCCTAATGGCCTCATCTTGATCATTTACAAAGACCCTATTTCCAAATAAGGCCACATTTACAAGTACAGGGTGTTAGGACTTCAGCATGTTATGAGGTGCTGTAATTCAACCTGTAACAGAGGATGTGAGGGGCTGTTTTGATGCAGACAAAACTAGTGGTTGGACAACTATAAGAAAGCTCTTTGGATGACCAGGTAAGTCAGAGCTGGTCAGATGAGAAAATAGAATGGAAAAACATCAAAAATTATGGTCAAGACAGAACTTGGTGACTAAGCATGGAGAAGGAGAGGAGTTGACAATGACACTGAGACTTCTTGCTTGGCCAACGGTTGAGTAGATGAGGCCACTGTTGACACTGCGAGTAAGCACTTGTTTGGAGAGGACAAAGGATGGTGAGTTCATTAAATGAGAGTGATTATATGGAGACAAAAGGAGGGAATTTCAGTGAAAACGGGAGTGGACAAAAGAAAACATTTATTGAACATGCAGTGTGCCATGTATCGTTCTGGGGTAACAAATAGTAACTTATTGAGGGGAGGCATGATTAATGCTTCTTGTTGGTGAGATTAAGTCACCCAGAGCTAGAGTGGACAAGCTTTGGGGAGAACTGGGTGTTGGGAGACTGGCTGGGTATCTTCTGACATCATGGCCCTGAACTTCTCTTTAATACCCATATTTAGGCATTAACCCTACTTCCCTCTCAGCACATGTCATAGTGCACTTGCCAGGAACTGCCCTCATTCCTGCCCAGATGCTTCCTGTTCTGCCAGGTGAACACACCTGCTGGCAACAGGCCAGCTGCACGTGTTGATTGGTCCCTGCCCAGGCAGAAAATAGATTAGAGGCTTCTTGGTTAGGGAACACTTTTTTTTCCTTAAATAAAAGTCCAATCTCTTTATCTCAGCATGCCTATCTGTACAATTGGGATAGAAATTCCTACCTCGCATAGTAATGTTCAAGATTAAACGAGACAGTGCCCGCCAAGCCTGGGCACCGAGCTGGGCGTGTTGTAAGTACTGACATTAGCTTTTGTTATTATTTCTGGTGTTGGTGTCTGCTCTCTTCTGTTCTGGGTACTTCTTTCACACAACTACTGGAATGATCTTCCCTAAAATTCAAATGTGACTAAAGGACTTTTCTGCTTCTATTTGCTCCCCAATGCCCAAGGAATCAGAGTCAATGAACTCAGGCTGGTAATCCATCTCCCTCTCTAATCTTATTACCCACCATGCATCACCTCAGGCGCTCTGCTACATCCCACAAGACATTTGACTCTCCTTGGATAGATCAAGGCTTGTCACCTGCGTTTTCTCTTATTCTCGTCCCCCTGTTCCTATACCTGGTAAACTCTTAGACTTTCTGTAAGACTCAGACCAACTGTGGCCCATCAACCCTCAAGGTCACCTTCAGCTACTCCCAGACAGAGTGATATTCTCCACCTTCTATGGTTCACAATTCTTTGTCCCCATCATTGAAACAGCCCTAACCACATGCCATTATAATATTCTGGTTACTCATCTGAAACCAGGAACTTGGATGCAGGATGGATTTTTTTTTCTCTTGGTAAGCCTTTGAGATTCTTTGTGATCAAAGCAGGTCTATGTGGCTGCTCTTTGTGTTGTGAGTTCTTCTGTCCAATCTTTCTTTCACATATTTGTTCATAAAATATGGGTATAATAATCTAATTTCTTACCCACCTCTCACATGATTCAACAGCAAAAAGAATTTCCCATTGTTGCTTTTGGGAATTTGTATTATCAAAATGATAGTTTTCCCATTTATTTTCCAAGTGTGAAGCTATCTTATAATATTGAATTTATTTTTCCCTTTTTTCATATGCTTTTAAGTTTTAATTTTTTTAAAAATCAAAGTCAAATATGTGTCTATAATTTAAAAAGTTAAACCTCTGTCCCACTCTTCCCCATCTGAGTATCATTCCTTAAAACTTTTTTAAGCTGTTCCATAAAATTGTTAGGAATTCCTAAGTGTTACGTTTATATTGCTATTCTTGACTTTTCACTTTGGACATTGCCTTAACTTTCTATGAAGGAAGATGAAGATTGAACATTCTTATCCACCCAGTGGCTCCATTTGCCCTTGCTCCTTCCTTTTGATAGACTTTAAGGATAGTGCATGCTAACTAAATAAGTACTCAGTATTTACAAGTTTGCCAGCCATTAAGTTCACCTCCAAACCCACCTTCTGCTAATCTTCTCTGTGATGCTGGTGCTGGGCTTTGCACACTACATTTTCTCCTTTACCAGCAGCTTTGCAGAGAAGACTGGAATATAAAAGGAAGGAAAAAGAACTTCTTATTTCTTCCTGTTCCTGTCCAAGTCACCCTGGCAGTTGGTTTTAGCCTCCAGCTCCTTTTAGCATCAGGCCCATGAACCCTCTCAGAACTACAGCACGAGCCAGAGTCAGCAAACCTCTTTTCCCAACTCTGTGGAGGGTTTCTTCTGATCTTGCTTCTGCAAGCCCAACCTTTTGACTACTTAGTTGTCTAGCACTATTTCCTAAAGTGTACATTTTTTTTTTGCACCAGTGACTTAAGAGGCCACCTTTATCATATACTAAATTTCCAAATGTACTTTGGTCTATTTCTCGGTTTCCATTTCTATTCCATCAGTCTACTTGTCAGTTCATGTGTCAGTCCTGTGGGTTGGATTTTTTTTTTTTAATTATACTGACTCTATTAGCATATTTCAACATCTGGAAGGGTTAGTTTCCCTTGATGTTTTCCTTTTTTAGTATAACTTAGCTCTCTTCCATGTTTGTTTTCCATGTGAACTTTTCTAGTCCTACAGGTATGGATAATTCTGATAAGATTAGTAATGAAGAATTACAGTCTTCTGAGTCATTTAGCTGCACTTCTGCAACAAGTGGGACACAATAGTCCCTTTGTGTGATGAAAGCTACTCACTGTGGATTTACACTGCTGCTAATCTGTCCTGTCCTGATTCCACTGGGCAGGTCTGTGGCAAACAGCTCACATGCAGCGATAGCTTCAGCAAAGTATGACTTTTAACTACAAATCACAGACCATTGACAAGGAAAGATGCTGATGATTTTTTAATGCTTTTGGAATCTCAAAACGAACAGGGTTGAACCTGTAGCTAAAAAGTCCCATTCGGATCCAAGGAGCAAGTTAGTTTGTAGCAGAACTTACTGCCCCCAAAAGGAAAAGTCACACAGTTGGTGAAAAATCTAATAATGCTAGAAAAAGTAAAATGGTAGGACAAGATAGAGGAGGAGAAATGGAAAGGTTCCACTTTTAAGCCATCTGATTAGTCAATGCGTTGATATCTCACACGAAGATGAAGAGGTTGGTGTAATATACTGAAAAAAAAAAAGCTTTTCTATCCAAGTTGATGAGTCAACAGATTTCACCAATAAATGTCATGATGTGGTATTTTCAAGATTTGTAAGTGATGGTGGAATTCAAGAAAACTTTTACAGCTACCAAAGATGATCATCCAAAACAATATATAGATGAAAAACCACCTATATTTAATGTTTTGCTTTTATATCTAGAAACGCAAAGTCTGTCTTGGAGAAACTGCATTGGTGGTTGTATTGCTGGTGGCCCATCTGTGGCTGGCTCCAGGAGAGGTTTCTACATACAGAAATTTGATGGCTTCACAGAGGGAGAGTTCTCAACAGGAGTTTGAGCTGAAAAGTGAGTGGCAGGGGTACATTCAGGGAAAGCATTGACCAGATTTGCTGAGATCTCTGAAGGTGAAGAATGGTTGAGAAACTAGCCTACTTCACGGACAGTTTTCATCAGATGGGTTAAGGGAAGAAGTCCCTGCAAGGACTTAGAAAGTATGCTTTGTCTTCAAGCGTGAAGTTCTTCAGAAAAATCATGTTGCAAAAGGAACTCCTGATATGTTTCCACTGGTGCTTAGACTTGTGAGAGATGAAGGATATTGGCACATATGGAGTATCACCAACCACCTAGAAGATCTGCAGGACCAAATTGAGAAGTTTTTTCCCTCCCTTTTGACACATGTGTCTGAGGAGATGATGGACACTTTTTCTGAATCTTCTGCTCAGCCAGAGAACTTGACTTTGAGAGAAGAGGAAGAACTTGGTGGGGGCTGTCACATAGTACATTCAAGATGGGGTCTACTGACCTGCCCCTCACAAGTTCTGGTTAATGAAGAGGCGTATCCAACCTTCCATAAGAAAACAAGGGCCATTTTGCTGCAGTTTTCAGCTTCCTACATGTGTGAGCAAATTTTTCCTTAACATGCATTAAGAGCACAGACAGAAATGGTTTCACTTCAGTTGGAAATAAAATCTGTATGTTCTGACCTCAAATTTGACTCAGAATTTAGTATTTGTCCAGTTAAAAAAAAAGCACAGATCTCATATGACAAGGTAAATTTGATTTTTTATTTTCAATATAACATTTCGTATGCACACATAGGTAAGAAATCAAGAAACCAACAGATGTCTATAATTATTCTGAAACATCCAGGCCTATAGGTAAGTCTGATTATGTTAATAAGAAAACACTTTTTCAAAGTCTGGTAAAAATTGTCTTAGGCTATATTTTTATTTAAATTGCTTTGGTTTATGATTTCAGCAGTTTTACTATTCAACAGTGTCAATACATTTTCATATTTCAAATAGCATCCATTAAAATAATTTACAAAATTTATTTAAATATAGCAAGCTTATCTTTAGAAAAATGAAATTCTATTTTGTCTTAAGCCAGTTATTTAACAGAAATGTACTGTGTTCTTATAAGTTTTTTAAATGTATAAAAAGAAAAGAAAGCTCTCTTTCAAGAAATAAGAAATAATTGACTATGTTTTCAATAAAGTTTGAATTGAAAAGTAATTTTTGGTTTTAAATAAGGGAAAAAAACCCTATATTTGCACATGTCATAAACCACATAGCATCTCATTAGCATCTTCTTGAGAAATTTACTGTAAGATTTTTAGTTCTACTTGCATAAATTAAAAAGAATTAAATAGAAAGGTAAAGAAAGGTGACTTGAGACTTACTGGCTGTTTCACCAGTGATCCACTCTTTGTACTTGAATATCTGAGTGAGGTAGAGGACCCTGGTGTCTTAAGGCTCCTATTACCTTTCCAGCTGAGGTTCACCTCCCATCTCCTACCATATCTGCGCCTCCACTTCCTGAAACATTCCAGGGCTGTCAGTCACGGATAGGCTTGCCTCTCATTGGCTGCTGCCTGTGCCATACTTGGCCTTCATCATTCAGTCTGGGTGGGCAAAGAATCAGTAAAGTGGGTGACTCACCATCACTCAGCTGCTTCTCTCTTATCTGGGCCACTGCTGGCCTTCAGCTCTCTTCTAGAGCTCCTTCTGTTGCCTCTTTGCTCAGACTGCCCTCTCTAGCTTCCTAGCTTTGTGCCAGCCCCTCTCGTCTCTCCCATCCCAGCCAGTGCCCTGTCATTTATTTCTGGAGTGGCTTATCTTATTTGAGGATGATCCAGGTCCCTTCCATCTGAGTATTTGCCACTTGTCCTGTTACAAGCCCTGGATTAGTTATATTAATAGTCAGTGATGCAGAACACAACACAATAACATAACCATTAGAGCCACTTAAGAAGGAAGACAGGAATTCATGGACTCCTGTGGATCATCTAATCAGGCTGGCTACCTTGAGGTGGTGGTGGTGATGATGGCAAATCTACATTTGCCAGTCCCTTGTACAGATTGTTTGTGTAAGCTTCCCATACCTTTATCAAGTGGATATTCTCCACTTTGTGAATGAGGAAATGGGAGCTCAGAGGTGCTGGTTGACTGGCCTCAGGTCTCAGTTGGTAGAGCCAAGACTGGGAGAGAAATCTGATGCCTGAGTCCATGTTTTCACACTGCTGGTTGCTTTTTGATTTTAGTTATTTTCTGAGCTGTTCCAAGTGAGAAGACTTTTCCCCCCACCTGTCTATTATGTTTTTATTTAGTTTCTGAACAATTATTTCTACTCAGAGTTTCTGCACATTGTCAGCAAATGTAATCAGTTGAATCATCCCTTTATAGATGCAGCACTTTGGCTCATGGATGGATTGGCTGCCATTTCACTCATCTCAGCCAAACCCTTCCCTGGTACCCAGGAAGCAAGAGCTGCTGGTGTTTGTACCGTGCATAGACCTAATTAGTAGCTTTAATCAATCGGAACATCAAGTGCCTTCCCTTTTCAGCTCTCGAGACTTCCAAACATGCTCACAGCATGACTGTCTGTGATGCGTGCTAGTGCTGCCTATCAAGATGGAGCCCAGCTGGTGCTCCTCTTCAGCACACCTGCCCAGGTCACATGGTGCATGGATTCTGATGGGATGTTTATGTTGATCGGAGGAGCCCAGGCATTGTTATTCTCTGGATCGTGTGATTCCGGAGTTTGTGTCAGATAATGTGTTCTGGTTGCAAAGGGGAAAGGTCTAACGCTAATTTGGTGGAATTCTCAAGCCAAACATTGTCCTAGGTGTTTTGACATACGTTATCTCATTTAATTCTTACAGCAATCCAAGAGAGAGGCGTCACAAAGTCATTTATTCATTCACTGATGGATAACACGGAAAGCACAGCGTGTGTCTGCGTGAGGTTGCCAGATGCTGTGGGTACAGGGGCAAAAAAAAAAAAAAAACCAAAACAGATTCTGTCCTTGAACTTGTAGTTCAAGGAAATCACAAACATTGAAACAAATAACTGCAAGGATAGTAGGTGTTGTGATGCTAACGACACGATCAGTGTCACCACTGCAGTGACTACAGGCTCTCTTACGATGCTCACAACCACTCGGGTACTCTGCCCATCCTATTACCTGCATTTCTCAGTTATTTCCTTAACATCCTATGAGGTCTGCAATAACAAAACCCTATTTTCTCCTGAGGCGAAGAGACCAAGGGAGTTAAGTTCTTGTCCAAGTTCCCATTAACAAGAGTTGTTTTGAGGGCTAAAGAAGAGATTTGGAGTAAGTTATGGCAGGTAATGCAAGATGGGGCCAGACTGCCTGGGTTCACATTCAAACCATACTTTTTATTAGTTGCTTCATCTGGGAATAATCACTTCATCTCTGTGTCTCAGTTTTCCCCATCTGTAAAGTGGGATAGTAGCAGTCCCTACTCATGGCTCTCATTCCTATGTTACAGATGAGATAACTGAAGCAGAGAGATTAAGTCAGAGGCCCAAAGTCAGTGGAAAAGCCACAACTCAGCCCGTCAATCTAATTGCAAATTAATGCTTTTAAAGTCTTTGCTACCAAGATCTCGAGGAGAACTCAGATCTTTTCCAGATGACCTAGAACATCAAGTTGATCCCTGGAGCCCCTTCTAATGGTGTCAAACAGGGTAAAATGCCAAAGTACTTCTTGAGAGATATCATTGGGCCTCCAGCATGGGAGATCTGACTCTGGACACATTTACAGAGCATATTTGAGGAGTGCCCAATTAGAATAATTAATTTAAGAGGGATGTGCTTAGATATAAGCCCTGGTGTATAACCAGGAATTGGCAAGGAAAAAGAAAAATAGACAGGCCTCCAATGCGAGAAGACTTCTGGGACTGCATGCATGTGTGTTTGGTTGGGGTGGGGTGATTTCCCTTGTGGAAGGAGCTTCTCTTTGGGATAAAAGGGACTCTCTTTCTACCAGACATAAAAGAAGAATGAGCAGCTCTCTGTAAATGGCCCTCCACTGAGAAGTGCCAAACATACATTAAAGGTGTCTGTCTTATGTGGCTGGTGTTCAGAGGTGGCCTTGCCAAGAGTATTTGTCCTCTGAGGACATCTGTATACAGTAAGCCTGGCGTTTATTCTGGGACATGCACATGTCTGCGTGCACACGTGTCTTGGCTGACGGGGCTCCTGGGCTTCCAGCACACTCCCTGCCTTTGTTTCAGTGACAGCTGATAACCCCCATTAACATCTTGCTGCAGATACTGGCAGCCTCACAAACCAGTCCTCACCTCGGGGCAGACTGGTCCAGAACATTCCTCCCTCCTCCCTCCCCTCTATCACAGCCCTATTAGGACCAAACATGTTTTTCCTTTCACCTCAGACATGCGTCTTCTTGCCTGGCCTCTTGTTTTTCTCTTGTGCAGATTTATGACCAGGGTTCAAGGAGAACCCCCCATCCTCAGCCAGTCCTAGGAAGAGAAATTGCTTCTAAGAGGCATCTCATGGTTTGTATTCTGGTCCACCCCTTTCCAACCCTGCACATCACGGATTACA
Source organism: Vicugna pacos (assembly GCF_048564905.1). Lineage (NCBI taxonomy): Eukaryota > Metazoa > Chordata > Mammalia > Artiodactyla > Camelidae > Vicugna > Vicugna pacos. The sequence continues at coordinate 27,480,501 of NC_132998.1, forward strand.
AGTGTAAGGCCATCGTACATGTCTTTTATCCAGTCACCAAGTTTGGTTTTTTCTTCCTCCTGCACATCTCTCCGAACTATCCATTTTCTTTCGCCTCCATCAGCACACCCTGAGTCAGACCACTATAGTATTTTGCCTGAGCTTTTTCAATAACCTGTGAAAACTTCTTGGTATCCCTGCCCCCACTCAAATCCACTCCCCACAGTGAGCTTTCTAAAATGCAGATCTGATTTTGTAAATCTCATGTTACAAGTGTAAGCCTTTAAACATTCTCCCAGTATATCCAAGACTGGAGATAGGGTCTGGCTCACGGCGGATGCTCAGTAGAAATTTCTGGAATAAAATCAAGTTGAATCTTCATTTTGAAACAAATGAAATAGCCATTCAGAAGACAAAAAAAATTAGCCTTGTCTTGGGAACGTTTTTCTTTTTCTAGTTCTCACCTTTGTACCCACCTGAAGTCATTTAATTTTAGATGACATTTTCCCCCATGATTTTGTGCTCAGTGATTTTGGGAGACTTAACGGAAAAGAATCATCTCATACCCCAATAAGAAACGGAATGTTAGAACTGGTAGGGACCTTCAACACCATGCTTTTAGTTCAACAGGTTCTATAACATATTTGAGTCCCTGAAAATTTGACTAATGGGCAGTTTAAAAGTCTCAAACAGCTACATCAGCTTCTTCCAATATGGGGATCAAATCTCAACAAAGGACATAGTTTCCTACCCAAGAATGAGGACAACATTCATAAAAACACAAAGAACAATTCTGATTTTAATTTATTGAGATAGCTTCCTCATAAGGAATAATCAACAAGTGGACATTTAAGAAATGAGGAAACTGAGTCCAGAGAAAGGAAGGAAAATGAGGCACGGGAGGATGGCCATGTCCCTGGGACGTGCCCCATCAAGTCAGGGCCCTTGGCTGCACACAGGAAAGAATTCAAGAGTGAGCCACAGTAGAGTGGAGGTAGATTTATTTGGAGAGACGAGCGCTCCACAGAGTGCCGGCTGTCTCGGAAGGCAAGAGAAAGGCCACCTGGTCTGGGGCTGTTAGTTTTTATGGGGGTAACTTCATATGCTGACAAGTGGGAAGATTATTCCAACTACTTTGAGGAAGGGGCGGGGATTCCCAGGAATTGGTCCACCGCCCATTTCTGGCCTTTTATGGCCAGCCTGGGAACTGTCATGGCACCTGTGGGAGTGCCATTTAGCATGCTAATGTATTACAGTGAGCATATAATGAAGCTCAAGGTCTACTTGGAGTCAAATCTTTCACCATCTTGGTGCCAACTGTTGTGTCATTCTTTTAATGGTTGTGCCCTGCCCCCTCCCCTCCTGTCTCAAAAGCACTTGGTTTAACGGTGTTCTTGATATGCACGGGTACAGAGAATGTACCCAGTTTCCTACTTGACATGAGCAACGCCCTTGTGTTTCAAGGTAGAATGTGAGCAGAAGAATCCATGCCTCCAAAGTCGATTCTTTCAAAAGAAGGAAGCACAGGTAGACACAGTACAAATGCTGGTCCCATGCCACAGCAGAAGCATTGATAGCCTGGGACTGCGACGAGGTGCATTATTATTTTTTTTTTCCCTTTATAGATCTCTGGTCAGAAGCTTGGATTTATCTCAACTATTGGTTCATAGAAAGTTATCTTATTTGGTTCATGCAAGTCTTTCCCTCACTCCCTTCCTTCCATCTAACATTTTACACTCTCATTCTCTTTCCCTATAAACAACCATTGGGTTTATTATGTATCTTTTGCTTGTATGTGTTATTACATAATGTGTTATATTTGTTTATCTGAATGCATTTTTTATTTTACTTTAAAATTTTAAGATTTCAGAATAATTCTAGATTTACAGAATTTTAGAATAGGTTTAGATTCACACACACAAAAAAATTGACAAAGATAGTACAGAGAGGTCCCATGCATCCCATTCCAATCCCTGCTTTACGACTATAAACACTTCACATTGTCATGGCACAGCTGTCGTAAGTTTGAGCCAATATTGACTCATTACTATTAACTGAAGCCCATACTTTATTCGGATTTCTTCCGTTTTTACCGAATATCCCTTTTCCATCCTTATCCCTTCCAGGATGCCACGTTAAATGTAGTTGTTAGGTCTCCTTGCCTGTGACAAGTTTCTTAGACTTTGTTTTGATGACCTTGACACTTTTGAGGAGTGCTGGTCAGGTATTTTGTGAACTGCGCCTACAATTGTGATTTGTCTGATGTTTTGCTCATGATTAGACTAAGATGTATGGGGGGAGGTAAAATGCCATTCTCATCACATCATATTAAGGGTGGCTACTATCAAGCCAGGCCTTCTCACTGCGGATGTTAGTCTTGATCGCCTTGCTGAGTGTTTGCCGACTTTCTCCACCTGCCTTCTCCCCACTTTCTATACTGTACTCTTGGGAAGGAAGTCACTATGCCTGGTCTCCACTTACGGAGCAGGGAGTCGAACTCCTTGAGGGCAAAGTATCTCTATAAATCATTCGTAATTCTTCTGCATGAGAGATTTGTCTATTCTCTCCCATTTATTTATTCGATAGTTTATAGGGTCATAGATATTTATTTTAGAACTTTTCAGTTGGCTCATGTGTCCCTTTGACAAACCCTCATCATTGTGGGTGTTTTGTTTTGAGCACTTTCTTACTTTCCAGCACTATGAGATGCTCCAGGTCATCTTATATATTTCTTGCTCCAGTCCTATCCAGTCCTAGAATTGGCCATTTCTCTAAGGATTCTCTTCTTGGGGAGCAGTATTCGAAATCAAGACCGAGGCATGAGATGTGATCATTGTTACATGGGTGTCACTGTTTCTGTACCCCCTAGGCTGACAGAGCAAGGAGAAAAAGAAAAAACTCGCATATATATATATATATATACACACAAACACACACACATATATTTCTATATGCAACAATCTATGTATTAAGCTAATCATGAGTTCTTACTGATGGTCTCCAATCCTAATCCTTCACTACATAGATCATTCTAGCCTACTCCCCTTACTCATCTGTAACATCCCACTCCAATACTGAGAAATATGGCTCCTATCACCTGCCATCCATTTGCTTAACTGTTCAATTCCAGTATAATATGCAGTGGTTTCAGAATTGTCAACCTGCTCCCATCATGGGAAACGACCTTATACAGTGCTCTTGTACAGTTCCTTTTGCCTTTAGTCTTTCAGACTCCACGCATTTCCAAAATTACTTTGGTTAGATCTCAACCGCCTTCAATGTGGTTATTTCATACCTCTGTAATACATTTAAAATCTTTAGTTACATTCTGCATTCCATCCTGGATCCCTTGACCTTCTACATGATTTAATAAAATTCTGTACACATTAGGTTTACTTCTTATGCTATAAAGTGCTACAGGTTATGACAAATACAAAGTGCCATGTTTCTACCATTTATTTCGTATAGACTTACCACCCTGCAAAAAGTCCCTTGTTCTTCACTTACTTAACCCCTCTCCACCCCGAAACTCTATTACTTGCTTGTTTACTGTCTCTATAGTTATACCTTTCCCAGAATGTCGTATTAGTGGAATCATGCAGTATGTAGCCACTTAAGACTGGCTTCTCTTACTTAGCAGTATGCATTTCAGATTCATACGTGCCTTTGTGTGACTTCACAGCTCATTCCTTTTCATTGTCCAGTACTAGTCCTTCATATGGATGTATTACGGTTTTGTTTATCTATTTACCAATTGAAGGTCATCTTGGCTGCTTCCAGTTTTTGGTGATTATGATTAAAGCTGCTAAAACATTTGCATACAGGTCTTTGGATAGACATAAATGTTCAAATCTCTTGGGCAAATACCTAGGAGCATGATTGTGGGATCATACGTTAAGACTATGTTTGGCTTTGCAAGAAACTGCCAAACTGTTTTCCAGTGCGGCAGCCCCATTCTGAAGCCCCACCAGTGATGCATGGGAGTCCTTGTTCTGTATCTTCACAGGCGCTTGATGCTGTAGGTTTGTGTGTGTGTTGGAATTTAGCCATTTTAATGGGTGTGTAGTGAAATCTCATTGTTGCTTTTGTGTACACATTTTTGATTTATGTAAAAGACATTGTATTATGTGTCTCACTTGGTTTCTTTTTTAAAATTAAACACCATGTTTTAAAGATAAATCCCCTTGCTGTGTGTACACTGAATCCATTGCTTCTTACTGCTGCATAATGTTCTAACTCGTGATGGTGGTGGTGTGGATTAAACCCTTTTCACCATTAACATCATCCCCCCACATTAAGTCAAAAATTCTTGTTTCTAAGTAAAATGAAGGTAATTTTTATGCAAATATGACTCCGGGGCAAGTTTCCCAAATTTTATTTTAAAAAGGTGACGGGGTAGTGATAAGTCTGGATGTGAGGCGTGAATGTCTTGATCAGATGTGAGCTGTATTTGCCTTGTTTACTACCACTCCCTCCTCCCAAGGCATGAGCTAATCAACTATGGCATTAAAAAAAACATGTTAGGATGAGTCTGAATTCAGAACCCCAGGTAGCCACTACCAACTGGTGTAGTTGAGATGGGGAAAGAAACTTATTCGCTATCTTTAGACTAGATGATATTTCAAGTTCTCTTCACTCCAAAAATTCTGTGTTCTGTGGGTAGAACTGATCCGACTGGAAAATTCGGTTCCTTTAAGGGTGTGGTAATAGACAAGATAGGAAAAGGTAAGAGGGAGGCATATAAGTTAAATAGTTGTCTCTTGTAGAATGCCTACTGTGTGCTAGACAGGGTCCCAGGCACCCTGCACACATTCTCAACTGATGCAAAGTCCTACAACGCCAAGGTTTATTCCCATTTTCAGATGAGGCATCTGAGGCCCAAGGAGGTAAAATCACTTTCCCAAGAAGACTCAGCTAGCAAACACATCATGAAATTAGAACTGAGGTCTGTCTGACTCTGAAGTTCATAAAATTCTCCCTATATCTTGGCCCCTCTCACACTGGTCTTCAGTGATGGCCAGGGATTTGGGGCTTTGTGTCTAGACATTCTATACTGCTGGTGGTTTTGAACAGAAAATAGCAGGAGAGGTAAAAAGGAGAGCACTCAGTGTGGAGGGAGTTAGCTGGAGTGACTAATTAGTAGCCTACTGCAGCCGTCTGGGCATGAGATGAAGTCCGCATCTGGTAACAGTGGACTGGAGAGGAAGCAACTAGCACGTTCACGTGTGAGGCGAGATCTCCTACAAGCAAGGTCTGGAGCACAGGGGAAGAGCTCTTCCAAGAGAACAGAGTAGAGATTTCTCCCAGAGTTTGAACAACACAATCCTGAGGCAAGAAACACATGCTGTTGAAAAATGCACATCTTTCTTTTGGAGCTAACGCTCATGTTGGCTTTATTCCCTCCTATGATACGCCTACTGATTAAAGGGAAATTTCTTATTATGACAGTTGGATCCTTTCTGTTGGTGCAGCGGTGGCATCACGTAGGCAGTCAGATGGAAGGGGCAAAGCCTACTGTGCGCTGTCGAATGACGTCGTACCCAGCTTCAAATCATGGAAGCACATGACTCTAATGATAACGTCATGCATTTGAAGCTTTTGTTTATCACTCCATCTTCCAGAATGCTAAATAAATCATAGGGACTTATTTTCCTTGAACATAAGTGTAAATAAGTTTTTTTACCTTTTGGTTTTGTCCTGGGCAGTTTCAACTGGACCAGTTTTATAGTTGACTTTTGTCCCTTCTCTATACATTAATTTCCATTAATTCCCCCAAAGTCCTTTTTCTTAATGTCTTTGTAAGCTTTGTTGGGGTGGGCAAGGGTGAATGAGTTGCTGACATATCAAATGCTGACTGCTGCTGACCAGCTTGAGTTTGTGGTTTGGCTGGTTCATTAGCAAATTTATTCTTTAATTACTAGATCAATATTTTCCTCATTTTTTCTTAAAGGATGTAGGTATCAGGATAATGTTTTGGGCCTCTAGATATGTCCAACAACTGTATGAGTTGTACTAAGGAACCATTTATACTTTCAATATGCATTCACTCCATATTTTGAGCACTGAACTAGGTACCACTGTTATTCTGTAAAACACCAATCCCATGACGGGTTCTTAAAAAAATAAAAGATCCCCTGGTGAAATATATTTGAGATACTTGGCTTAGATCACAACACACCTGAACCTAATTTAAGATTGGCTCAGCCTCAGAGGAAAGAAATTGGCTTAATTTCTCGTTAGCTGTCTATCTTGTCCCTAGGAATGGCTGTCTGTGTTGTTAGCTATCTCTGTATGTCCTTGAATGTCAGGCCTTCCTGGCTGCCAGTCCAACCATGAGGATCATTTCTGTAGTCCTGTTTACATGGTTTCTGAAGTTAACTGCTGTCCTCTGACCTCTGCCATCCCCTTGCTGCTAGGAAACCGCTACCATCAGCTCAGCCTACAGAGGACAGCCGCTATTAGGTATCCGAACAATGCTGGTGCTCTCCTGACCAAAATACTCCTCACCCTGGCAAACAGAAGGTTCTCTGCACCCTCCTGAGAAACACAGACGGCTTGTACACTCCCTGGTCTTACTCTGAAGACCCACTTTCTAAAACGCCCACTTTCGTGGGCTCCTGGATCTCTTCCTCCACAATCGAGCCAGTAGATCTGGTTTCAGTTTCACTTACTACTGATAGTTGCTCCAAGTTGCCAAGATACACCTCCACAGTGTATCAGACTAGCCCCCAAGTCAGCTGTTTTTCAACAACCATCAGGGTATTCCAACAATTATTGGGGATCGGTGTTGTAGAGAGTACCCTGATCCTGACAAACTTTCCCTTAACCAGCTTTCTTGTTGCTCTCCTGACCCATCTCTGGCCTTCTCTCCCAATCCCTACCGGCACACTTATCCACGCCCGCCATCGCGTTGGTGTACAGCCCCTCCTCTGCTCAGCAGGCCCGGCACTTCCTCAGCCAGGTCAGACTGAGATTTGTCCCCAGTGATGGGCTGGTGGGCAGGAGGGGAAAGGGAGCAAGCAAGCGTTGCCTCCTTTGAGACTTTTGTGCTAACTTCAAGTGAGGCTGCATCAGGGAGAGGAGGCTCTGACTTCTGCCTAACGAGGGGGAGCGGCTCACTCCTGCAGGTGCAGAGCATTCAACAGGGTTCTCAAGTGCATCTACCCAGTCCTCTCACCGGCCTCGGCGCCCCACTTCTCTATCAGGGTCAAACTTTGGCATTAGAAGACTTTCTAAGGCTTAGAATTCAAACTTCCGTGAAGTTCTACAATTAGGTTTGAGCCTGGTTCTTGGTTCAAGTGGCTCTCTGGTTTACAGGATAAATACTGTCAAGTTTGAATTTCGCACTTTGCTTTGAATTGATGAGCCATTCATCTGAACCTCTGATGTTTTCTCTTCAACGTAGAGAAAGGCACTCAGCAACAGCTACCCAACCCACCATCTCAATGATTACTGCTTCCTTTGTATCTTTCCCTTGTAAAGATGTATCACACAAGTTGCTGCATCTCCTTAGACCTGTGTTCTATCTGCATTCAGGGGAAAATCTCAGCATTTACTGGGCCAGAGCATCCACAGACATCCACTTCCACTGACCAGTGAGATGGGGGTCCTCACTACTGGCTGCAGTGAGGCTGGTGATCCAAATATGGAACGCCTAGAGCTAGCTTCTTAGGACAACCCTAAATGGTAACTGTTTCATGTTTGGCCTATATTAGAAGCAGAGCCTAAGAGGGAGTCTCTTGTAAGTGATCTACTGAGGGAGCTCTTAGGAGAAATCTAAGAAAGTGAAAGCAGCAGCTTAGCAAAGAGAGAAGAGCTTAGGTTTAGCTAATGTTTAGCCTCTCCTGAATCCCATGCGGAGCCCTAAGGCATGAAAATGCTGGAGTTGTTACTGAACCATGGCTTTGCCCATGCACAGCAAGCCCAAACGTTAAGATGCCAAGGTTTGTGTAGCAAAGAGAGATTTTTCATACTGTGGCTGAGCGAGGAGACGGAAAAATGAGTCTTAGCTCCGCCTCCCTGAAGGCAAGGGGCTCGGGCTTTTTATGGGATGACCAATAAACAAGCAGGCTGTCTGAGGAGCGGGGAGTGTGAGGAGCGTGGAGAAAGATGATTGGAAAAAGCTGTGAAAACTGTCATCGTGCACAGGTATAACTCAGCTACAGGCTTCTGCAGTCAGAAGGTCACATGCACATGCCCAGCTGGAGGGTAGGTGGTCCTATCCAGTTTTAACCAGCTCAGCTCCAACTAAAGCCAGCTGACTCCAAGTTCCTGGAAAACAACTCCAGTAAACATCTTATTGCTGAGGCTACATGCTCCTGGGAAGACACACAAGTCCTTCGTAGCAACAATTAAAACAACCTTGATTAGTGAAGGCAGATGAAAATGGACTTGACTAATAATTACCCACGTTTTTAGTTATTTCATCTTGAAGAAAGTGGGGTGAGATTTTCATGTTAGTATCAGATAGTTGTTACCTCCAAAACACCTTTGGGGAAGGAGGGCAAAATCTCTCTGAAATTTGTAGGCAGGAAGCCTCTCTTAGACTAAGGGCATTTTTTTTTGTGTGTGTAAGTTATGTAGCTGTGAGTGGTTAGTGGCCAACCGTCAGATCACCTAGGGGATGGATGCCCCAGGCCAAGAAAGGAGATCTGAGTGGGGCCCCCAAAGGCTCTACTATAGATATGACCTTGGTTGATATCATATGGAACTAGGGTTCTCTGAAACAAATTTTAGGAACTATTATGCCATGTGCCAGGCACTGCTGTGTGAATGGATGCATGAGCAGATAACTGCAACACATCAGCTCCATCCAATATTTATTTATTACGGCCTACCAGGTGGCAGGTGCTGGGCTAAGTATACAGTGACCAACCCTCTTGGTACATCCAGGGCTGAGGGGGTTCCCTGGATGCAAGCCTCTCAGTTTTAAAACCAGGACAGTCCCGGGAAAACCAGGATGAAATCAGTCACTCTAGCTAGGGTGCTGGGAATAGAAAGCAAAGTAACAGCAGCAGCGTCTACTGCAAGAAGCACAGAATCTTCTAAGTTCAATGAATGAACTGCCAGAGATTCCTCAAGGAGATGGCGGCTAACCTTGCCCGTGGGGAGTCACAGAGGAGGAGGTGGCACTACACTGACTCGTGCTTTTCTAAAACCACCAGGCTATACCGTCTCTACTGGGCCCAGAGAAGGCAACCTGTGCTCTTCCCCTGAGATCTCACCTTCTTGCCGGGGGCCAGGCCCAGCTCCTGCTCCAGCAAAAACGATCACACGCTAAAAGAAATAAACGTTGCACGCAGAAGCACTCACGTCAGATTAAGCCTGTTCCTCCGTCTCTTTCCACGTGGAAAGGGCTATTCTAAACTGCAGCAGGCATCTTGAAAATAGTATCCACATTTATTTCTTCACTGACAAAAAATATTGAATGCGCACTAAGTGCCAGACAATGTTCTAGCTGCCAGGGACACAACAGTGAACACAACAGACAAAAATCCTTGTGAATTACATTATTGTGGCAGAGACAGGTGATAATTATGACACATGGTGATAAGTGCTATGGTAAAAAGCAATTAGGAGGCTCATGAAATAATCCAGGTGAGAGATGATGGTGGTTGGGACTGGGGCAGTGGTAGTAGATATGGTAAGAAGTATCTGGGTTATGGTTGTCTATTGAAGGTGGAGTGATCAGGATTTACTGATGGGTTGAATGAGGTATGAGAGAGAGGAATCAAGGATGATTCCTAGGTCTGTGGTCTAAACACAGGAAGGATGTTGCCAGTGAGATATGGGGAGAGCTGTGGCAAGAGGAGGTTTGGGAATGGGGGCTGGGGAGAAGACCAGAAGTTCAGCTAATGGGCATCCAGTTACAGAAGGTGAGTAGGCAATTGGATGTGTGAGTCTGGAGTGCAGGAGAGGCCTGAGCACAATACATAGTTTGGGGAGCCTTCAGTTTCTAGACGGTCCTGAAAGCTATGAGCTCTCACCTGTATGAGATCACTAAGGGAGAGGTGTGCATAGAGAAGGGAAGAGGTACAATGACTGAGCCCTAGGGAATGAAGAGGGGCCCATGCAAGAGACCAGGAAGGAGCAGCCAGTGAAGTGAAGGCAAAACAGCCACGTGAAGATACCATTTCAAGGATGAAGTCATGATCAGATGCAAGTTGTGTAAGATAAGGACGGAGAATTTACCACTGAGTTTAGTCACATGGAAGGGACTGATAACCTTGACTAATCTAAGTTTTGACCACTAACATGGAAAATTATTTCAGATTATTTTATCCTCTGGGGTATCTCCCAACTTATCTTTGAAAAACAGCCCAAGGTTTCCAAAAGAGTGACAAAGGTTAGCTTCTTGATTCTCAGTCAGACTGCGGCAACCACAGGGCAGGGATCTTATCTTGTTTAACTCAGCATCTCTGGGTCTCTGACACAATGTACATAGTAGATGAGCAGAAAATATTTGACATGTAAGTGAAATGGATGTGACATTCAGTATGCAAGTCTCCTCCTTTCTTTTCCTTATTGTTCTTCTGTACACTGTCATCTGCTTTTTAAATTTCTTTAAAAGATGAAAGATTTGAATTTTCACAGATCTCCATTGTTGATGAAATGAACAATGAAAAGATAATAAAAACATACAACAACAACAATAACCACCATCATTCCCTGGGGGTTTACTGTGTGCCCAGCCGAAGACCAAGCATGTCACAAAAGTGATCTTCACAACAACACTGTAAGGCAGGCAGTATTGTTCTAATGTTTCCATTTTATTGGTTAAAAAAAATGGAGACTCATGGAGGTTAAGCAACACGTGAGGGTCGTCAGAATAGTGATTGCCATGCGTTCACCAAAGCCCATTTCCTTTTCCTCCTGGGCACATAGTTCGATACATTCCCCAGCCTCCTTTGCAGTTAGGTATGGCAGTGAGACGAGTCCCCCGTGCAATGCAGGCACAGTGATACGCACCCCTTTCAGGCTTGGCCCATAACAAGCTTACACGCATAATCTCTCTTTTTCTGCATACAGAAGCTAAATGGAGCAATCTCTGAGGCCTGGGGAAGCCCCAAGAAGAAAGGAAACCGCGTCCCTGAATGGAAAGCTCTCTGCCAAGTAGCATCATTAACATCAGACTGCGCAGGAATAAGGAGTGAATTAATTTTGTTAAGCCACTGAGATTTGGGAATTTGTTACCTCAGCTAGGACTGTTGCCTTAAATAGTTAAACAACTGGTAAGTCAGAAGGCATATTTTATGGAGGGGCAAAAATGGAGGTCACTGGAGCAGGGGACACCAGGCATAAAGCAGACACTGTATCAAAGAGAAGGGACTTCAGTGACTGCTTGCACAATGCATGCTATGTGCAGAGAGCTCCAACCTTCTTGCCCAATTTGACTATAGAATGCTGTCAAGATCTTTCCCCTCCAAGCCAGAGATGGGTAGAGTCTTCTCTGGGGCTCTAACCCTAGCCAAGAAGAAAGACTAAAAGATACTGACAAAGGGGGTTTCCTAACACATGGTCTGATAAAGTCAATGCTGACAGGCTCCATTACTTGGCTGGGAGCTTCTGATTAGATTTTTTGGTTCCTCGCTTTTATTCGAAACAAGCAGCAAAGGTTGCCAGACATTAGAAAAGCCTCAAACATGAAATACAGAGACCACAACAAATAAACAGGAAATGCAATGGACATGAGGGAAATGAAATGCCAAAATATCTTTCATTAATGTTCTTAAGAGAGACAAGATAGTCCATGAACGAAATGAGAAAAAGATGCTCTAAAATAAAGAGAGAAGACAATGAGTTTTTGGTAATTAAAAACACGAGGACAGAAATAAAAATTTCAGTAGGATTGGAAGATAAATTTGAAGAAATACGACAAAACGTTGAGCAAAAAGACAAATAAAAATAGAAAAGAAATTATAACAATATTAGAGGACTGGTCCAAAAGGAATTCCAGAGAAAGAGATCTGAATAAAGCCCAGAGGAAGGGTAAAAACAATCTAGGAAATAATTTAAGAAAATTTCCCAGCATGAAGGACATGGATTGACCAATCAAAAGTGTTGTCATCTAGTGCACAGGGGTGGAAAAAAAAAGCTCCACATAAAAGCTTCTCATGAAATTTCTGATTAGTGGAGACAAAAAGACTCTATGAGCTTCTGGAGAGAAAAAACAGATTATATATAAAGATTCAGCCATCAAAATAGCTTCAGATTTTTCAACTGTAGCACCTTCCCAAATTCTGAAGATAAATAACATCCAACTAACAATTACATACCTAGCCAAATCATTAATTATTATTGAGGGTAGAAAAGCAATATTTTCAGGTATTTAAAGTCTCAAAATGGTCTCGAAAATCCACTAGAGGATGTACTTCAACAAAATGAAAGAATAAGTCAAGAATGAGGAAGACGTGGATACAGCACATCGCAGAGCCAGGAGAGGAGAGAGGTGACGGGGTGTTCCCGGATGGACGGTGCAGGTCTATCCCAGGATGGCAGCTGTGTCTACACATGATGGGTACCCTCCCAGCTCTGAGCAGACACAGACCCACTGAGTCTGCCAACACCAAGTGCCCAGCTAACCCGAGGATGGAACACCTGGGAGAGTGTGGGCTGGACTCTGAACTTGACCTGGCTTCTCTTGACCATACGCTGAGCAACTCCTTGCTCTCTGCTCTATGCTTTGCCGTTTGGATAAGCTGAGGACACTCATTTCACCCATAGAAATCCTCTGCTTTAAACTGGTCTTTTGCACTCGACGTGGGCCGTGCAGTTCAGAGCAGCCCCCTCTCTGACTGTACTCCTTCCTCACGTCTAGTTCTCAGCCCACACTTGTTTTGCCAGACAGGCTGTAGTGTTCTCAGTGAGCTCTATGTTTTTAGGACTCACATGTGACCTTGCCCTGTGGCTTCCCCAAAGGGGCTCTGTAAAACCTGGGGGAAGCTGGAGCCAGACCGTGACCTAGAGACTCGGGTCAGCCTGTCTTCCCCTGTGGGTCTGTATCTCTTAGGGACACACGCAGGTTTCGGCTGTACCCATTTTCCAAAACTAGACATGTTATTTGGATCTCCATGCATAGGTGACAGTTGCACCAAAACCCAAACCCAAACAAAAAACGCCATGGGGAATGATGAAAACAGTAGATAGGAGTTACATCTAGACGGGGCTGAAGGGAGAGGCATGTGACTGGGAAGGGACAGTGGGCACGTAGGGACAAAGAATGCTCTTGTTAGTAATTAGAAAGTAGCATGTGACCACTTCCTTTATTGTTATCATTTACACTGTTCTGTATGTATGATCCATTTCTTAATTTTAAAAAGGAACAGTTGAGCCAAGCAATTGTCCAAGTTCCTTCCAACAATGATGAACTTTGATCTTATGAGGCTGTGAGTGGACTGGGGTGGACAGAATGAATCCAATGGTACAAGTCATTGCTGTGCATGAGCTGTCCCTTGGGGGGACAGCATGGGTTTGGTGTGAACATCTACAGGTCTGAGAGACAAGGGTGGGGAACTGCTGATGGAAAATAAGGAGAAAACCTTGTGAAGCTGGTTGAATATAAGCGGCTTTCATCTTTGCATTGCTTTACCCTCAACAGACTATCCAGAAATATTCTTTAATAACTTAAGTAGGATCATTTTACTCCTCTGCTCAAAACTCTCCAAAGAGTTCCCTGGTCTTACAGAGCAGAACACCGAAGGAGGCCCTACATGATCTGGCTGCAGGTCGCCTCTGTGACCTCATCCCCAACTATTCCCTCTCCCCCTGATTTGTTCTGCCTCAGTTACTGTAATCTGCTACTCTTTCTCACAGAGGCCAGGCATGCTTCTGCCCCAGGGCCTTTGCACTTGCCAGCTTCCTCTGCCTGAGGAAATCCCCAGGGCTTGCATGCTCATTTCCTGCAGGGTCCTACTGAAATGTCACTTTGTAAGGCCTTTCCTAACCATTCTGTGTGAAATTTCAACAACTCCTTTTACTCTAATATTTTTATCCCATTATATTTTTCTCATTTCATATTTTTTTGTTCATTTGTTATTACTTCTCTCCCTCCCCTATTTCCCCTCCCCACTAAAATGTGGGCTCCATGAAGGCAGAATTTGTGTCTGCTTTGTTCACTGTAATAATCTTGATACATAGACAGAGCAACGAGGCAACACTTAATGTTTTCCTCTTGCCCTGCCTGGTCCCAGGACTCCATTTCTGGTCTACAGTGTATCCTTACATGAGGAGTAATTAATGGTGTGGCTCAACAGTGGATGTTGATAAAGCATCTTCACCCTGAAGAGCATGCAGATGCCAAGGCTCATTATTACCATTAGAAAGATGCAAGGGCCTCTGAGACGCCTGGGAATGGCTCAACCTTCCAGGCTCCAGTGGCACCTTTAGGTTGCCTGAGCTGCCCTGCTGGCATGCTTTGAGGGCTCGCAGAGATAATTTAGCCAATTACTTGACATGCATACTCTTTATTGTCTTATAATGCTTTCATCGAGCTACAACTTATAACAGATCAGGACAAGCCTAAGTGAAAACAGAGATATGCTCTTTCAGTGGATTGTGTTCAAGCTGACAGCAGAGCAAACACCAAAGACTACTCGGGGCTTAACGGGAGTGACTCCTTCTCTTTGATTTGGAAGGCTTTGCTGATACTAAATAAGAAAAATTCAAAGACTCCCTCAAGCCCAGAGATTGAACTTGCTCAAACGCCCCATCAGGAATGGAGGAGCTGGGCTGACTTTTTAGAAGCAAATGCAAAACAATAGTGGAAACTTCCTCAGTAGGCAAATGGAAAATTCTCCACTTCAAAGCTCTTTGAATAGACTAGTGGATTTACTATGTACACAGCAGAGACTTTAGGTACGAAGGAGGGGCGCAGAGCCACACAAAACTTCCTCAACTTAGAGGTATTCACCCTGAACAATAATTTTGCCGTCCAGGTGGGAGGGTGTAGCTCAGCGGGAGGGCACGTGCTCAGCAGGCACGAGGGCCTGGGTTCAATCCCCAGTACCTCCATTAACAAACAAACAAATAAACCTGATTACCTCCCCCCCAAAATAAATAAATAAAATAAACTGTACCAAAATAAATTAATAAATAAATAAATATTCTAAAAAAAAAAGGAAAGCTCTACAGAATTAAAAAAAATTAAAATTTGGACAGAAGCATTATGGTTTTTTGACAATAAAACAAGTCTGACCATCTTTGCTAAAGGAGGTGATTCGGGCTCTCATCACAATCCCTACATTTGCTTACTGTTTTATATTTTACAGAGCACACATAGTCTAACAGTTCACCTTCTTAATAGTTCTGGAAAAGGGACAAGTCAAGAAACATGGTCTCCCTTTTACCACCGAATAAACGTAGGCTCAACGAAATTAAGTGTTTTGCCCAGTATTGTTGGCACAGTGCCGCCCACCTTTCTGGCATGATGGGACTATTCTACGTTTGCACTGCCCAATATGGTAGCCACTAGCTACGGGGGCCACTGAGCACTTGAAATATGGCTAGTGTGATTAAGGGACTGAATTTTTAATTTTCAAAACATTTTCATTAACTCAGATTTAAGTAGCCATTCGTGGCTAGGGACTACCACGTGGGACAGCGGAGGAGTGAGAGTGGCTGAGTCTATGCCCATAGCTTCCTGGTCTGGGTAAATTCTAATTAACGATGGAAAAGGAAATTCACTAAGAATGCTGTAGCTTCAGGAAAGGGTAAAGTGGAAATCTGGAGTCCCAGAGGCCCTGAGTCCAGCCTACCTGGGCTTAGACCTGCTGATGCTTTTCATGTAGGCAACTGCCCGCAGCCTGGTTTTTACAGTAAAGCGCAGCATGAAATCTGGTTGCCATTATGGTTGCTATCTGATCTTTCTGTGGCTTCCATCTTTGGAAAATCAGGAAAAAAGGCCTTCACCTCCCAGTAGATGCTAGGATGATAAGCACCTATTTTGTCTCTGTCACTGCAAAGAGAACAGAATATCTCCTTTGAAGTGAGAAAAGTTGCCATGTGAATGTAAGCAATTCTCTTGGGACGGGGTGGGGTGCAGGGAGCTGGAGAGTCAGGCCAGGGCTCCTGTTTCCCAGCACAATCCCAAATCGGAGAGTATGTTCTATTCCATGCCACCGGGGAGGGAAGTGGGGAAAAGGGGGACTCCACCTACATGGGAACTAGTTGTTCACTTATTTCTACGTCCACATTGTGAGTTTGAAACTATATTATAAAGTGGTGTTTCTCAACCTCAGCACTATTAATGTTTTGGGATTAAACAGTTGCTTTTTTCCCCCAGTGGGAGGCTGTCCTGTGCATTGCAGGATGCTTAGCTACATCTCTGGCCTCTACCTGCTAGAGTAGAACCCCATCCCCCAGTTGTGACACCAAAAAAAAAAAAAAAAAAGAAAATTCCAGACATTGCTAAATGTCTCCTGGATGTATCCAGGTTGAGAACCACTGTTTAAGAGTCACCTTACATGAATCTATGTAATCTCATAGAGTTAGTATTTTTGCTTGGAATATTTAAAAACTCAGGTTCTTTGTATTTCTTCCCTTCCAAAGCCCATTGTTATTATGTTATACTGTTTTTAACTTTTGGTGGAGTTTAGGGAGAGGTATGAAAGAAAATTCAAACCAGGAAGAATACTAAGAGCCTTTAATGTCTCTCCCTTTTTCCTCCAATTCAATAATCATGTGTATCCAGTGTTTCAAATAGAGCCCAGTCTAGAGAATGCATTCAAGAAATATTTTCTAGACTACGCATGAACGAATAAAGCTCAAAGGCATCATGTCTTTTATTCTGGGACATTGAATGGGCTGGACATTAAATGGTGAGCTTCTATCTAAATAGTCAGATAGAAAAACTTAAAGGAATTTGAACTGAAAAAGTTCCATGGAGTGAATTCAAATTGGAGTCTTTGGAAGGTATTCTAGAATCAGGATCCCAGAGATCAGCTACAGAGACAAAGCTTACGGGGTAGGCATCCCAGGGTTAACAGTATGAACCTGAAATCAGACTGACCTGGTTTCAATTCTGACTTTTTTGATTCTTTCCTATGTGATTGTTAAGCTTTTTCTAACCATGCAGAAAAGATAGCTCAAAGATAGAGAATCATAAGAGAACAGAGGTGGAGCTGGGGCAAGTTAAGAACGGAAGAGGAGGCCCAGGATGAGAATGATGAGGGCCAGAGAGCTATGCTGCTGAAAGATGCAAAACTGTATGAAGTAATTTCAACCTGCTGTTGTTTTAGGACGGGTTTCCCAGAAGCAGACCCAGGAGCAAGACAATTTGTGCACAAGTAATTTTTTTTTAAGAATGTGCTCCCAGGAGAAGCTGGAAAAGGAATGAGGAACATAGGTCAGAGAAGAGAAAGCAATTGATCAAGGGGACAATTTCAGGCAAAGTTCTTGTCTCAGCCTGATCTTGCAGATAAGTTACATCTTGAGAGTTTGCCCCACCTCAAGGCAAGGACTCCCCTATTCCCGATCAGCCAGCCATTGGCTGTAGGCTGCCTGGAGAGGATGTAGGCTCCTGGGAACTTCTAGCTCTCTACACATAAGGCACATCGGCTCAGCGGTTCAAGGGTATATTTCCCTGAAGTAGCTGTAGATAAAAGCAGTTAGAAGTAAAGTACACAGAAGCTGGGGACAAATGTACAAAATCAGTATGAAACAGCTCTGAAAGTCTCTGGGTGTAGCACTGTAGTCTGCTCCAGGTGCTAAGGGCCAAGTTGAGTTACTCCTTGATCAATAAAGTTAATAGCCTTGTGACTGTGGAGTTGTTGGGGAGAAAAGAATTGTATGTATCGGTGCTGATCAGGAAGGCAGGATTGAGGTACAAAGCATGGCTTTTGGAGGTGGTGAGACCTGGGTCCTGAATTCTCTGAAAGGATTCCTGATCTGTTCCAGCTTCAGGCGTTCAGACCTATGCACTCTTGGACTCTTGGCACCTTTATACGAATTCAGGATGACTGCCTTTCTGGGCCCTGAGCACGGGCACAGCAGGCTGGCTAAAAGGCCCAGGCCCAAAAGATTGATGGTTCATGGGCTGAGCCTGTGTTTGTCATCTAATGATCACAACATGACCTCTCAGTTTCCTCATCAGCCAAGTAAGGCACAGCCTCACAGGGGGGTTGGGCAGACTGCGTGACAAGAGCTACTGTATGTAAAGCACAAAGCAGGTGAGCAAAAAATAAAAAAGATTTGCTTTCTTCTTCCAGACAAATGTCTTTTTGTTGTCGTTTTGTATGCATTTGCACTGCTTTGGGGGGAGTGCAGGGGCTAGGGTTGAAAAAAAAAAGAGAGGAACCCACATTTTGGGTTACTTTTAGGAATTAAATTTGTAATCATAGTAGCTAGATTCATAAAAAAACCACCCATACTTTCTAGGTAAGTATAGCTTATATAATTAGCAGCACCGCAGGCCAAGCCGGCCACAACTGCTGACCCTCTGCAAAGCACACCATGCGGCCAGCAGCTCAGAACTAGGGCAGGAGGAAGGGCTGGAAAAGGCCGCAGGGCGTCTGGGTCTCTCCTGGGCTTTACCTTGGGCGGCGGGAAAGGCAGCCCAGCGTTCTGGAGATTCTTATCCAAGTTTGTTGAATTTTCATCCAAAGACAGAACTTGAGATCAGCCACAGTTAATATAGGAGAGATTAACTGTTCTGTTAGGCAAGGGTGGCCATTAATGAAGCCCCAGAGGCTGTCGGGGTGAATTACAGCTCAGCAAGAGGGGTGGATGGGTCCTGTTCTTAAAGGAGATGGAGGGAGATGCAATCAGTTTGCAATGAAGCCTCCGTCACTTAACGGGACATGCCCTATCTGCCCCGATTTAGATGAGATTTATTTATTTTTCTTAAAAAGCTTTTGTTGGCAAAGTCCATAAAAAGCAAGACTATTTATTACTGGTTCAACTATGATGGTGATCTCTGAGCCAGTGGACTCATTGCTTGGTGTTTTGAAAAATCAAAAACAAAAAGGACCAGTATTTTGCTAAATGACCCTTTCCTCCAAGTCCTTGATTTACATATACTATCTTAATGTTAATGGGAAACTAGAAGAAGCTCATTTAAAACAAAGGCAAGCCTACGGCCCAGCGCAGAAGACCCCAGGGCCAGATCGTTCTCTGCAGCTGGCAAAGCTGGCGTCACTAGGTCCATCGGGGATATTGTTTTCATTAAAAATATTTCAATCAGCCCGGAAGACCCTCGGGGGAGCCTGAGATTCTGCAGATGAACTAGCTTCTTCTAGGGTATATCCTATCAGTCAGGGGTTGGCAAATTTTTCTGTAGAGGGCCAGACAGTAAATATTTGGGGCATGGAGGACACCTGGTCTTTGCCACAACTACTCAACTCTGCTGCAGCAGCAAAAAAGCAGCCCTAGACAACAGTAGGCGAATGAGTGCATCTGTGTTCCAACAAAGCTTCATTCTTATCTGTGGGCTGGCGCGCTGATTAGTCCTGTGGCTGTGGTTTGCCAGTTTCTCCTGTAGAGCGTATATTGGAAGGGCGATTATATATTAAGGGCATTTATTTAAACACCAACAGTTTTCTTGGCTTGAAGCAATGACTTCAATAACCATCCAGTTATCACAAGAATAACATTTTAAAAATTACTCTTTTTAAATAATAAAATAAATATTTTTATTATTGGCAAAGAGGAAAACACAAAAAATAGAAATGTAAGAATACCTATAATGTAGTAGACAAACTGGATTGGCCAATCTGACACCCATCTACCCACTTCTTCCTTGCCATCTTCTATTTTTGTGGTTAGAAAGGCAACATTCTCACTATCGCAGTTTCTTTACTGCTAAGAAGAGTCATATGACTCATAAATGTCCAATGCCAAGGGAAGTCTCTATGGGGGTTTTAGGGGTGTTGAGGGGCCTCCAAGATAGTTTGTCCTTCACTGATAAAAAGAGGAATCCACTTCAGGAAATCTTCCTTAGCATCCCCACTCTTCTTCTTCTTCTTCCTGCTTGGAGTACGAATGTGATGTCTGGAGCTGTAACAGCTTAATTGTCACCTTGAGGTGAGAAGCCAACAGACTAAGTTTGACTAAGAGCAAAGACAGAAGGATCCTGGGCCTATAATGTTATCACTAAACTGAGGCACATTTACCTGGGTTGTCTGCCATGTTGCAACTCTCGTCAAATGAAATAAAAACAAAACCTATTGAAGCTACTGCTGGTTGGCTTTTTGTGAAATGCAGCCAAACACATCCCTAACTGAGATTCCATGGAATAACTCCAATCTGACAGCGCAGCTTACATTAGGAAATACTGGTCGAAAGCCTTCTTTGTGTGTAATGTCCACATCAAAATTTAATATTCAATGCACAGGTAGGAGTTCTTTGTTTTTAAATACTATAAAATGGATTTTGTTTCATGTTGTATTTTTAGCCTGAAATAAAGCTTCCCATTCCTTCACAGATCGGTTTTAGTTGTAAATCTGCAAATGGGATGAGGTCTTAACATTTAGAATACACCATGGGTGTAGATATATTAAAAAATGGCATTACTTTCCCTCACTGTTGTGAAAGTTGCTTCTCCTATTAAATGTATGGCATCCAGCATGACGTAAAAATTTAATATCACTGTAAATTACTTGCTTGAGGGAAGCGGAGGTTCAGAGAAGTGGTTGCTACGTGGCAGAGGTGGCAGCAGAGTCAAGCCTCCACCTTGAGCATCGTGACTTGGGCAGCAGGACAGTGGCCCCACTGTTTCCTGAGGCGGGACCATTTCAGACTCCTTCTGGGCAGGTAACTCGGGCCAAGTCGTGTCATCCAGGCAGATTTCAGAAATGCCTCTCTTCCCCAGAGCAAAGGCAACTAGACAGCAGATTGCTATTTGTTGCTGTCTCTGTTCATTCCCAGAACCATTCCACGCTCTCTAAAACAACCCCTTTCAAAAGCAATGATGAGAATGCTCATTTGGAATCTGTAATTGTGGCTTTACTGAACTGCATTTAAAGCATAATATCCAAGAACAAAGACCAGTCACAGATGCCGAATTGCAACCCAAAAAAGGGTCAAGGGTCAGGGTGGCCTTTAGAGGCTGCCTTTGGGTTGCCTGCATGCCTTTGCTTGACAGCTTAAGTCATCTCAAATATTCTGACATGTAAAAAGAAACTTCTAAAGGCAAATGTTCAACTGGAAACAATGTGAAATTCTGAAGCACATGTCCATTATACATGACCTAGTTTGAAAACTAAATTATTCTGGAGTTTTGTTTTATTTTGGTGAAGTTCATTTTGGAGTTTTGGATGAGACTGAGATGATCTCCTCCACATTAAGCTGGTGGGAATATTCATGTATTTCCTGAATTTTTAGGACAGAAGTTGGCAAACTACTATCCATGGCCAACTTTGGTCCACTGTTTTTTTTCTCCCCCATAAATTAAGTTTTATTGGATGGAACACAGCTCTTCCCACTCATTTATGTGTTTCCTAGGGCTGCTTTTATGCTACAAAGGCAGAGTGGAGCGGTTAAGACAGAGACTGTATGGCTTGTAAGATCTAAAATATTTACTCTGTGATCCTTTACAGATGAAGTTTGCTGAGTCTTGGTTTAGAAGAAGAACAAGAATGAAAATTTCTTGCGAAATCACAAAAGGTGGCTGAGTAGGAAATTGCCGATAAATACTTGTTGAAAGAATGAATGAGGGAGAAGACTTGAAAAAAACCTAAGCTTTACTTCCTGAAGCACTGTAACCTTAGTGCCATTTGGATGAGGGCTGCCTGATTAAGGGAAGATGACCCACCTGTTGCTGAGAACCTACCTTGGGCCACCTTCGGCACGTGACACCTGAGACGTAGTTTAGGTCCCCAAACAACCTGGTCTGTAGGCATGTCTGTTGGTGAGGACTAATTTTCTTCTGTTTGGAAGCTCTTCCACTTCATTTTAGGACTCCGGTTCTGTTCCAGATGGTTGAGGTGGCTGGCCATCTGATTACCTAATGAATAATACAGCTTTAAAAAAATGGTTTTAGGTAGCACTTATTTTTGATTTACACAAAAGCTGCGAAAGGAGTGCAGCTCCTGCCTACCCTTCACTCAGTGTCTCCCACGGCTAACAGAGCATAAATCCACAGCACAGTGATCAAAACTGAGCCATCAGCACTGAAACAAAACTGCTGATTAAAACACAGATCTAAGTCACATTTGACCAACTTCCCTAGAGTTCTCTTTTTCTCTTTCAGGATCGCATCCAGGATCCCGTATTGCATTTAGTTGTCATGTCTGCTAAATCTCCTCAAGTCTATGACCCCTTTTTATCGCCCGTCGTCTTGAAAAGCAGCATTTCATACATTTTGTCAGGTGATTTTGGTTGTCTCTCCTGGAGGGTGAATCCAGTTCCTGTTACTCCATCTTGGCTGGACCTGAAAGCCCTCCATCACAGGGTTTTAAAGCCAGAAAGAACCTCAGATCATTGAAGGATATTCCTCTTTTTATGGATGAGAGCACTGAGGCTCCACAGATTCCTGTGGCCCAGATTAGAAAGAGTCCTGACCTTGGTTGGGTGCTGCGTCCTCTTCTTGGTTCTGTTATTAACTAGTTGTGTGCTTGGCTCAGCAAAGACAGGACTTACTACTGCCGCTCCCCCTGCCTGTCCTCCTTCTCCTTCTCAGGAATAACTGAAAACAATTTTACTGAAGACTATTGACTTTACTGTATCAGCAATAAGTTCCTTCCAGTTCATCGCTCAGAACTGATTAGAAATAGGAGGGTGGCTCCACTAAGAAATGACAATTGATAGATAGAAGGAAATAACTGAGTCATCATTTGGTGGGACCACTAAGTATGAGCTGATAGTTCTCTGGCCCTCACTCGAGTGCTTAAGAAAAAATGAAGTGCACAATACTTACTAAAAATTTCCATCTGGGGACGAGGGTATGGCTCAGTGGGAAAGCATGTGCTTAGCATGCATGAGGTCCTGCATTCAATCCCTGGTACCTCCATTAAAATAAATAAATAAATCTAATTACCCCCCCCAAATAAAACCCCATATCTTGAAAATTTTCCACTCAGTATTTAACAGCAATCTGAGTTCTCTAGACGTGTCCTTAAATTGAAGCTGACAGAGATCAGAACTGTTGGGAAACAGATCAGCACTGTGTGCATGTGTATATTATATATGTACGTGTATATGTGTGTGTATGTGTATATGTATATGCATGTGTGTGCATGCATGTGTGGGTGCGTGCACATGTGTGTGCATGTGTGTATATGCATGTGTATGTATATATGTGTGTATGTATATGCATGTGTGTATATGTATATATGTGTGTGTTTGTATATGTATATGCATGTGTATGTGTAAGTGTATATATGTATATGTATGTATGTGTATATATGTATATGTATATATGTATGTGTATATGTATACATGTATATGTATATGTGTGTATATGTACATATGTATGTGTATATGTATATGTGTTGTGTGTATGCATGTGTATGTGTATATATGCATGTGTATATATGTATATGTATGTGTATACGTATATATGTGTGTGTGCGTAAGTGTGTACAGTCATCATGTTCAAGAGCAGCTCTTCAGCGACCACCCCCTAAAAAGTCCCCACATACACCTTTCCTTAGTTACTCCCTGTTTGTTCTCTTCAGAGCATTTACCACAACCTGAAATTCTCTCACTGACCTCTTTCTTCTTGCTGTCTACCCCTCCCCTTACCCCCACCGTGTGGGTGTGAGCTCCGTGAGGGCCCAGGCCTCCCTCACTGCGGGGTTTAGCACTTCACACAGGGCCTGGCACATGATGCTGCCTTCTTGAGGTTTCAAAAAATTGATGAATGAAAAGTGAAGCTCATACAGGAATTTAGTACCTCTTGGATGGAGCAGGACAGCAAGAAACTAAACTTGTGTTGAAAACTTTCAATTCACGATCAGTTTTGATATGCTGTGTTCTTTCATTTCAGAAGCATTTACTGAGGACTGACCCTGTTGGAGGCTCCATTCTCCAGATCTTGGACAAGTTACTCAAACCGCCTGGGCCTTATTTCCTTCCCCTGCCGATGGAGACAGTGAGCTCTACCTCACAAGATAGTAATGTATGGAAAAATCACTCTGCACTCAGCAACACTTTATATCCATGTAAAATACTGTTGACTATTTGTTTTTACATAACTTTGTTTTGAATTTCTAATCCTTCTAGAAGGATCCTCATGACCTCAGTCTGGGAAGACTTAAACGCCTTCCTATATTTGTTATGTAAGTCTCTCTGCTGACATAAGCAACTATAGTGATTTTTCTTTATCTTTTTGTCTTTTTTTTGGTGGGTGCAGCCTAAGCCTTTTGGATTTTCTCAGGGAATAATGCAATGTCTTCATCCTCTCTCGACACCTCTCTCTGAGATATTTGAGTGTAGGAGGACTGTTTGGAAGTTGGCCACTGGAGAGGAGAGGAGGAGAAAGGAAAAGTTGGTGTTTGGATGTTGCCTTGGATACAGGCATCACCTCCCTTCTGATGAGGGCCTGCCCTCCCAGAAAGCCTGGTTTTAATTTCCCCTTTGAAATGGGGACTGGGCCTTGTTGCCAATTTAGATTTCACTGGTCAGCTGTTTGGCAGATTCTGGCCCCTTGAGACTATTTCTTTTGCTCTTGCTACTCACTGGCCTTTCTGCAGCCATGTCTCCTTGGTCTAAGTTTGGATTCGGGTGAGTACGAATGCCCTTATTACTGCTGCTTCCTGATCACCCTAGAAGAACCACTCTGGCCATGATCATGCAGTTGGGTGGGGTGTCACCCTAGGAGATACGAATGCGATGAAACCCTATTCTGCCAAATGAAATACCCCGTGTTTTAATGAACGCACTGCAAGGCTGGATGTCGCTAAAATACTTAGATGTGAAAGGTGACCTGGTGTGAGGTAGAGTGACAAAATCAGAGCAGGAGGGTTCTAAGAGCTAGGCTTCACGTCAGGGCGGCACAGTTTGGTTGGTTCCTCACTGGTCAGATGGTGTTAACTGCCCGAGTTCTGTCCACGAATGTGTTGGGAACTGCTTCTGGGGCAAAGTACCAAGGGAAGGTCTCAGGGTGAGTTGGCAGAGAGGTACCGAGAAGGGTGGGAATATGCAATTATCAAGCTAAAGAGGAGAGATGAATATAGCAGCCAGGAAGTGGACCAGGACATCAAAAGTGAGGGAAAAATTGAGCCGTAAATTGAACTGATGGGACACAGGAAGAATTACAACTGGGGTGGGGGACAGAATGAGTGTTTGGTAATGAAAAGGGTGAGAAAAGAGATTTAAGAGCAAGATGTGGGTGGAGAGACTGGTATTCAAGTATCTGAACTAACAGATGTTAAACGTCCATGAGGGCATTTCTTAGATAGAATCCCAGAGGAGTCTTTTTCAGGAGTATAGGGGTGCTGGTGGTGGGGGAACATGGCTTCCTCATGCTGAAAAATCAGGTCAAACCATGGTATTGTGAAGACGATACTAATATATGTGACAATGCCTTGTAAACTGTAAAGCAGTTCAAATGTTAGTGATTATTGATGTTTACTCTATGATAATAACAAACATGTGTATCTTTTCCCTTCCCAGGCCCCTGGCAGGATTTTTTCCTGCCAGCTGGCCCCAGTCAAGTCGCCTCCATCCATCAGAGAGGTTCTAGCAGTGGAACCTACAAAAAGGAAGGGTCAGCCCCTCCAATCTTCTCCTCCCAGTGGTCTCCTTTGCCCTTATGCAAAATTGGAAGAGCCTAGGGAGGAATGGCATTTTCTAGGCCAAGAAGCTGTCCTATCCAGCCTTTCCTCCAGAGCAATGGGGCTCTTCTCAGCCTACATCCACATAACCAAAAGGCCTCCCTTTGAAACATTCTTCCAAGAACAAAACGATTTCCTGGAAAATGACTCGCTATCTTCCCCATTAGAGATCCAGGCAGTTGGCAACTCAATAGCAGCCTCCCTTGCTGAAATGAAAATCATAAAGTTCTGTAATCTGATATGCATGCAGAGTGTCAGGCTCTGTTATCAGTGATAATGAGGTGAAGACATTCAGGCTCAGAGCAGTTGAGTAACTTGTCCAAGGTCACACAGCTAACCCAAGGCACAACTAGGTTTAGAAGTCAGGGTGTGCACTTCAGATCCCATGCTGTTTCTTTGCCTCTTAAGTGTCAGACTATCATCTTTGGGGATGTTACTGCAGTGACACCCACAGCCTCACCCTATGTCTGGAAGAAAGAGTATGTCTCCTTTGTGAACTATGCTATTCGGTATTAAAGAATGCATTTTAAGTCTGGGGCATATTGTGAATAGTGTTTAACATTCTTGAACTTGAGATCTGGCCATCTTAGCCTGTTCTCTTTGATGGTAAGTTAAACATCCAGGCTGTAATAATAGACCCTGCAAGTCTTAATAGAGAATAAAAGCTGGGCATTTTGCACGTGCACAGGAAATTCTTTTCAAATAACCAAATATTAGGAGTTTATTTTTCATTCTTAAAACAAGAAGTTGATTTATCTTCAGAAGTTCCTCTGCAGAGCTCTCCTTAAACAGTGGATTTTTCAGATGGCTTTAACTCTCATGTCTGTTCAACCAGCATGGGTAAGGCATTAAACTCCATATCCACCCACACAGCATCTAAGCCATCATCTTTTTTCCTCTGGGTCATTGCAGGAGCCTCTTAACTGGTCTCCAGGCTTCTTCCCTGCCCATTCTTCCCCTCCAGCCCCACCTTCGACTTTGTCCTCAGAACAGCCTTTTGAAATGAATGTCAGAACAGTTTGTTCTTCCTTCCCTACTGTGTTTTTTCTTTCTAGGTCTTATCTTCATTCAACAAATGTTTGCAGAGCCCTTACTGTGTGCTAGGAGCTGTTCTAGGTGCTGGGAATATATATTAGACCACATTAATATGATAACACATAAATGTTATAATACATGTATACAATATATTATAGAAGACTTTTCATTAATATAAATATTAATCTATTTCCTCTAGCTACCTTTATTTATAAATATTTTGCTTTATTTATAAACGAGTAAATCATGTTCCATGATTTGAAATTCGGCCAGTGCCATCTTTAACTAGTCTTAATCAACACAGCTTTCGTATAGCTCCAGGCCCAAGTGATCATGGCTCCTTGTTTCCAAACTAACACACTCTTCCACCTTATTTACCAGATGCAGAAGCTAATCCAGTTCATCGAGGGGCAGATGTATCAAGCTGGAATCTTTTTACCTTTCCGCATTCTGCTCCCCCCAACACAACCTAGCCGCCCACTCTTTCATAACATTCTTCCTCCATGGGTAGTATCACGGTCCCAAACCTCAGAGCTGGAAGAACTGAACAATCAACTAGTTGCCATTGGCCTTGTAACTGTCCACGGGAGACTCAGAGACTAAAGTTTAGGAAAGAAGAGAAGTTGACTTGCAACAAGTAAACGGAGTCAGACTTCAGTAGAACCAGCTCTTCAAATAGAAAACACAAAGCTATTTAGAGAACAAAACCACATGATCATCAAGGTTACCAAGCGGACGTCAGTCTATTCATGGTGGGGACAAAACAGCATTCTTATGTGATTATCACATGCAGAAAGGTTGTGACATATCTTCAGCTATTGGCATTGTAAGAATCAGGAACGTAGCTGTTTTTGCTAGGAATCCATGCTAACAAGGAAATGCTCTTAACTGTCATTTATTTGGGTGACCAGAGCCAGACATAATTTTTTTATTACTTTCAGGGTTCAATGTTTGTACAAATATGTTTCCCTTGCTGATTGTAGAACGTGTGTACATGCTTATTAAAAATGGTAATTGGGCAAAAAGTCAGTTTGGCTTCCACAAAATTTCCTTGGTCATAGAGTTCACCTTTTGCTCAGGACACAGCTCTTGCTGCTGTGGTTCTTAATGGGCTTCCTGTTCTCCTCAACTGACCACCCATTTAACTACCTGTGGCTTCTATTCACTGAGTACTCACTGATGCCAGGGACCAAGGTAGGCCCTTTCTGTGATAATAGCTAACATTTACTGAGCTTCACTCAGTTCAGTGCTCTTCTGTTCTAAGCACTTTACACAAATTATCTCATTCAGTGTTACAACAACCCAAGAGGTAGGTACTGTTATAATCCCCATTTTACAGATTAGGAAACTGAGTCACAAGAGGTAAGCTACACACAGCAGGGAAGTAGAAAAGCTGAGATTTGACCCTGACTCCTGAGTCGGCTCCGCTCTGCTGCTCCTACTACATTTGCATATTATTTCATTACATCCTCACACAACCCTGTGACGTGGCATTATTACCCCCATGTTATCAATGAGGAACAGAGTTTAACTCACTTGCTAAAATTATACAGAAAATGGCAATGGGGAATTATATCTAGAACTTTCTGTCTCCAAGATTTTCCAGTACACTCTCAGGATGCCTTTAATACACCCTGATTCCTGCTGGCCACTGTGTGGCCTTTGGACAGCCCACATGCCTTAGCCCTGTGGTGGATGACTCACTCGGTCCCTCATGACGGTTCTCAGATCCATGAGATGTGTGGATTCCCTGAGCATGTTGTGATTAAGGATGAAGGAGTTCTCTTTTATTAAAAGAAATCATTCTCTTCCAGTGATCACTTATCTATTTAGATTGAATTCAGTCTTCACTAAGAGACTTCAGTCCGAACAGTCCTGTGTTGCAGGTATGTTTTGGGGTCAGTGAGCGAGAACAGAGTTTGCCTAGGATATAGCTGCCTCCTTCATAGAACTTACAATCTGACTGAGGATATAAAAACGACATTGAGACACAGGTGTGCACTGAATTTTATGTTACTGCCGGGATGCTTAGATGTTCATAAGAGGAGGGCTGGAGCTCCTGGGACGACCTCCTGAAGAATGAGGACTTTAGAGGACATGTAGAATTTGAATGTAAACAACAGAGTTCACCAAACACAGACAAAAAGTTTGAAGAGGAGGCCTGTGCAAGGATGTGCTGGGTAGGACAAAGAGGGGAACTGGCATTTCTTGAGACCCTCTCCATGTGCCAGATGCTGAGCTAGTGACTCCTTAAAGTAGCCCTGTGAGATGGGTGGTATTACCTCCACTTAACAGACGAGGAAACTGAGGCACAGAGACATTAAGGAATTTGTTTTTGGCTGTACAGCTCTTGAGTGGTGGAGTGGGGTTCAGACTCAGTCTTGGCTGGTGTGCAAAATGTTCTTCCCATGCTGCTGGGATTTTTTGGATTTCCAAACTCCTTGGAAGCAAAGATCTACACAGGCAGCTGGACTCCAGTGATGGCTAATTATATGTCAGTTTGACTGAGCCATAGGGTGCTCAGCTATTTGGTAAACATCATTCAGGGCGTCTTTGATGGTATTTCTGTAAGATTAACATTTGAACAGGCGGACGGAGTCAAGCAGTGGAGGCGGGCTTCACTCAACCTGTTGAGCAGAGGCTGAGAAGGGAGTGATCTCGGCCTGCCTATCTCTGCGCTGAGCTGTCACTCTTCCCCTGCCTTTGAACTTGGACTCAGGTTGAAATTTACATCATCGGCTCTTCTGGTTCTTAAGCTTTTGGACTTGGACTGAAAGTATACCATCAGCCCTCTGGGGTCTTCAGCCTGGTGACTGTGCATCTTGGGACTTCGTAGCCTCCATAACCAAGTGAGCCAATTTCTTATAATCTCTTCCTTCCCTCTTCAGCCTGGTTCTGTTTCTCCAGGGAAGTCGGAAGACACATTCTTTCTGATTTCATGGCACAAGATACTTCTACTTTTGATGATGCACTCACCCTGGCCCTGGCTCCTTTGGGCTTGTAAAGGGACAGCTGCTGAGTGAGGGCCTCTGGCATGACAGGTCAGAGGTTTGGGCCCCAAGGGTTACACATGATAGACAGGACCATGGCATGGCTTGGCCAGCGGGGCCCAGCAGAAGACACAGGCTGGGCCTGGAGGTGGAGGCCAGAGCCTGAGGATGTAGGTCTAGGAGGGTAAGTGAAGCTGGTGCTGCCCAGAGAACACAGCCGACTTCTCAGAAGCCTCTGGAGGGCACAGTTAGTTTGATTCCACCAACTGTGTGACCGGCCCTGTGCTAGGGGGTGGAGGTACCAAAGTGAATCAGACACCAGCCTGGCCGTCTTCAGGCTCACAACTTAGTTTGCATGGATGGGCAAAGAGATCCTTTCAGTACGACTTTACATGTGCTGCTATTCCTTCAGCCCGCCCCTGCATTCAGCCTCCACTTATCTGGCTTTAACTTTGGAAGATCGCCGACTGCTGAGTGCCTGCTTCTGCGTGGTCTTTGGCATCTGGCTGTGTCTAGGTGATCTATGATCCTGTGACCCTGCAGGTTAAAGCACGTCTACTCCATGGGATAGTCAGTCACACGATCAAGTCATGTCACTTGATTTATTGTTCATTCCTGAGTACACATTTTCAAATAGAAGAACACAAGGCAGATAAATCCTGGAGTGAAAATTCTTCTTATGTGCTTGACATATTGAAATTCTATTAGTCTCCTGGAGCCAAGAGGATACTTGTTATTGCAAAACGCTATAATAACTAATGACGGCAATAAAAGCTATTAATTTAAAATATAGAACAGTTATCAGATCTTCCAAAAAATAGTAAAGAGACAGTGTGATGCTAATATAGATATGTTAAAGGGAGTGGGTTAGCAAGATCACTTGAAAAACAAGTTAATAGACTTTTTGAGCCAACAAATGTTTATAAAGTTTGAAAAATAATACATGACAGAATAATGGAGGTGATTAGATTAGAATGCTAATTCTTACAGATTTGGCATACTAGTATTTGTAACATTACTTAAATAGCTTTTAAGAATTAGATTGAATTACTTGATGTTTATTTCCCATTTAAGGCTAGGAGTCATCTGAGAAAAAGTTTTGTTTGCATTGCTTCATCTCTTGTGAGGATGAATTTAAAACCTTAAAATGCCAGTTCTGCTTCCTCAAAGAGGAGAAAAATCCCCTAAATCATGTGAAACAATATCTATGATAACTCTTCTTTACCCTAGACTTGAAGGATGAACAAAATAGGAAGAAAATAGGAGTGTGTGGGCTACTCAAACTACACTTTTATTCTGGTGGGTCAAAAATGTTAAAAGAACAGACTTTACTAAAGTCCATCTTAGCTGTGAGGCAGCGGCAGCCTCACTTTGGTTAGTTCCTCTGGGTCCGGAGGGGAATAACCAGCCCTCTAACGTGGCACCAACAGCCGTGCCCACAGCGTGCCCACCGGCACCGCTAACCAGGAAGAGCCTTGGTGCTCCGCTACCGCAGGTGGACGTGTCTCACAGTCACCACGGGGACTGCCGGAGTGGACAGTGCTGAGAAGTTTCCGGGGCAGCACTGCAATGTCAAAAATACAAAATCCAACTGCTTTCATTATTTTTAATAATGGAATTGTAATATTAAGTCAAGGTTGATCGAATTTCAGATTCACGCTATAGCCTACCATGCGCGCGCCCCTTCAGACTCTTCAGGCCTCACGCATCTTGTTCCAGGACTGCTGTGGCCTCAGCGCTGAGAGATGCCACCTGAGGGTGCCCTGGCTCAGGTCCACGCATGAGCCTCCCACCTCTGGCCTGGACTTCCCTGTGGACACCAAGGGACTCTGCTGCGTGCCCTGCTTGAGCAACCTGGAGTCCAGGGGAGATACTTTCCCCACGAAGAGCTAACCTCACCCAGATTTTTCCATGCTTCCTGTGAGGAGGAGTTTTGAACCCTCCAAAGTCTGCAACCAACAGACTGTGAGTTGCTTGGTGTTTTGCAGCCTTGGGTCAGCTGCTGGTGTGCGGCTCAGTGCTGGGCACACGGTAGGAGCCGGAGCAGCACATCTGGGCTGCACTTTTGGTGGAGTGGGCGTGGCCCCTGAAGCTCTTTCTCAGATGTGCCTGCTTCTTGCCCCTCGGATTGACCCATAAACTCAAGGGCTCTTCTGAACAACAAAAGCAGTAATCAAACTTGTTTTTCCTCCCCCAGCCCGGCAAATGGCTTTTCAGTGTGTCTGTCCCAGGTAGCTTGGATGTCCAAAACCGTGTGGCTGTGACTGAGACCCCTGAAGCCAGACTGCAGCTGGCTGGTGTTGCAACTGCAAATGCTGCTCTCCCCTGGGGGTGAGCCCAGCCACCCTCAGGAATGCCTGCCTTCTGAGCAATGCACAGTTCCAGCAATGTGAATCGCAATTCCTTTTGAATCCACAGTAGCAGAGCCTTGCCTTGGAAGTAACACTGGGTGTCCTATTGATTGGAGCAAATGGAATGGGCTGGTAAGGTTTCCGACTGCCAAAGAATACTGGCTTCTTACGAGAGCCTCGGCATTTGCTAGCCCTTCCTGAATGGGTTCCGGATGAGCCCCATTGGCGCTGTCCTCCAAAATCAGCAGGGCAGGCTGCACCCTCTCGGATTGGGTTACACTTTGAGCATCTGTCTCCCCAGGATTCTGGGTGAAATCCTTTTCAACCTGAATTCTTAGCGGTTCACAAGTCACGCACTGTCATCCCTGATGGATAGGATGGTGGGAGAAAAGCCACCACCTCATTAGGGGCACAGGTTAACTGGGGGTGGTGGTGGTGATTGATTTTCCATATCTCTGAGACAGCCCACAAATCCTTTGTATAAACACTAGCTTGAGAGTGAAAACTGTTTTCCTGTCTTCGTTGAGGACAGTAGACAGAGTAAACATTGACAAATGGACAAGTTTACTTTCCTAAGAGGCCCGAAGCAGGTAGATGGGGCAAAGGAGAAACACTTCGGTTGAGTCATTAGCAGCAGATGGAAAAGCAGTCTTTTCAGGCCCCATCTTTGATGTGGTCTTTGGTGGGACCAGGGTTTTACGAGGCTGAGGTGGTGAGTTGGAACTTTGTAAGGCGGGGGTGTTCCACCCTGACCGGGCAGCAAAATCATCCGGGCCTTGACCCCACACCCCCACCCCTGCCAGGGATTCCGATGCTGGAGGTCTGAGGTGGAGCCCTGGTATCCACTGTGTGTTTATAAAGCTCCCCAGTGGCTTTGATGTCAGGCAAGGCAGTGAGCCTCTCTTAAGAGAAAACTGTTTGAGCTTAGCATGACCCTTGACCCCAGCCATCTCCCAAATATGCTGTCTAATCGTGAGAACTTGGGGACAGTCTAGACAATGCAAAGATTAAGCGAAAGCTTTCACAATGTACCCCTTGGACGTTGCTGGGAACAAAGGTACCAAGGTGCCGATGCCCAAGCTGACTTCCAAACACCCTCAGAATAAGATCCACATCCTGCCAGGCCCCACCTGACCTGCCTAGCCTTCTAACACTCCGTCTTCACTCTCCCTGCTCGCTGGACTCGAGGCTCACCACCCCGACAGCTCCTTTCTCCTCGGGCCCCTCTGCACGCTCTGTTCCCTCTGCCTGGAGCTTCTTTGTCCTGCTCTCCCGTAAGGCCTTGTCTGAACCCCACCCCCAAGGTACACCCTGTTATTCTGACTCCTCACACTCTGTTCGTTTCCTTATTCATGGACATGGTGGGCTTTTTGTTTATTGCCTTCCCTGTCAGACTGTAACAGGGACATGTTACTTCCACCACTGCTGTGTCCTCAGAGCCCCCGGTAAACAGTCCACGCTCAGCGTGGGTTTCTTGGGGGACAGAACGAATCCGCACAGAGCTGCAAGCACTCACCATCTGCCCTTGGAGGAACTCTCGAGACCTCAGCCGATGTTTTAAGAGCGGACACTGCTTTTCTAAGAAAGACACATTGAGGGTCTGAAGGATGAGCCAACATTCCTTCCTTCCTTAGTAAATGGTCCTCGACGTCTCCTGGCATTTTCCTCGTTTCGTCAGCTCTCTCCCACTTCACTCCAGGCCCCACTCCCGCCCTCACTCACACAGTGCTCTCACTTCCTTTTTCAGGGAAAATCTCAGGCTATCAGGAAAAGCTCCCTCAAAGCTCCTTCCTCTTCCTCCTTTCCATCAAACGCAACTTCATTCCTTCTCTATCCTGTACCTTTCAGAAGGTCAGATGTCTGGTGGGCAAGATGGGCACTAGATATGGACAGAGGGCTGGAGGACACCTTGAATCTGGACTAAAGGACAGGCTCCAACAGCCACTGTAGCAGCCTCAGCCTTCCGGAGAGCCTTGGCAGGAGACCAGGAGTCCTCTGCAGGCAGGGGCCACCATTGACCACCTCTTCTCATAAGTCCCTCTTCCATATCCCCTCACCACTAAGTCTCACAGAATGAAGATGAAGTCAGGTTCACCTTCAACATCATTTGAGTCAGATTTTAGCATCTTTTCTTAACCCAACACATACCCACATATATGCACACACTCAGTTGGACCAAAGAATAAAAAAAAAGAAAAGAAAGGGGAGAGTTCACTCTATTGTTAGATTGAAATTTTAAAACTATAAATTGAGTTGAATTAACACCTTATGGAAATGGTTTTTAATTGCAGAATTGCCATGGGATGGCAGGAGATACAGGAAGGCAAGGAACTTGGAATCAAACCTGACATGTTGCATACTTAAACTTAAATATTATATATCAATAATATCTCAATAAAGCTGGAAAAAAATAGGAAAAAAACCCCTGATTTGTGTGCCTCTATTTACCACGCATTAGTAAAGGCATATAAATGTTGATCATTAGCAGTGCAGTCTGAAAGCAAGGAAGAATTCCTAATTTTTTGAGGATTAAATGAGAGTCTCAATGTGAACATTTCTGGTACAAAGGAAGAATCTAGAATAATATTAGGTAACACTTACTGAGTGCTTACTCTGTGCCAGAAATATTTCTAAGTGTTTTGCCCTTATTAACTCATTTAATCCTCATAACAGCCCTGTGGATGTCATCCCTACTTTACTGGTGTGGAAACTGAGGCACAGAGAGGTGAAGGAACATGACAGCCAGTGGGGATCCGGGACTTGTGCACAGAGGCTGGACCTCACTGGCCGTTCTACACCACCTCTCTGCCAGTAAACACTGCTCTCCTTATGTTCAGTTACGGTTCTTTTCCTGCATT
Source organism: Vicugna pacos (assembly GCF_048564905.1). Lineage (NCBI taxonomy): Eukaryota > Metazoa > Chordata > Mammalia > Artiodactyla > Camelidae > Vicugna > Vicugna pacos. Next base: position 27,515,423 of record NC_132998.1, read on the forward strand.
AAAATGAGGGAAGAGATGAAAATGTGTCATTTTAAATCCTTCGGCATGAAACAGGCGGATGAAAGCAGAAAGGTCTGTCCTAAGCTTGCAAAAATAAGTCGAGCACATCATGCTTTTCAAAAATATTTTGCCATAAGAGAAGTAAAGAATGTTTGAATTGTAAGGGCTGTCCTTTGTTACAGAAGTTATCATTCCCACTCTGACAGCACAACAACAATAGTGTCCAGACAACACAGCTGTACTTGGTGCTACTATGGTTGACCAGTAGCCTCTTGGAAGAGGCACTTCCTTTCGGCGTCTTGTCTTACTACTGCATTTCAGTGTTTGCGTCTCTCCACGACTCTGAACCAAGGTTGTACGGAACAGAGAGCTGAACCATCCTTCCTAGGAGCTTTCCTGCTACTCCCTCCCAGCCCTGCCCGTTATCCCTGCTCCTGGCTGCCCCATCCCCACTGCTACTCTTCCCAAGCCTCTGGCCCCCAGGACAAGTACGAATGGAGGCCTCTGGACCCTTTCTGTAATAAACCCTGAGTGACACCCTTAAACAGAGGAGTTGGGAATAATGTGAAAAACTGTGAAATTTTCCCAGCGCTGGGGGCCCAGCCCAGTTTTGGACAATGAATCATGGCTTCAGCCAAAATGTTCTCATTACAATCACTGATGACCTCCTTGGAGAAGTGAAAGCTGTTGCCTGCAAAAATAGGCAGCTTCTCAGCCTCCTCTGTGGCCCTGCCTCACTCCCTGCGGGTCCAAAGTTGCACATCGCCCTGTCTCTCTGGCCATCTTCTTCCTGAGCCACTGCCTGATCTCAGTCCCTGGGGACATGAGCCTGGTCTGAAGCCTACACATGAATAAGAACTGGAATGATACACGTGAGAGCTCAGCTCTTACCACTTTTATTTCCTTATTATTTCTTTTACTATGTACTTTTGAGTTCAGCTCATGCCTGGAATGACACATTTAACTCTGGGGCCTTAGGTCCAGGGGAACACCAGCAGCTAGAATGGTCCAGAAGAAAGCCAGAAGTATGGCCAAGTGCCTGGATGCTGTTTTCTGAGACACATTTAAGTGAATCTGGGTTCACAGAATGTTAATGTTGCATGGAATTTCTACATATCATCAAATACAAGTCCTTCATCTTTATACTTGAGACCAGGGGATGGGAAGAAAGGCCACCAAAAGTCATAGTGAAAAAGTGGCCACACAGCGCTGTGAAAACTTAGATGTGATGGTAGTTAGTTTTTCCATATCTCCATGGGACAAAACTCATAGGCTTTCTCTGTTTCCCTTTTCTAGTTTTATCGTTGCTGTCTTTGACACCATTGTCATCCTCAATATACTGTGGTCACTGCAACTAACATTTCTCCAGTGCTCACTGTGGACCAGCCACCGGGGTAAGCATTTTACATACTTCACCTTATTTAAACATCACAACAACCCTACAAGGTAGGCAATATCATCCTCATATTATAGAGGTAAAAACTGAGGCACCGAAAGATTGAGTCACATAGCTAGTAATGTCAGATTAGTCCTTGACCACAAATCTGTTTGAATTTTATACCTCTTTTTGGTCTACTGCTGGTTTTCTTGTGCCTGGAATGTGTCTGGCAAATAGCAGGTGCCCCGTATCTATTTGTGGAGCGAATGAATGTACGGCACAAAGTTGGTGTTCTTGGTCCTTGTGCTGGTGGGTCTCTAACTTGCTCATCACGAGAATTGCTTCCAGAGCTTTTCAGAATGCCAGTGTTATAGGCCCCTCTGGAGTGTCTGAGGTGAGGCCCAGTAATCTGATTTTTAGTACACCTCCCACCAGATTCTGGTGCAGCCAGCTCAGCCCCAGGCTGCAGACAAAATTTGGCATTCACTGCCATCACGCTCTACAGCCTCGGGAAAAATCTGCAATTTTTAAAATAGTTCTGCAGAATAAAGAAAACCACAATTTATGTTTCACAATTCATGGGGCTGATCTCATGTCCTCCTGACAGACCTTTCACATATCAGGATGTTACAACTGCTTTCTTTCCTGGGATATCAGGACACAACACTGGATTTTGTAAGGCAACTGGCCCTGCCTGATGCAGCCCCCAAAGTCACAGCTATTTTCATTCTCAGTCCAATTACCTTTTCACAAAAGTAACAAACCTCCCTTATTTATTCTAGAGGAGAGAAGAGTTGGGGGTAATTCAAGTGCCATTAAACATCATTGACTCTTAAGGAAGGGGAACTAGAATTGTTCTAGCTGCCTCTAGGATAAACCTAAGATAAAGGTAGTCTTAAGTCTTGTTTTGCCAAGAGAGTTCAAATTTATCCCTATTGTCCTGGTGTAATTATTCATAGTCCCTCTTTTCAGTCTTAAACATGAACCTAGGTTTGGGCAATAATAATATGGTCATTCTACATGAGGTAAAGCCAGAAAGAAAAGAGCTACAAGGAGGTAAGTTTCTGTTCACTACAAGGAAGGAATTTCCATGAAATATGAAAAACAAACAAACAAACAAACAAAAAAACAAGATAAGCAATCAGGCTGCCAAGTTAGGGAGTGAGCTTCCTGTTACTAGAGGTATGAAAACAGAAGGTGCAGGGCAATTTGTTGAGGACGATGGGAAGGAAGTGAGCATCAGCAGATGACCTCGGAAGTCCCTTCTGACTAGGTGTCAGCGGACAGCAGAACCTGTGGTGCCTGAGCTCTGGTAGGAGCATGTGTCACACCCACACCCACAAGGAAAGAAGCTGGGAACAGCAGAGTCTCTCCTTCTCCTTCTTTGGTGGAAGGCCATCCCATGGTCTTGCAAATTCAAGATGTTTTCCCAGTACTGTAGAATTGGAGAAGGCTCAAGGTTTTTAGGATTTGGCGCTTAACATCACACCCGACTTCCAATCTTCTCTGCTGAGTAGGCTAGGCAAATCCTCAGGGTGTGAATGCGCTAGCTGGGCTTCCTTTCCTGGGAGCCAGAACCACATCTGCTCCCATCCATCTGGGTGAAAAGTGAATAAAGTTTAGGCCGCCATTCTGTTCCCCACCCCTTCCACCTCCAGGTCACTGGGCAAATGTCCATGTGACTTTTGGTGGAGTCTGACTCGCGCTAACACTGAGTATCTCAGAGCTGTGCAAAGCGTTAGGGAGTTTCTCAGCATTCTTCAGGGGCGTTATCACTTTCAGCCCTGCCTAAATTTCTATTCCTTTACATAGTTAGCAACTAAGGCACTGGCCACTGTGAATTTCCCCAAGATCACACAGTGCATTGGCTGCAGGGCCAGGGATCCAAACTCAAGATATTCCAGGGCTAACTGCAATATCACACATCTTTTTAAGTGGATCTAGAGGGGCAGAAGCAAACTATGCAAATCCTCAGGCTAGGGCACTATTTTTGAAAATTGCAATTTATCCTTATATAATTAGATTAGGAGAAAAATGAAGAACCCACTGATCACAGGAAGAAGCAAGAGTCTTCCACAGTCTGGCATTTGATGAGTTAGGTGTTCAGTTACTGTGCATCTCTGCCATGTTTCCATGGCAGACCACGTGACAGAGACTTGCGCATGCCCGAAGCCAGGTTACTCTCCTGTTCTGTGATTGTGCTGCTGGCAGGACTGTTGTTGCCACAATAGCTGACTGTGCCCCAGACATGGGGGGGGGTTTCTGGTCTGTTCCCACAAATCTTTATCCTAGTCTTAATCACAAAGAGGGCATTGCCATGTGCTCTTAGCCAGAGTCCCTTGCCCAAGGTTCCTGGTTTAGTTGACGACATCAATACAACTTTTGTCACAACTTGATATATGATGATTGATGTCTGCTGAGGAACGTGGTGCTGAGCTTTGAAGGGACCAGTAGCCAATTTGTTTGAGACATCAGGATGATTTGTAAGTTTCTCCCAAGTAGAAAATGAAAAAGCAGAACCCAAGCGCTCAGTGAAGACCTACTCTCACGATAATTGCCCCACATCCACGCCCTGCAATGCTCACTTCTGGCCCCCGGGGTTAGCAGGTGGGGCTCACCACCGCCTGTGACAGACTGTGGCCAGCAGGGGGCCTCCCCGGTGGGCCTCCTGGGCCCCCTCTCCTGGGCAGTGGGGAGGGCCCTTCTCTGGCCCTTCCCCCTCTTCAGGCTAGGACACGTTTTCCTGTTGCAGAATTGAAGCTTCTGGTCCGCCTGGCTGTGCCAAGCTGGGAAAGAATGTGAAACAGGTAACGTCAGAGGGCAGGTTCGGTTTCTGGTTGAGCGTGGAAACGATAATCTGATTAGGTCTGGTAATCACATACGCTATCTGGAGATTACTTTGCTATTCTCACTTCTCAAGGAGTGAAATTTGCATGGCAAAAGATATAACATACCAAAGACCTGGAGTGTTAGCATGGGACAAGCTTTTGTAAGTCATAGAGTCTAACATTCCTCCTAGTATAGGAAGGTCTTTTATTATGTCCTAACAGGGGATAGAATTGCATTATTTTCTTACACTATGTATGACATGTCGTATTTTCAATATTGTATTACTTTCTAGATATAAAAGTGTTATACACTCACTGTAGAAAACTGGAAAGTACAAAACGTTATAAAGCAGCAGAAAAAAAATGCCCATAACCCTATAATCGAGTCACCCCCTGGTAACAATTTCACAGATTTTGTCTTTTTAATGACATGTTTTCTTTATGTAAGTTGTGTTTCTAAAGAATAAAAACTACTCTTAATTTATATGCCACCTTCCTTCTGAACAATGCAAGGAACTCAGAATTTTTAACACCACTTTCCTCTTCTTAACCTACATGCTACTTTTGTGTATTTCAATTATCTGAAAAGTATATTTTAAACTTCACAATGAACATAAAGGAAAAATAATAACATCTTGTAAGGAGAGAGGGACAGGGCGTAGGAGATGGAGATTCTGACGGCTCTGGTCAGAGCGAATACAGCCGAACGCAAAGAGCAAAGGGAAACACGTAACAACACACAACTGGCAGGACATACAGGGATCAGATCATACAAGACTTGGAGGCTGTGCTGAGTGACTTTGTTTTTATTCTAAGTGCAATGGCAAGATGTTGAAACACTTTCATTGGGAAGGTGAGATTTTTTTGGTTTGAAATTTGAAAGGTCACTCTGCCTGCTGATCATAAATAGGGACACAGTATATCTGGGGAGGCTGGTGGGGAGGCTGGTGGGGATGTCACCGCAGTCCTCCAGGGGAGGGGCCGCTGGCTTAGAATATGGTGGTGGTGGTCCATTTAGAGATACGTGAATAGACTTAAGAGACATATATATATATATAGTATATAATATTATTATTGCATATATTCATAAATATTTGGTGAGTGAATGAAGGAGGACTGCTGTTTTCTCTTTCTTCTCTGAGATAGAAATCAGTAGAAAACAGAGCAGGTTTAAAGTAGAAAATTGCAAACTGGACTTTAGACATGTCGAGTGATGTAAGAAAATGTACAATGGGTTCGTGGCATTTATACTCACTCCAAAGGTGCCACATAAGCGTGACACTGGGGGATGTCACAGAGATGGTTCCCACTTCAGGCAGGAAGCCGGGATGAATGAAATTTGTGGTCCTTTTCAGCTAGTGGAGTCTTAGGATTCTAAGCAGAATGCCCTTAAAATTCCTCGTCTTTATTGTCTTTTGGTTGTGCATCTAAATTAACTAATACCCACCCATCCAAAGCCAGCGATCACTGGGAGGAGTAAACAAAATCATACAAAGTGCTGAGCAGAGCACCAGGCAGGTGGAAAGTGCTCAACATGGTTAGCTGTTGTTATTAACATAAATCCCTCTCTCCTTTTGGGGAACACTCTCTATCTTGGGGTGCAAGTATCAGCAAACTCTATCCCCAGTGGTTTAAATAATAAAGGGAGGTCATCAGTCCCTCCAACTGGAGAGTCCTGGGCGGCACAACGGACTTTAGAAGACGCCGCTCCAGCGGCTCAGCGATGGCGCCACGCCTCATTACCTTGATTTCTACTCCCCACCTTCTGCGGGGTCTTTCCCACTCCGAGGCTAGTGCCCCTCATGATCCAAAGAGTTCCTAGAGACTGTAGCCACCCAGCAGGAAAGGGAACTTCTCTCAGAAGTTCTATTAAAAGAGCAATTGAGTTTCTGCCCCAGAAGCCTCCTGCAACTACCTCCGGAATCACACCAGCTGGAACTGGATCACATGCCCTGAAACAATGATTCTGGTCAGAGGCACATGGGGTATGATGGCTGGGTTCAGCCAATCGGGGCCCAGTGCTGGGCTGGGGGTGCCGCCAGATGAATAGTGAAACAAACCTTATTTGGAATGTTATCAAGAGGAAGGAAAAATGGATCTTTGATGGCCCCAACCCGCAAGTATCCAGTACACTTGGTTTACAGATGGCTGTCCCCACTGATTTCCTTCTGAATCTTTATGTGTATTTCTCCAGTCACCCTGCCTCTTCTGTGTTGTAAATATTCACTTATTCATCATTCTCTTTCCATTGGAGAGTGAGCTTCTTGAAGGTAGGGTCATTACTTTATTCATCTTTAGGTCCTCAGCCCCTAACACAGACCTTGGCATTTGGTAAATGTGCATCAAATGCATTAAAAAAAAAAAACACCCTGTATAACTGAATGAGGAATGCTTGCTTCTTGCTTGATGGAAAAATCTATCCCCATAGCAGCAGGAATGGAATCCCTGTTAGAGACTAGAAGTCAATCTGTCTCTATAAATTCCAATCCCTGTGCCCGGGATTTCCACCGCACAGATGCTTTTTGCATCATGAAACGCCCAGGCATGTGGGCTGCCTGAATTCACATGTGTGCTCCCTCCTCCATCACTCCATTTCCTGGGAAGAAGCGAGGGCCTCTGGGGGCCCTGTGCTAGCTGCGTATGTTTTCCGTTTCATGTTTCAGCCAGTATGTGAGAGGGCTCGCTTACAGGCCACTTAACGTGTATTACAGACATTTCCTTGGACAAATGGTCTCTTCTCCTTCCTCTGGGAACCCAGAGCCTGAATGATCAGTGGACCTGATAGGGATGGGGAGCTGGGCTTAGAACACCCAGAAGCTGAAGACAAAGCATCTTTTATTTACCTGTGTGCCTTGGAGGTGAGCAGCCTGACCTCATATACATCATATTCTCACAGCACAGGTTGGTCTGCCTTGGGGCAGATAAAGCCACACACACATCTGGAGAAGGTAACATATGGATGACCACACCCAGAGAGTGATGCTGGGATCACCTGGGACCGGGGCATTAGGTCGTTTCTTTTCACCATACTCCTTTCAGTTTACTTGAAAAAAAATTAGCTCCTTCTGAAAATGAGCAAGGGGCAATTTTAGCAGGGCTAGAAGGGAAAATTGTCTCTGATTCCTGTTTCATCTTCCAGACTCATCATTACCAGCCAAAGTCATATGAAATAAAAACGGAGGCTTGGCTATCCACAGCATCAAGCAGAAATCCAAAACTATAATACATTAAACAAAACCTCTTACAGAAATAAAAATCTGTGCAAAGCCACAGAGCTCAGAAATAGTATTCGGTTCTTCAGCAAAACTACCACTTTCTCCCCCTGCCAGATCTAACCCTAGAGAAAACTTACTACATTCTTGCTGCTGTCCCTCCAAATGGAAAAAGAAGGGAACCACAAAATAAAGTGAGCCTGATGTTCTAAGAATGGAAAATACAAAGGCTGAACATTTGGGCGGGGAAATGCTCAATGTAGAAGCGAAGAACTCAGAGGGGGCACACTGTACTGTTAAAATGACAGTGGCACCAGGCTCGCCTGGCAATATGACTTATCTCAGGAGACACTTGCTTCCTCAAAACTGGCCGCATTTTGCCTTAGAAATTCTTCACCTCATTCTAAAATGGAAATTGTAAAGAGAAGTTGGAAGTCACTTTTATGGGGTTATTTTCTAAAAAATCTCTTCTCTCCAACAGATGGATCTCAAACACTTTGCTCTAAGCAGCAAAAGTTTCAAAATTTATTGGATGTTTCTGCAAACTTCTAAACCCCCAGTTTATAAAAGTGAATCGGGAATATCCAAGAACAGTTTGTCTGTCTGGTAGAATTTCAGCATTTCCTATTTGCCCAACTTTGGAACCAAAGGTTAGGGATGTTACAGCATCAATAAGGTCACATCACACTGGAGCGCATGTCTTATTAGATACAAAACTATTTTGGAGAGAAAGATTGGGTTCTGGTGCTTATAAAAGTTGGGGTGGCACTGAGCTTCTAGAAATGGTTCGATGGTTATCGAACATATTAATCAATCAGAACCTATGTTAAGGGTTTGATGTCATAACAAATGTAAATCACTTAGCACAGTACCTGGCAAATAAGAGGATTTCAATAACTATTAGCTGCTATTTTTATAATATAATTATTACTTCATTGACTGAAAATACATGTGGTACTTAAGCATTGTGATTTAATGGATGCTGTTAATTTTTCCATTTTGTAGCAGGTCTTTTTAGTCTCTGGCTCATCAACCATCCATCTGGTTGCCCAAGTTGGTGATAATGATAATACTCATTGCAGTTTTTATGATGATTATTATAGGTAGGTAGGTAACTATCAAGAGAGACAGAGAGTGAAATTAGGCATGGCCATTCATAAAGGAGGATTTTAAATATGTGAAAAAATTCAATCTCTCTAGTAATCAATGAAACGCAAATTAAAACAATAAATGCTCCTTGCTTACTAACACTTTGAAGATGAAAATAGTAATTTTTAATGTTCTCAAATATGATGAGGAAGAGCATAATTTGGCATAATTGATTCTTGAAAAGCAACGTGATAGTATAAATTAAGTGCTATCAACATGTTTCTATCTTTTTCCCCCCAAATTCTGGTTCAGAGCTGGTATTTGGCCCATAAGAGCTAATTTATTCATTCATCTATTTCTTCATTCAGCGAATATTTATTAGAGTAGCAAAAATGAGAACTATGGCTCAAAATGGCATGTTGTCTTATGAAGAGACACACCAGCCTCCTGGGAATCCTGTGTGTACACGTGGGTATATTTGTGCCCATGTACGTGTATTCATGTACATACATGTATGTACACGTGTGTGTGTGTGTGTGTATGTGCACGTGTGTATATGCCTGGGGGTGTATATTCAGATAGGAATAAAGAGCGAGAAAATAAGGCAGAAAGAGGGATGGGTCCTTGGCGTCAATGCTCACATACAGGCTTCCAGATGCCCGTTAAAAAGATATCTCAATCTGCAAATAGAATTACATTATGTTGAGTGGACTTGGGCTGGTTACTCTGATTAATTTTGACTTCAATTAAAAGAAGCCTCCAAATCCTTTATCCTTTATCCATCACATGAAATATCCTGCCTCAGCAGAATGTGCTTATGCCCAAATCCATTTTAATTTGTGAAAGTAACTGGCCTTTCTCTGTAATTATTTCCAATTTTTTTTCTTAAAAGGCCTTGATAAAAAGAAGTTTCCCCTATGAATGATGATAATGCTTCTGTCAGAGACAGAAGGTTGATTGAGCATCCCGTATAAGCCACTACTAGGCTGAGCACTGCAAATACTTAATCTTATTTGATTCTTCCAGCAACCCTGTAAGACAGGCAATTCTTTTTTTTTTTTTTTTCCCTTCTTACTGATGAGAAGGTTCTGCGAAGGTAAGGACCCTGGATCTTCTTCATCTTAGTACCTGACCTATTGTTGGCCTCTGTAATGTATTTATTGAATGAATGATTTATCGAATGAATGAATGAGTGAATGAGGAAATTGGACCTAAGCGATTTGACTCAGGACCACCCAGCTCGTCAGTGTCTAAAACCATATCTGAACCCAGGTCTGTCTGAAGCCAAGGCCCAACTAGTTTCTTCCTCATCATTTTAGAAATGAACAAAATGTTTTTATGTACATCATTTGATCTAATACTATAACACTGTGTGTCGGAGGGGAGACCACGTAATATTGTTCTCATTTCCTAAATGAGGATGCTGAAGTTCAGAAAAATTAAGAAATGTGTCCAAAATCAGTCAGGTAGTGGGGAGCAGATTCAGGACTCCATCCCAGATCTTCTGACTCCTATTCCAGTGCTCTCCCAGCTACATCAGAGATGTTTCGGAAGCAGCTGGAGGTTTCCCTTGAAGTGAGTGGTACCCAAGCTGATGTTCATGTAGAATAGGCCTCACCACCCTCTCCCCAGACTCCAGTGGTCTGTCTCCATTGTCTCAAGGAATGCTCATGCTGGTGGGGTGTCTCCTTGTACCCTCTGTCTGAAGTGACCAGCCCTGGACTGGCACTGGGAGGTGTCTGCTTGAGAGGGATTTATTGCCTGGTCTTGACTCGCCTTTTCCACTTCACCCTTGATTCCCATCAGGACCCTACTCGCCCAGAAGCACCACCCCCTCCTGGTCATTTACAAGCTCCAGTCCTAAAGTTGCAAAGCCACTTCCCCCGGAGGGTCAGGTGGTTCAGTTGAGACCACACTCTGTTTTCCCACGAAAAGTGTCTTTGGAAGATTTCTCCATCAGCCTCCACCATAAACACAGATGCACATGTTTCCCCAGGATCTTCTCTGCCCTCATTTGCCGCCCTGCTGAGGGGCCTGGGAGCTTCCTTCCCTGAGATGTGGAGGGCCAGGCCCAGGCTGGAAGTTCTTGATTCCGTTGGCTGATCTCTGGGGTGAAATGTGGTATTTGTCTCTATTTATTCTTTCTGTTTTTATTTTCCCCTTTGCTCCAAACTCAAAATGTTTCTCCCAGCTTCCGTCTCCATCATGCCAACATTACCACGTGAGAAGTGAGTAATGCCCTCAGAAAATCCCAGGGCCACTGTTCTCAACACAAAGCCAAGAAAGTGGTCTGACACAGCTCTCTCCCCTCCACCAAATGGAGTAAGCACCTTGGAAGATAGATGCTGGGGGCCACTAGAAGGATTTAGAAAAAGGTTATGTGTACACATTTCTTTCCTCTAGTCTCTTGCTTTAGGCTCTTGACATCTTTCTCCTAGATGATTTGGATGGGAAGCTGTCGGGGACTGAATTGTGTCTCCCTTCAAACTCATCTGTTGAAGTCCTAATCCCCAGTATTTGATAATGTGACTGTATTGGAGATAGGGCCATTAAAGAGGTCATTAAAACAAGGTCATATGAGTGGCCCTACTTCAACATAACTAGTGTCCTAGTAAGAAAAAGAAATTAGGACACAGACACGCACAGAAGGAAGACCACGTGAGGACACGGGGAGAAGACAGCGGTCCACAAGCCAAGGAGAGAGGCCTTAGAGAAACCAACCTGGCTGACACTGTGATCTCTGACTTCCAGCCTCCAGAACTGTGAGAAAACAAATTTCTGTTGCTGAAGCCTCCCAATCTGAGGCACTTTGCTATGGCGGCCCTAGCAGACTAACATAGATTTGGGTACCGAGACGTAGGGTGCCGCTGTGTAATAAACACCGACAAGTATGGCAGTGGACTTGGACCTTGAGAATGGATAGAGGCTGGAAGGGTTTTGAGGTGCATGTTAGGAAAATACTAGATTGCCTTGAAAAAACTGCTGGTCATCTAACACATAGCTTAATAATAAAAAAAAATACAGGACATGGAAAGGAAGAAACTTTGAGTGGGATCATTCTCAAGTTCTAGGCTTTGTGCTAGATATCTTACATACATCTTAGCTCACTTGTGTTTCATAACAATTCTGCAAATTATATGTATAAATTATAAGTATAGATAAACATTCATGCTTATATAAATATTTATGTGAATAAAATATAACTTATATAAATATATTACTTTGTCTACTTTATAGCTAACAACAACAACAAGCAGTAGTAACAGCAAACATATTATTAAGGTTTCACTATATGCTAGATCCTATTTTAAGAGCGTTATATCCTTTGTCTTGATTTTTACAATAACCTTGGGTTGGGTACCACTGAATGATAAATGGTAAAATAGTACAGTTTTTAAGAGCACAGGCCCTGGAGCCAGACACCTGGGTTCAAACTGCAGCTCTGTCACTTCACTGCTGTGTGGCCTTGGGCAACTTCCTTACCCTCTCTGAGCATCAGGTTCCTCATCTGTAAAATGAGGATGATGGTGCTGATAATAATAGTTTTTACTCCATGGGGTTATTAGAAGGGCTAAAATAGTTAATGCATATGAAATGTAGGTACTCAAGCTAGAGGCTGGCCAAATATGCGTCAACAATTATGAAATTTTCCCTGTTCTCATTTGCCGCCTTGCTGAGGCGCCTGGGAGCTTCCCTGGGATGGGGAGGGCCAGGCCCAGGCTGGAAGTTGAATATTTTAAACTAATTTAAATATGGAAAAATTGACGCTCAGAGAAATGAATTTACTCTGAGTTTGTTCTGTGAAAGCTTTTTTAAAAAAAATGTACTTAGTATTCTACTCTCTTTCCATAAAAATCTTTGTTAATTCATCACTTTCTACAAAATAAATTCCACCCAGCTGATGCACAGACTCATGAGAGATAATAAAACCACTGAGTTCTGGAGAAAATAGTTACCCGGCATTAATACAGTGATGGATAACTGATTCAGAAGGAAAAGGGGTACCAGAATGAAAAGGACATTCCTCTGAGCTGCCAAGTCACACGTGAGGCATGTCAGCTTTTCCCAGATGTCTGCCTGGGGTGAAATCCAGGCTGCTGGTTTCTCCGTGAGTTGGAAATAGGAATGAGAAGTGGTGGAACCCATTAGAATAACTGCTCAGGTAACTGATCAACATAGAGATCTTTGACTTACGCCCAAGCCCTGCTCCCAGTCCTACCATCTGTGCCACTTACTGACTGCAAGCTTTGGGTCTCTCAGGCGTTTCAGCTGGAAGATGCCTCACAGCCCCACTGCGGCCCCTTTGGTGGCATGTTCTGGGCTGTGACTACTTCTTGGCTTCATCTACTAACACATCTCCTTCTTCAAATTGATTAGAAACTCTTGCTCCCAGAGAATCCTCTTTACTGTCGGGTTTGTTCAGTGAGGTCTCTAGAGGCTGAAAAAGTGAGTGCCCTCTACCATCTTGAACAAGAAGCTGTCCCTTTGGTATTGAAAGGTGTCTGTCAATGTCACGTCCACACCAGTTCCACCCACTGCTCTTACAAGTCAAACCCCAGACACTGGTTTTCCATGGAGCTACTGTTAAAGGATGTAGATCATTTGGAACCAAGCAGGTGCAGGCACTGCTGGTCCAAATCTGTTAACCGTCCCCAGATAGCTGAAGATCTACAGCTGGATCCCTCACCGCTTGGTGAATAAGCAGGAGGGGAGGTGAAGGCCGGAGGCTGGTGCTCCCAGCTCTAGTGCAGACAGCAGAGCTCCACTCCTGCACAGAGCCTGGGCCTCTTCGAGGAAAGTCACTAGAAGAAGAAAACGCCGCAAAAACCGTCATTGGGCTGGTGGGCCCTTCTCAACTCTGATTCCTTGGAAACCTTTCACGTGACGTGAGGCCTCAGCACTCCCAGCAGCGAGCTCAGTAAACCACCCGTAACGCACACCGGGCTGTGCCCAATGGTTCGCGTGAAGCCAGACATCTAAAGCTGTGAGTCTAAAGAGATTTGAGTAAACTGGAGATTTATCAAAAATGCTGGAGAAAGGACAAACATAAATGTGGCTGGGTCTGTTTTCCCTCAGTCGCCACTGGCCCAGTGATGCCTGGTTTTCATTTGACTCGTAAACCATGTTTAAGGGACAACTAACCGGGAAGCCATCAAAGCCCGCCGTGCCGTCGGAAAAGGCAGTTCTCCAAGTGAAGTGGAATCGCGGAGGGCGGACGGCGCTGTTACAGTGCCTCCGTCTGCATCCCGTGCCCTCCCTCCACTCCACCAAGGAAGTCCCTGTTTCTTCTTTATCTGGTGACTGTCAGGCGGCATTAAACTAGACTTAACATTTATACCCAGAGATGGGTACACGTCTTCCCTCTTCCCCTCTCATGCGTGTGGAGGGGGTGATGGTGAGTGAATCTGGTCAAGCGTTCTCCTCGGGGGGGGGTGTTGTCACCACACTCTCCATGCACCTCAGGCTCCTGATTCCCCCTGCAGGGGCCACTGTCACCTAGGGCTTAATGTGGGACCAGGAAGATGGAGGTTTCTTCTTTGTTCTGCTCCATCTCGGCTCCCAGCAGTCCCTGCACGCCTGTGTCTAGAGTGGCTCTGGGGCGCTGTGTCAGTCTTCTGGGGCCGCCAAAACCACAGGCTGCACAGCTTCCATAACAGACACTTATTTTCTCACTGTTCTGGAACCTGGAAGCCCAAGATCAAGGAGCCAGCAGGGTCCGTGTCTGGGGAGGACCCTCCCCTCAACCTGCAAATGGCTGCCTTTTCTCTGTTTGTTCACATGGCCTTTCGTCAGTGCCTGTGTGTGTGTGTGGAGTGAGAGTGAGAGAGAGAGAAAGCCTTCTGACGTCTCTTCTTATAAGGTCACCAACCAGTCCTACCAGGTCAGGGCCCCACCCTTTTGACCTCATTGAACTCTAGTTATTTCCTTACAGGCCCCCATGCCAAATATAGCCGTACTGGGGATTAGGGCTTTGATGTATGAATTTCAGGGAGACACAAACATTCAGTCCATAACAGTCTCTCATGCTCCATGCCCTTGGCCCTCCCAATGTTGCTCATCCCTTTATATTAGGCAGGGGTCATTCTGTTGCCCTGGCCCAGCCTCAGCCTTACTCAGCCCTACGTGCCTAGGCCTTGGGAGTGGGGCCTTTCCAGCACTCCTGTGCCTCTTTCAGTGGGGGCCGACTTCTGCCTTGAGTCTGTGGTTGATTTGGGGCAGGAAGAGTTTCCTATCCTCTGTACTGGGTTGAATAGTGTCCCCTCACCCAAATGAATGTCCACCTGAAACCTCAGGAGGTGACATTTTTTGGAAATAAGATCTATGCGGATGTGATTAGATATGATGAGGCTCTACTGGAGTAGGGTGGGCCCTAAACCAGTGACTGGTGTCCTTGTAAGAGAAAGGAGAGGGAGATACAGAGATACATGGAGACAAGAAAGCCATATGACAGAGGGAGAGATTGGAGGATGCAGCTGCCATCCAAAGAACTCCAGGGACTGCTGGCAGCCACCGGAGGCTGGCAGAGAGGTGTGGAAGAGTCTCCCTCTGAGCCTCCGGAAGGAACCCACCCTGCAAGCAGCTTGATTTGAACCTTCTGGCTCCTAGAAGTGTGCGAGAATAGTTGTCTGTTGCTGAAGTCACACAGTTTGTCGTTCTTCATGACAGCAGCCCTAGGAGTCAAATCCATTCTCCTCCGGGGCTAGCAGACTTCGGCTTGGTGCCAGTTCACCAGCCTGGGCCCAAAGTGGCTTCCTGCTCCTTTCCCAAGAACAGAGGGTTTTGCTTCCATCCCTGTCCCAGAGTAATGGGGTTTTTTCCTGGGCCTGTGGACAGGAGGTTTGTTCCATCAGCAAATTCCAGCTTTGCTTTCTAAGAAGGATCTGGGAAAGCAGTGAGGCTTTGTGCCTGCCCCCTTCTGCCTGCCTGTGCCACCTCTGGGGCTCGCAGTGCCTGGCCTGTCATTCATCTTTCTCACGAACACACAGTGGAGGCCCGTGGAGCAAAGCTTGTGAGCAGTGTTGTCTCCCCCTGTGTCTGGGCTCCGAGCCGTCCCAATCTCACACATTAGCCCACTCTGGAATTTAAGAATTTGTGAACATCTTAGCTGATTTCTTCCCACTCACCTGACCGGTGGCCCCCTCTTTCTCCCAAGGTTCACCAAAGGTGAGCCAGCTGTGGGCCCTGTCTCTCCCCGAGGTTTTCAGCTCATCAGAATGCACTTTACTAAGCAGCTCTGCAACCTCTGCCTTCCCACAGCCGCCAGAAAGGTGACGATTTTATCAGTTATCCAGCATTTTCTTCCTCATCAGGGGTTCTCTTGGGTTTCCAACATTTTAAGCAGAAGTAGAAATCCTTAACTAATATTTATTCTAAATATAAATTACTACAATTTCTTAGAAGCCTGGATTTAAAACTCACGAGCTCTGGGACCTTTGGCAAGTTGACTAATCTTGCTGAGACTCAGTTTCCTCAAGCTAAAATGAAAATTTAAGCCGACCAGGTGGCAAGTCCCATTCATGGGCACAGTTCTTCCATTCAGTATTATGGGAACTTATTCTTAAATAGGCACAGATAACTAAGACTCTCCCAACCTTTGAGAAAATCCTTTAACATGAAGTTCAGACCACAAGAAGAAAATAGAGGAACTTGGAGAATCAATCTAGTTTCCAAGGAGCAGAAAGAAATTTTAAAGTGAAACAACACTCTACTAAAATGTCCCACAGAGATAAAATAAATTATTGCATCCATGACAAAAGAACAAGTTAGTATCAAAAATAACATTCAGAGAACAAGAAAGAAAGTGATCTTGGAAATTAAAATTATGATAGTTGAAATCAAAAGTAATCACTAGAAGAGTTGGAAATTAAAGTTGAGGATATCTTCTAGAAAGTTTAAAATTCAAACAGATAGAAAATAGGAGAGAAAAGATAAGGAACTAATTCTACCAGTCTTGGAGGCTCAATGGTCTACTTAAAAGAAGTTCCAGAAAGAGGTAACAGGGGAGAAAAGAGAAAGGAAATTGTTAAGGAAATAACATTGGAAAAAGGTCTTAAGAACATGCAAAAATAATCATAATACTCCTATCAAAAGGTGGAATCTGTTTCTCTGCCCTCTGAGCCTAAGCTGGCTTTGTGACTTGCTTCATCCAACAGAAAGTGGCAGAAGTTCTAGGCTTCAAGAAGCCCTATGTACTCCCAGTCTTGCTCTTGGGACTACTGCCAACTATCTCAAACATTGTGAATAAGCCTGGCTCCCCAGCTAAAGGCTGAGAGACAATATGGAGCACAGATGGGTGATTCCAGCTGAGCTCAGCCTAGATCAGTTGAACTTGGCCAACTCATTAGAACTGCACAGCAGAGCCCAGCCCAAACTGCTATCCAATAATTAAATTGGGGGATGGTGTGCATGCAACAAAAACTGACTGACACAACCAATTTCTAGATAGACAAGTTCCACAAAGGGCCTGTCCCAATGAACAAATTAAAGGCATATTATTATAAAATTCAGAACATTATGGGACAAGGAGAAAATTCTAAAGAAAAAATAGAGTACATAAAAAGGAATAGGAAATGAGAGTGGCACTGAAATTCTTCATAGCAACGCTAGATACTGGAAGAGAGTAGAATAGTATCTCTGAAATTCAGAGGGAAAAATA
The DNA here is from genome assembly GCF_048564905.1 of Vicugna pacos. Taxonomy (NCBI): domain Eukaryota; kingdom Metazoa; phylum Chordata; class Mammalia; order Artiodactyla; family Camelidae; genus Vicugna; species Vicugna pacos. The sequence goes on from NC_132998.1 coordinate 27,532,586, forward strand.
TTTCTAACCTGGATATTTTCTATCCAAACAAGATGTATTAGTTTTTAGTGCTGCCATAACAAATGATCACAAACTTAGCAGCTTAAAACAGCACACATTTATTATCTCAGTTCTGGAGGTCAGAAACATGGCAGGCGAGGCTGGTCACTCAGGCTTGAGTCTTACAAGGCTCAAGTCACAGTGCTGGCATAGTTGAGTTCCTTTCTGAAGGCTCTTGATTGAGAATCCTGTTCCAGACTCATCCAGGTTGTTGACAGAACTAAGTTCCTTTCAGTTTTAGGACAGAGACCTTTCATTGCAGGCTGTTAGCCACAGGGGTTGTTCTCAGCTTCAAGAATTAGCCTACATTCCTAGGCTCATGGTGTCCTTCTTTTGTCTTCAAAGCCAGCAATGCTGCTTTGAGGCCTTCTCAAACTTCGAATCTCTCTGTTTTCACCTCTGCCTCACCTCTCTTCTCAGCCAGGGAGAATTCTCTGCTTTTATGGGTTCCTATGGTTATACTGGGCTCACTGGGATAATCTAAAATATTTTCCCCATCTCAAAGTCCATCATCTTAATCACATCTGCAAATTCCCTTTTGCCATGTAATGTAACATACTCACATTTTCCAGAAATTAGGATGTGGACATCTAAGTGATGAAACAAGTATAAGACCAGAATAAAGACATTGTCTCAAAAATGTAGCTTCCAATTTTCTGTTTCTCAGAAAGCTGTTAGAGGAAATCCTCCTCAAAACAAGGAAGTAAACAGTGAGTAAGACTTGGGACTGGAAACTAGACGATGCTGAAGGGAAGCCCAAAGTCAAGAACATGGTGGTAGGTCAAGGAATGAAATGTGCAAAAAGAACTCACTGAGGAGGGGAGGGGAGAGAACTCTGGGAAGTAGTGGGTCTGTAAGGGCAAAGGCAAAGGCAACTGTCTGAAAGCCTTGTACTCTAGTTGATAAAGTCAAGTCCCATGGTGGCAAGAGTTAACAATAATTCCAAATAATTTACGTAGATATGTAAATAATTTATGTAGACACCTCAAGGTGATGGAGCACAGCTCCCCTCTCCTTAACTGTGGGCTGCACGCAGTGACTCTCTTCCAAAAAGTACAGTATAGAAAAAGGAAAGGAAAATAACTTTACAGTGGAGAAACCTGAGAAGCACCATCTCAAGCCAGATGATGAAGGTTAACATCAACACTGATACGTCATATTGATAATGTGGCCCCTTGATAAGGTGCGATGAGAATGGCCCTTTCCCTTGGAGGTCTTCCTCCTCAAAATCCACAGCCCCAGTCTAGTCGTGAGAAAAATGTCAGACAAAACCCAAACTTTCTGTAGTATCTTCACAATAAGGTTTTAAATCTAAAACTCTTCTAAAAGAAAAAAAAGTTGAATAAAATAAAATAGAGACAGACTCACAGACATAGAAAAGAAACTTATGATTACCAGGAAAGGGGTGGGAAGGGATAAATTGGGAATTCAAGATTTGCAGATACTAACTACTATATATAAAATAGAAAAACAACAAGGTCCTACTGTATAGCCCAGAGAACTATGTTCAATAGCTTGTAATGGCCTATAATGAAAAAGAATATGAAAAGGAATATATATATATATATATATATATATATATGCATAAATAAATCACTATGCTGTACACCAGAAATTAACACATTGTAAACTGACTATACTTCAATTTTAAAAAAGTCAAAACAAAGGTAAATGAATAAAAGAGAACAGATTAGAAAATATTGGAATGTACTGCAGTAGTAAGGATAATTACTGTTACATGAAATTTTTGCTACCTTTAACCATAAAAATGCAGGTAGACACACTCGGTCTTGTCGTAAAGTGCATTTTGTATTGAGGACTGGGTAGGCAAAGTTTGAGAAACACTAGATCGGAGGATTTCTGTTAGCTCTAATATTTCTTAAGATTATTCATTTTAAGTTGTTTCATGAGAAGTTTCATTGATTCAGTCAACAATCATTCAGCAATTAATCGCCACACCCAGGGTCCCGCGCTTTGTGGTGTAGAACATGCCGCAGATGAACAAAGCACAGGGTTCCATCTGCCAGAGAAAGAAGCAGGAAAACAAATACAGGGTCACGCAAAGGGCCGTGAAGTAAATGCTAAGTAGAGGCTTATTAAAGTGCCGCGAAAGCACGGAGGACAAAGAAGTCGGAGTTGACTCAGAGGGTTATGAAAAGCTGAATACGAGCTGGCATTTTAGCTAGACTCAAGCAAAAGTACGAGTCACCGATGCTTGCGCAGCACTTCCTCTGCTGCCAGAGTCTCTGAGAGAATACTGCATGGATCACCTTCTTTTATCCCCACATGTCCTACTGGCGAGGTGCTGGTTTTACCCCTTCTTTACAGAAGTGAAGTTAGGTGCGGGAACTGGCCAGGGATGCCAAGCTGCGAAGTGGTGGGGAGAGAGCTGTGCCGAGTCACGTGCCTTGGAATCGCTCACCCTCTATACCACCCGACTCTACTTCCCTCTAGCTACAGAGTCTGATTTCAGATTTACACTCCCTCAAAATACTGTCCTTCCCATTGCCTTTTCTGCCACTGCCTCTCCTTCCTCTCCCTCCTTACCCTCAGAGCCTGCATAACCCTCAGAGCCCAGCTCAATTGCTGCCTTGTTTCTGTAGCTGTTTTCCACACCGGTCTCTTCCAGAAGAATTCATTGCTCCCTTGCTAGCGTTCAAGCATTTGTTGAGCAGTCTGCCTCCCCCACCTCCACCACAGCCACCCCACCCAAATCATGGCAGGTCATCTTTCTCTTTGTGTTTCTGTCTCTCGGTAGAGCATCTGGTAGGTTATAGTTGCCCAAGAAATGAGAAGGGAAGGAGGGAAGAGCTGTAGGGTTTCCATGAGTAAATAAGGAGACACAGGAATCCTAAGCTGAGGAGAGTAACACAAGCCAAAAAAAGGGTGGAATGGTCTGGCAGGGATGGATTGTAAGGTACCAGGATGCATGTGGCAGGAGAGGTGCGTAATTATGCCAACCTGGGGCTGGACTGTGCAGAAAGAGGATGCTTCGCTGGAAAGCTGAGCTGCGTTCTGTAGACAACAGTGCACCATGGAGAAGCTTCAGAGTCGAGGGACAAGATCTGAATTGAGCGACACAGTCAATTTTATTCTATTTTTTCACCTTTGAAGAGGTCAGAGGACAAGAGGAAATATGAAAATGAGTATTTATCATGTGCCTATTATATTTCAGGCACTGACCTAAAATCTTTACATACATCTTCTCTTTAAGTTGCACTATAACCCAATACACAAAGTATGTTCCCTGTTTTATAGTTGAGAAGATAAAACTCAGACAATTAAGGAATTGGTCCCAGATCAAGCTGTTAAGAAATGGCAGATCTAGGATTTGAATCCAGGTTTGCCTGGTTCCAAAGCTTATATTTTCCCCACATCATCCTGCCTCCTTAAAAAACTCGTAGCCCCTCCTCTTCCCCTTGCCTGCTTTCCTTCTTCCCTGACCCACTTCTTTTGGTCTTTTCCCTCCTTTTTCCCTGGACCTAAGTGGCAACAGCCTGGAGAGAGGGTGGCCTGAGCCCTGGCAGGAGGGACCATGATGATGGTTTAATTTCCCTCCGTCCACAGAGGATTGGGATGCCAAGCCTGGAACAGATCAGTGGGACACACTGGCCAGGAGTACAGTCCCTAGAAATGCTGCACATGTCCTGGCTTCTGGGAATCTTTCTGATCTTTCAAAGTAGACCTTCCCTCCAGGTAATGAGCAACCCAAGATGGTGAGGTTACCTATTTTAGAGTGATTGGGTGTCTGCTGGTTTGAAATCTCCTTTTGTGTGTACTTTCTTTCTAAAACACTTTTCTTCCAAGTCTATCAGACTAACTGACAACACAGAAAGAGTTAAGAACTGGGGGGCAAAAAAGCCAGTCTTTCCTTTCTTGATAATGGTGTTATGACTCTGGCATTCCAACTCAAACTTCTCCGAAGTTTTCAAGCAATGGATGTTTTATATATGCTTGTGATTAAAATATGATGTACCTTAAAAGCCATTCCAGCCTCTTGTGATGTGGTCATAAAAATTATTCCAGCATTAAATACCTCATTCCCATCATGTCAGCTTTGAGACCCTAGATGAATCATTGGAGAATGAAAATGCTTAGTAAAATGTTTTTCTTTTTGATTGCAGGGCTTATTCGATTAAAGGGTAAAAGTAAATTGATCAAATATGTGGACATTTGGAGTTTCTTTTTATCGCTGCCGAGCACATTTTGAAAGGTGGTGATCTGATTCGATTTTCCTCTTCTTGGTTTCCTGGGAAAGAGGAAGCACTGATGAGAAAGGTCTGGTTGCCAGGCCATGGGGATGAGTGACTGGCCAGTCTCCACTGTCCGTGTGCCTGACGCTGCTGTGATCTGGAGAGCTCCTGCCAGCGGCAGGAAAGCCCCCTTCTAACAGAGCCACCAGTGACCTCATGACAAGCTGACTTTAGAGCTTTCACAGAGTTCATTAAAAAAAAAAAGCTTAGTTCTACAGTATCAATCTGCACAGCTCATGTGCCTATTTCCACAAGCATCCCTCCTTTCAGCTTGGGGTTCCTGTGGCCTGTCCCTCTTCCCGCCTCTGCCTCTGTCACTGTCCCCTTACCCAGGTTTCAGCAAATGAGAAGAGGCTGAGAAAAAGCTGAAGGATGTGGGAGCAGAAAAGGGACCATTGGTTTTATTTTATTTTATTTTCTGTGTGTGTGTATGGAGTCATATTCATTCATTCATTTATTTATTTAAATTGAAGTGTAATTGATTTACAATGTTGTGTTAGCTTCAGGTATACAGCAAGGTAATTCAGTTACACACACACACACACTCTTTTACAGATTTTTTCCCAACATAGGTTATTACAAGGTATTGAATATAGTTCCCTGTGCTATTCCATAGGTCCTTGTTATTTATCTATTTTATATATGGTAATGGGTATCTGTTAAGGACCATTGGTTTTCATTTCAGCTGTATTCTTAATTCTACCCCCAGCTGGCCTCCAAGGGGCTTCTGTGGCTGGGGGAGTAGCCAGCTGCCTCCTCACTCTGAAATCCCCAAGATTCATTAAACTTCATTGTTTTGAAATATCACTAACAACAACAATAATAATAAATAGTAAAATCAGTTAAGTGTATTCTTTGTGCCCAAAGTGCACTAAAGCCTTATGTTCCTTATCTCATGTAATCCTCACAACCCCCTTATGAGGTTGGTGTCATCCTTGTACTCACAGACCCAGGATAACTGAGGGACAGCAAGTTTAAGTAACTGGCACAAGTAGTGGAACTGGGATTTGAACTTACACCTTTCGACTCTTGGCCCAGGGTGTGTAGTCACTGCATTAAACTGCTCCCTGCATACTACAAATGTAATCTTTTGGTGTTAAAATTCAGATGATACAAATGTGCACATGTGGACAGCTGAAGTTCATTCCCCCCACATCAACGCCTACCCTTCAGAACACTCCAGCCTGGATGGCCTAGCCTGGTTCTGTCTCCTCCCAGCCTCTACTGAACAACAGCCCCATGATTCTGTAAGAAGCCAAGCTAGCTGGGGCAGGTGCCTCTGTGGAAGGACACCCCAGAGAGCCAGGCAGCCTGCCCAAGGCCTCCCCCCCTGGAACACAGCAAAGACTGTCTGAGGAGGAGTAGAATCCCTGGGGTGGAGGGAGCAGGGAGAATCTTAGAAAAATAAACAATGCTACTTCATTTCCTAGGCCATCCCAGATCCCCCCCCCCCCACTGCTACCTACTCTACACACACACACACAGACAAGCTTGTTTCTCTCTCCGTCTTGCCCTCCGTGCTAGGAGGTGATATAACTTGAAAGCAAAGAGCATTGACCTTGGGTCAGTTAATCTGTGTTTGATCTGGCTCTGCTACTTGTTCCTTGTGTTGTCTTGGCCCCATTTCTCATTCTCTGAGCCACAGTGTGCTCATCTATAAAGTGGGATCGATGGTGTTAATACCTTAAGGATGTCAGGAGAGCTGGGATTACTACATGCAAAGCCTGCAGTGCCATCACATCGAATGATCGGGAAGGACTGTAATCTTGATGCAGGTGTCGGAGGGGCAAATAACCCATCCTGCAGGGATATGGGAAGGGCTTGGCGTGGTCAGCTTTTGAACTCCCAGGATTGGGAATGTCTCCTGCCCACCTTCACCCAGGCACCTGGCAGAGGGTCCTGCCCAGAGAAGGCACTTCTGAAACATTTGCTGACTTGTACTTTGCAAAGAACTGAGCTATAAAAGGGCCTGGAACAGGCTATGTGCTCTGTAAGTTAAGAGACTAGGAAGAATGAGGAAAATACTGCTAAGTGCCTAAAAATATCTATTAGTAGAGGTGATAAACATAAGCAGAAGAAATTCCTTGCAGGCATTAACACGAGGCAAGAGAGAATGGACTTTTCTGAGGACGCTCTTTTGCAAAGTTTACAAACAAAAGAAGGGGTGGATGAATGCGGTGGGGCCGTGGGGAGACATGCCAGGCTAATGACTGAAGAAGCGAAACCATTTGACAAATATAGCAGTACTGCTTGCACAACCCACCTCTGAAAAGGCCTCGGCAAGCAGGAGGCTGCTTTAACAGCCAGAGGCCCACAGGAAGCTGCTCTTCTCATCAGGTGACCCAGTCCTACTGAGGCCAATGCCAGCAAAATGCTTGTGGCCTGCCTCCATCCGAGTCAACACGGAGAGGCAGCCCAAGTGAGGAAAAACGCATCCACTCGTCCCATCTCAAGGGTGTGGTGAGCCCAGAGCCAGAACGTATTATTAGACTGGAATTTTTGCAGGCTCTAAATTTAACCAGCTGGAGTTCTTTTTAAAGTACCATCCTATTCAAACTTTTGAATTGAAGAATTCTCTGTTTAATGGGATTTGATTATAGGCCGAACACAATGTCCTTGGCTTGGCTCCTTCTTCTGTCCAATCTGCCATCCACCCCAGCGGGGCCATGTGCAGTGCATGTCAGCCCAGGGCTGCAGGCAACATGCTTGCAGAGCAAGGATCTTGACAGACTTGACCTCTTTTTAAGGTGACACTCTGCTAATGTCCTTGTAACTCTTGGCAGGCCAAGAGGGAAGGAAGTGCCAAGAATGGGGGAAAGAGGGAGAAAAAGAGTTAGAATGAACTAGGGTATACGAGAAATAGTATTTGCAGTCGGACCACACCTGGGAGGAGGTTCAAAGTACACACACACTTTCCTCTCTCTGCATGAGGACAGACTCTTGCTGATAGAAGCTTTAGCCAAGAACTCAAGTCATATAAACACTGGCATGCTTGACTTCACTTTAATATGAAAATTCTTCTTTCTTCTTCTTTTTGATAAACAAATAGAGATTGGTGGAATCCAAAGTGGAAATTAAAATGATGAAAGACAAACTAATATTACACTGTATAATCCTATTTTAGGCATATGTAATATAATCCCATGCACATTTCAAAAATCTAGAAGGATTTATATCAAAGGGTAATAAGAGGCACCGCTACATGGAATTATTAGAAATGTTTTAAATGCATCTTCTTTTTTCTTGTTTTTATTAAAAAATTTTTGTAAGTGAACACGAACTGCTTTTGTAATTGGAATTTTTTTAATTTAAAAACTTGACAAGCTGATATATGACACTAATTGAACTATTTACTCCTCTGAAATGTGTAAAAGGCAGGAGTGATTGATGCCAAGGGTGGAGGTTAAAGCAATGTATTTAATAACTGAGGGAAATGAGAAATCTTCTGGGAATAGTTCCTTTAACTGCTCAATGTGCTGATCCAATGTTTGACAATGTCACACACTCAGTAGTCCTTCCCATGTAACATTTTCTGACGTACGAACTGAGTTTGGCATAGCCTCACTATGCCTGTGGGTGCCTGTGAAGGATCTTTTTTAAAAAAATCAAGCATGCATTATTCATTATTTTAACAAGTGATCAAAGTCACAATATCAATAGTGGATAAACTGTGTTTAACACACAGTACATGCTGAATGAATGAATGAATGAATGAAAAAACCAAGACAATAAAAGATATAATCCTTGCCCTGAAGGAATTCACAACTTAGTTGGAGACAGAATCAAGTGTTTGAAACAACTGAAGGACAGAAAGAAAAAGGGAGTTGGAGAGGGACAGATGGAGGAGGTTAATATTTATTAAATGCCTTCCAAGTGCATATTGGGCTAAATCCTTCCTCAATGAGTCCTTCAACCACCCTATGGTGTCAGCATCATTTTCTCCACTGAGAAACCAGGGCCCAGAGAGGTTAAATTAATTCTTCAAGATGCCACAGCTGGGGAGACTGAACAGGAAAGGAACTTAGGGTCTCTGGACTCCAGTGTTGGATCTGCTCTACCCCCACATCTCCTCCACGCACGGTCTCATGAAGTGAAGAGCCTACTGCACATCCATCCAGCCCTAAGAGGAGAGAGGAAGCAGGAGGGACCAGTAGGGGATGCTACAGTGGGGATGCGGCAGCCTGGCCCTTGGAATGGCTCTGCCTCACTGCCATTTGCACCCAGTATCACCTGAAGGTGGTTGCCAGCACACTCAGGGTCTCCTCCTCATCCCAGACTATTCACTCCAGTCCCCCTCAACCTCTGATCCTGTGGTCGCAGCTTCCTCTAGTGGCCCCAGAAGTCCCCCTGTACCTGACACTCAGCTCCATTTCTCCCACATCCTCCTCTGGCTGCTTCCTGCCCCGCAGTCCAGCCGCTCCACCCTGTTATGCTTCCTTGGGGCATTAAATGAAATGACTCACATTAAGCACCGAGCGCAGTGCGTGGACACCATAAACTTTCAGTGTACATGAGTGCTTGTTATTGTGGGGTGTATATTATGCACAGGTTGAAGACCTGTGCCCAACAGTCACCCAGCCTTGGATTCAAATGTTTGCTCCTTTATTTGATAAGCCTCTCTCCCCTTTCTCTGACTAACCTTTTGACCTAGGGCAAGTCACCAAACCTCTCTGAGTTTCAATTTTCTTTTCTGGAAAATAGGAATAACAATAACACTTTGCTTACAGAGTGGCTGGAAAATCAAGTGAGAAAATACATGTGACTCACTCAGCACAATGCCAGTCAGAGAGTAAAGGACCAATAAGTCAATATCGTCACTATGAATGACATTAGGAATTGCATAGTTGCCATGGCTACAGAAATTCCGCTGGGAAAATTGCAGGTCCAGGGTCCTGTAACTCAGCAAAGATCCCTGTGAGTAACACTCTCAACAGATTTCCCTGGCAGGACAAGCAGTAGTAGACTTTTAGAATTCAAGACCAAAAATATCAAGTGTAAAGGCCAATCAGAAAAGATCAGGCTGAGAGTTCATCACTACAAAAAAAAAATGTAAGCTTGTTCTAGCGACTGAATCAATGATTAAGAAAACAGACAAACAGGATGGAAGGCTTTTGCTTCTGAACCAACTTGAGGGTTTAGAAAACCTCTTGGGCTCCTCTTTATTGCATCCAGCTTTTTTTATTTTTTAAGAGAAAAATCAAACTCTCCCAAGCTCTCACACAAGCTCAAAAAACAAAAACACAAACATCAAGTGGATTCAGCACATCGGAACACAGAGGAGGCAGAAGGATGAAACAGCAGGAGAGGGCTTGCAGAACGCAAGATGTGTCTGTACCGCAAGGTATAGGGCAATCAGACACTAAGGATTTTCTGGTAGAGGTCCTATAGAAGGAAAACAGTAATTTCAATCATCTCATTCATTCATTGATTCATTCAGTAAACATATATTGCCAGTTGTTTGGCATCTAAAGATAAATAAGACCACTCTCATAGCTTCCAATCTAACGGGGGACATATTTCCCTAATGAGATCAACTAATACGATATAAAATGAGCGGCACTGCTGGAGACTAGAAAAAGGGGCACCAGCTTTGACAGGCTAAGGCATAAGTTTAAAATGTTTAAATTTAAAAATCTGATAAACATTTCCGAGAACATATTTATATTGTGTTTGTAATGCTTTTTCTCACATGGTCTTGTCCACAGAAGCATCAAAAGTTTCCAGCTAATTGCAGGATGAATCCAAGTTTAAGGAGATTCCATCAACAGAGCTTCCTGTTGACTGAATCCCCTGCTCCCACAGGCAGCCCCACCTCTTACTGCCTGGGGACACTGTGCCCATCCGTGACTTCACCTTTACTCGTGACTGACTGACCTAGAAAACTCCCCTCTCCCCGATCCTTTTGGTCCTTGGGAAATATTTATAGATCTTTAGATGGTGGCTCCTGGAAGAGATAACAAATGGCTGGGAAACTCACCAGCTGGATTAGTAGATTGAGTCACCAGTTTTTTAACTCATGTGCTTTTGCAAATAACATTTGCCTATTCTTTCTGTTTAGTCAATGTGGTCACCATCACATGCCTGGCGAGATGGTCCAGGCTTTGGGATGGTAGCCTCTAGGGGTGTGAGGACACTCAGGCTGGGCTGAGGACCCTGGCCCATCCTGCCACAGCTTTCAGGTCGGGGGCTCCCCGTGGGGAGACTGTGCTGCACCAAGCTTGCCGAATGACGCAGTCCCAATTCTGTCTGTGCCTGGCTTCTAGTAAGATGTCCTTATTGTCACGCTTCGGGTCAAAGAGATGTGGTAGAAGATGACTGGAAACCAAGAAATAAAGAAACTTCAGGCCTTGATGTGTCCAGATCCCAAAAGGCCATGGTCAATGAGGGGACAAAAGAAGAGATGGGAGAGAGATGCTGCGGTGTTGAGGTTGGCATCCCTCCCAGGACCCTTCATCCTTCCTCCGTTGCCACCAGTGAGGCTGCCCACATGCCAGAGCTGCTTCCTTCTCCAGAGGGTGGACCTCGCTAAACAGGTGACACCCGTTCTGAAGAGGGTGGGAAGAGAAGGGAGCCAGAACCTCGTGACCGCGGGGCACAGAGATGAGGGACTGCAAACAAAGCTCCAGAGGGCCCAGGACCAGGCAGAAGCCCATCTCCAGCCAGGCTCCATCCCTGCTCAGCTTCCTTCCCCCGCCCTCTCCTGCGGATTCCCTCCTCCCAAGAACATTCCCTCGATAATTTGATAAATCATTTTCACAAGAATCCTTATCTTAGGTTCTGCTTCTAGAGAATTCTGTGACAGGCGCCAATAGCTAAGGACCAAATCTGCGTTCAAAGTGGAAGATACATTTTTAGGAAGACAATTTAAAGACCAGATGCCATGTATGTCACGGAGCAAGAATGACTAGAATTGCCAGCTTTTTCCTGGACTTCTCCTGACCAGGGCATTGACAGCCACTCTCACAAAGGTGGAAAGAGATGATAAAGCTGCTCGTTGTTCATCATCCAAAACAAGCCAAACTGCTGTGAGTGCTTTGGTGTATTTATTTCAAGATTTTTATTGTAGACAATTTTAATTATATTCCAAGCATAATTTAGTGGTGATTTTTTACTTAATATTAAATGTAAGCATTTTTACTGAATTTTCAAACTGTCTCATGCTCCCTTTTTTAGTAGCTACATGCTATATTATCATTGTGCAGATCACAATTTACTTAGAGGTTGCCTGACTGTTGGCCAATTATGCAGAAAGCTTCAACTATTTTGTATTACGCCTTTTGGATAGATTCCTATCAGTGAAATTACTGGGTCAAATGGATGCATATTTTAAGGCTTATAAGCCATATTTATTTCCCTCAGGATTGCATATATCTGCCATTTCACCAATAATATGTGAATTTATTGCATCCTACCACCTCCCACCCTAAGTATAATTGAAATTCTGTTTTCTAGTGTCATAAGGAAAGTAACATTTCAGGGTCACTTAAATTTGTGTTTTATTGTTTACTTGTAAGGTTGGACATTTTCCCACATTATGTTTACTTTTAAGTGTCTTTCTGTCAATGTTTTATTTGGGTCTTTGGCTATCTAGCTTTTAGGATCCCACATTCTTCTTATCAATGCAGATGAACTCTTTATGCTCCAAAGATATTAACACTTTTGTCATATGTCTTACAAATATTTTCTCCTGTTTCTCTTGCTCTTTGTTTTCTAGTATTCCCTTTAAACACTCATATATTATATTTTGTTCACTCAAATCTATTGATATTTTCCTTTGTGATTTATTGCCATTGTTTTTCAACTTAGTAACTTAGTAACAAAACTGTTTTGGCTTTTAAGAGACTATAAACACCAAAATGTTAACAGATGTTGATTTTCTCAGAATTAAAGGATGGTTGATTTTTCTTTTTGCTCTTTTTTTCTTATACGTTCTAAGTATTCTGTAATGAATTCATCTTTCTGTAATGAGGGAAACATTAATGTCTTTCCTAATGTTTCCTTTTTTAAACATTATTTATTTTAGGGGGAGTTGTATTTTTTGAATCTTCCCGGGATTTGTCCTTGGTGATGTTTAAATGAACAATTGCTATGTGACAAATCAGCCTAAAACCCAGTAGCTTAAAAAAAAAAATCATTTCTTATTATACCTCACATGACTGTGGGTCATCTGGGGGTTGGGTGGTCCTGGCTGGGCTGGCTCCAGTGTCTGCAGGCAGGCTGGCGGGCTCAGTGGAGCAGAGTTTGCTGCTGAGCTGGGGCCTCCCTGCTCCACATGCCTCTCAATGCCTTTCTGGGACCCCCCTGCCAGCTCAGGCATGGTCTTTATCCGGCAATGGTAGAAGCTCAAGGGCAAATTTAAACACACAAGGCCCCTGGGGACCTAGGCACACCTACACTTCTGCCTTACCCTTTTAACCAAAGCAAGTTACTGGGGATAGAGACATATACTCTGCCTTTATTGGAGGAACTCCAAAGTCACATGAAGGAAGAATAAAGAATTGGGTTCAATAATTCAATCAGTCTATGAGAGGTAAGGATAGATTTTTATCTCTTTATATTTACAAAGAGATGTATATTTATGCCTGATTTGGCTTATCCAAAAAAAATTATCTTTTTTATTACAAACGATATACTACAAAGATAAAGAATCCTCCCTGAATATTGCATAAAGAGGAACATCGGTTTCAGACTAAGGTAATTAAAGGGGGAAAAAGACAGCTTCTTGTTCAGACATCAGACTCCAAGGACCTTGGCGAAGGCGTGAGATGGGAGAGCAAGATGGGGGTCTCAAAATGCCCCATTTATGGATTAACAGCTACCAGGGCATCTCCACACAGAAACAAATGGGCCCCAGGGAGAGGCTTTCTTTTGTGCCTTCAGAACAGCCGTCAAGAGCCAAGGGCTCTGATCACAGCAAGTAAATTGGAACAGGCAGGTGCAGTGACAAAGGCAATCCCCACGAGAGGCCTATTTACACGGAGGCTGGACGTCTGAGAGGGCAGGTGTGCACAAACAAAGGAGAGACACGCAGGGCGCTCTCGCTCAGCCCCTCAGCCTGCCCCCGTCCCCAGTGTCCTGGCGTGGGCCAGGTTTACCTGAGACGTTGCTGTTCTCGTCTCCAGGGGGACATGCTGGCTGTGAGGCCAGTGGCTAAAATGGCAATGTTCATATTCCTGTACATTCAGCAAAGAAGCAACAAGCCATAGTTTCTGAAGGTCTGTCATAGACTTCATTTCATGTAAGTCTCACAATAACCATTCAAATATATAATAATGTTTATTCTCTTTTACATTGAAGGAAATGTAGTTTAACTACCATAAGCCAGATGAAAAAATAGTTTGGGTTACAAGAGTTTAAAGACTTTGTAAGTCTCTTCTGTGGGAAAAAAAAAAAAAGAAGCAACATGTTTGTGATCCAAGAATTATAGTCAAGCAAATGTAACTTCCCTGAGCTACTGCCAGCAATGGGCTTCAGGACGTGAAGTAGGATGAGGCCGGAGGCAGCAGGGTTCCCAAGAGAGCCCTGGGGTCCCTACTCTTCCTAAGGGAGCAGCTGGAGCCCATGCCCAGGGCCAAGGAGTGAGAGAAGCAGACTGACCTGACTTCACTGCCTGGCCATTCTCTTCCCTTCAAAGCACTCTCTCAGACCTGAGGTCAAAGGTCTAATTGTATTTCTTGCTGATCTTTTCAGAATACTAATGGGCTCCTTGAAGAGCTCACTGGCTAAAAGCCCTACTGCTTTCAGAAAGGGGGAGCTTTTAAAGAAGAGGGTTTTGTTAAGTGGGCACTCTGGAATTCCCCATTTATACGAAAAGGGTGTTTGATACTCAAGAGGGTATTTGTCATTTGGGGGAAAGGTTAAGTCAATTATTTTGTCTGGAGATGAAAAAGATGGAGCCTCAGCTTAATAACAGGCTTCGGGTCTATGAGGAGCTGTTCTGGGGAAGACGGGGACCACCTGTCCATCCTCTCCAAAGCAGAAGGAAAGTCAGGCTTTTGCTGGAGAAAGAAGATCTGGGAGAGGCTGATGGAAACCCTGATGGACTGTAGCACCGAGTGCTCCTGCTTCTGTGGGTCATCAGCGGGACAGCGGCGTCTCCCCAAGGGAAGCCCAAGGGGAAGGGGGACTCTGGCTGCTGAGTCTGAGAGGCTTTTCTTTGGTTTCTTGCCTCTGAGATTTGCTGCCATGAGATCAAATTGGGAGAGGAAAAGCCAAAGAGCACTGAGACCTAGATCCAGGTCCTGATTCCTACTTTCTTGTTGCATATAAGAGACTTAATTTCTCTGGACCTCAGTTTCCATCTGCATAATTGGATTAATGTTACTCATGTGGCTTTTCTACAACAGTGTTATGAAGATGGACCAACATAATGTATGTGAAAGAGCACTTCAAACCACACAGCACGGAGCAAATGAAAGATATTATTTTTCCTGGAATAAATGCTGATTATTTTTCAAGTCTAATGTGAGCTAAAATTTTTCTTCCTGCTCTGGATAAAGTTTGCCAGATGGTTTTGGACCCAACCTGGAAAAAATGTGCCAATGATTTTCTTTTAGCTCTCAGGCCTCTTCGTGCGTGCGCCTCCCTGACAAGTCCTGCTTGCTACCAGCTGTTCCCAGAATTGTATCTTTTAAGGATGAGGGGGCCTCCAAGAGCATCTTCTAAACCAACTTCCAGCCCATACTGGTTTCCCTTTTATGGGTGGTGGTTCTGCCTCTTCTTGAATGTCTAAGGGGATGGAGAAACTCACTGTCTTATTTTTAAAGCCATTCTACATTTTCATTTTTCAGGTAGTTAACAATTCATTTTTCCTTAGAGGAAGTCCACATCTATTTCCCTGGAGCAGAGCACAAAGTAAATGAATGATGGGGAACTTTAAAGACAAGGAGTCATGAAGGATGGAAAAGAGATGCCCTTTGACAGCAGTTGGCTGCTACTCCACACCAAGAGGTTATTTCCCTGCAGGAATGTGGGCCCAGACTTGCCAGACCCTGGGCTTGCTTTGGGGATGGAGTGGCTTAACTCACGTGGACTGCCCAAAGAGTCACACTAGAAGGGAGGCTGTACTTTAGAATATTGTTTAATATCAAAACTAAACATTGAATTTGAATTCTAATAATTTTAATAGACTTTCACTTCTCAGAAGGGAGGATTAAGGTGTAGCACCTCCCCTTAATGGGGTGCCTATCCGCCACCCCAAGTGCAGCCCCTAGGGCAGCAGCCCCAGTTACTCTCCCAAAGGATGGTATTACCAGATCACCTGAATTTTTAAGAGAAAATGGAAATTTGATTTTTATGCCAGTTTTTAAAGTTTTGAAGTCAGCTTTATGTGAAGCATTTCATAAAGACTGTATGAGCAACCTAGACAAATTATTCTCTGGGAGGTGAAGACGGCCCACAGACCACCAGTCTGCAATCTCCACTGTCACAGAGTGCCACTCTTCATCTTAGTTCTACTCTTGGGGGCCAAATGGAAACAGTCCACTCCCAGCTCTGGAAGATGGGCCTTCAGAGATTCAAAGACATTTCTGTATCCTCTCTAGGTATGTTCATCACTAGAGTAAAAATCACCAGCAAATTTTTATTTCCTTCTTTGTCAAAATTTCCAGCCACATCACTAACTTGTTGGACCCAGGAAGCTTTATCCTAGACTATTAGAAGAAATTAGCAGTCATCCACTTATGTGGAGTCCAGATCTTCTGATTCAGAGCCCAGTGGAATGGCACGCAGGATGGAAGAACCATAGGAAAAAAGAGAGGTACGAAGCTAGCAAGGCGCACGGTGAGAGTGGGTGATAGCATTATTGCACTGGAGTTTGTGGAGCCTAAGGACTTCTCTCAGCTCAGCCTTGATTCACAAAGTGGTATTTCCTGATGCCTGTCACACGCTCTGGATGAATTTGCCCTTGTGAAACATTAATGTAATGGACCCATCTGTATTCTGAATTTACTTAGTAACTTAAAACCACTACCACTAACAGGTTGGCCAATAAATCTTATCTTGTTAACAGGAATTCTTATAAGATACAGCCAAGTTTTATAAATAAAATAGTTGGAAATTGGAATAAAAGATGGCAGATGGTGTTCATTGGCCCAAAGAGCCTTTCCCTACCACAATCCTTTCTGCTGTCTTCATCTAGAGAAACGGGAAAAAGGACACAGTCCCTTCACCACCCTCGATGGCAGTTAAGGTTGACAACATGAGCTAGTTCTGGCAAATGGCACAGGAAGAGAAGCTGGCTAAGGGTTTCCACTTGAATTAAAATCCTAAAGCCTAGCCCTTTGACTCTTTCCTTGCTGGTGCAATGATGTAAAGCCTGGAGCAGGAGCTACCATCCTGTGACCATGAGGCAAAAGCCACAAGATGGAAGACAAAGGACTAAGGATGGTAGAGGAAAAACATAAGAAGTGTTTGAGACTTTAAAGTCTTCTTTAAACAGCAATACCAGCAACTATCTACCTTCAGACATTCTATGTAGAGAAAATGATACATCAGGACAGCGTATGCTATAAATACAAATGTAAAATTAATTCCCCAAATCTCAATGTCTTAATACTACAATTGTTGATATCTTGCTCAAACCAAATCCAATGAGGCTTTTCTTATTTGGGTTGTTCTTCAATTAGTAACTCAGGGATTCAGGCTCCTTCCAGCTTGGGATGCCACCATCTTCAGTCTCTAAAGTTATTGCTGAAGGAGATGAGAATGCAGGTAAAGCCTCCCTAAGCTTCTTGGCTCATATTCAGCTTGTGAGTAGAAATATGGCTCCACCTCAATGCAAAGCAACTGAGAAATAAAGTCACTATTTAGAAAGCTGCTTAACAACTCTGTACTGTGGAAGGGAAATCCGAATCTTTAATGGTCGGCTAGCTCTCTCTGCCACTATTACTCTTAGTAGACTTTTCTATTACTTGCAGCCAAATGCGTTCCTGATGCGATAGCAGAATACGTCATTTTTTAAAATTTACTCAGGCAACATTTATGCTGTCCAAACTTCTTCATTCAGAGCACTGGGCTTGGAATTAGGTGGCCTTCATAGTAGAAAGGAGGCCACTTTCCTTACCCTTTTACTAGGGAGATTAGAGTTATACAGGAACCACTCATCTCTAATTGTCAGCAGTATTTTGAGACATACTTGGTGGCATCTAGTGTGGGCTCAGTAACAGTGTGGTTATTAAGTGAGTTCAAAGGAAGAGAAATCTCAGTATGAATAAGAGTTCTCCAGAGAAGATTTCTTGGGCAGAGTCCATCAGAAAAAGAAAGGCAGTCCTTTGCACTTTCCAGAAGACTCTGCTTTTTCAAAATAAATGTATTCATTCCATATAATTATTCATCCCATAAACATTATTATTCATTCCATAAACAAACAGGACATGGGTGGCAGATACTGGGCTCAGGATTGTAGATACAAAATGAATTAAGTTATAATCCCTGCCCTGGAAACACTCAAAGTATAAGATGGGAGACACATAAACCAAGAGTTTCTCTGCTTGCTAAAATCTGGGAGCATAGAGGAAGGCGTGGGGGAGGGGAAGGCATTAAAAAAAGAAAAAAGGAGCTTGGTAAAATGGGTCTTGGAGGAAGTTTAGGCAGTTTTCAGTGATGGAAGGAAAAGGAAGGAATTTCGGGCAAAGGAAATGAAATTAATAAAGACACAAAGGTGTGCAGATGCAAGGTAAACTTAGGGAAGGGTGAGTAATACACGTTGGGTGCATTTCTGGGAGGGATAGAAATGGTAGGAGATCACATTTGAAAGGCAGCCTGGGCCATATGATGCAGGACCTTAAATGTTGTATTCAAGCTGCAAGTTTTAGCTGCAAGTTACAAAACGTGATGAAGGCATTTGGGTAATTTACACAAGAAGACTTGAGAAAGGTAACCTCAGAATTGGTTCAGCAGCTCAGTGTTGGTCAGTAAGGTGTTAACGTTATTTTTTTTCTCTCTCAGAACACTAGTGATATTTCCTAGGGCAAGCAACTGTTCCAGTTATCCTGAGACTGAGGGGTTTCCCAGGAGATAGGACTTTGAGTGCTAAAAGTGGGAAAATCCCTCATAAACCAGGATGATTTAGTATCTCAACATCTCTCCTCTCAGTCACAAGATGACTGCCACAGCCCCAGGTATCACACAGAAAATGATCCATCTTTTCAAACACTTCTCTCTTATCAAGAAGAAAATAGTCTTTCCCTAAAGTCCCAGTTGACTTTCCCTTATATTTCTTTAACCAGAACTGGGTCACATGCCTACTTTTAATCTAAAGAGAAGTGAGATCATTATGGTTGGCTTAGAACAATCATAGTTTATCCCCTTGGTCTGAACACATTATAATAACCAGATCTTAAATGAGGTTCTGCCGGTATGGAAGAGAAGAATGGCTCATGGGTGAGCAACTCACAGTACCTGTCATAAATACCATGCTAAAGATTCTGGACTTCATCCTAAGGGCAGGGGGCTGTCCTTTGAAAGCAGGAAGACTACCATTTATATTTTAAACTTAAAAGTAATATCACAACTGGACTAGAAGATATTTGGAAACAAGACTGAGAGAAGAGAGATTTGTTAGCAGGTTACCACAATAATCTAGACATAAGAGGATAAGATTTGAACCAGGACCGTGGTTACAGTTGTGTAAACAAAGCAATGGATTTGAAAGAAGGGAGAGGACACTGATCTCCTATGATGTGAATGGAAACCCTGCACAATGCACAGGTCAGGCCGTGACCGTTCCTGTTTGTGAATAAGAAAATAGTGGCACTGAGATTAGAGGTGACATGTCCACATTTCTCTCAGATGCCAAACAGTCTCCACCTAACAGAGCTAAACTCCCATGCTACTGGAGTGAGGTTTCTCCCATTCCTTGGCTCTCAGACAGGATCAACACCAGCTGGCTTGCTCTCCCAGAGCCCCCGCATCTACCTGGCGCCAGGTGGGTGTCAGACTGGGCAGAAAGCCCTTATTCTTTGTAGTTAGACAGCTTCGTCAATGATGATGGTAGCAGGATGTGTTGACTAATCAAATCTACCTCAGCAGAGATGAGTGCTAATGTAGACTTGAGAGAAAAAACACGAGCTTGGCAACGTCAGATCCAAGATTCGCCCCCCACTCGCGGGAACAGTCTTGTATTATTTTATGCATGGATTGCAAGTGAAATCAGCGAATCTCCCAAAGACTGCTGATACTGGAAAATTAACCTAATGGGAAATCTAGGTTGGGGCAATGCATTCTCCCTAATGAGCCATTAAAAGGGCTACAAGGGAGACCTTTTTTGAATGATGGCTTTGGTGGCATTGCTGGATATAAAAAGGAGTTGGGGCGAGAATTAGCATGTATTATGTCTATGTCACAGCACCCTACTACTTTCCTTTGTAGGTCTTATGTGGCAATTATACATCTATAAGTATGATTTCTAAGTCTTTGTCTATGCATGAGGGGAAAGGGGATGCCTAGTTTGTTTACCCCCCCTAGCACATAGCATATGCTCAATAAATATTTGTTGAATTAATTTTTTTAATTAAATGACAACTCTGTGTCAGTTTTGCCCGCATCATCTCTTTGAAGCCTTCCAAAATCCCCATAGCATAGATAATGGAAATGAGATCATTTCTATTTTATAGATAACGAAACAGATTCAGAGCCACATAGGGAGTTAACTGAGCTAGCGAGTGGGAGAACTGGGACTCGAATTCTAGGCTGTCCCCTGATCCCATGCTCTTTTTTTCTCTAAACCTTATCTGGATTCTCATTTCATGGAATGATTTTTCTCAATACAGAGAAACTCAGTGTCAATTTCGGTCAATCTCTGACTCTACAGAGAGGCTGCAGGCCCAGAGAGGCCAAGCATCTTGGCCAAGTTAAATTAGTGCTCAAGTAAAATCTAGTCAGCATTGTTTTCAATTGGACCTTTAAGTTCCTTTAAGATAAGGCAGCCACTAATTCAGAAAAGGCCAGAGCCGGTGGGTTGGATGTGACCTATCTCCACAGCCTTGTTGGATGTCTGCATAGCAGAAAGGCATGAAAATCTCATCAAATATGAGGTTCAAAATCTACACGGTTGTTTTCAGGTTCTCAGCTGTAACTGGCACAGCCTGCCTTTCTACTGAAGGAAAGGCAAGCTTTTGGAAAGCCACAGCGAGTCTGCTGTTGAAAACTTCCAGGTTTGGATGTAATCTACACTCTGGTAAAGTACTTAAGCTCATAAAGGTCTAACGCTTCTTCCAGACTCCTTGCGAGCACCTCTCTGGCTCGCCATGCACAAGCCCACAGGAGAACGCGGTGTCCATGGCAGGGACAGCCTCACACACGTGACTCTGGCCAGGGCACCGCACCAAAGCCACAACCCTTTGCACTGACACTCCCCATCCTTTCCTGCCACTTTTCTCCCCAACACTCTACTCAAGTCTCTTCATCAAAAATTTGATTTGTTTCTCCCTGAATTTCAGCCTGGAAGTGTATTATTACCTGCATGAGGTTAAGCCTGCAATTCATCCGACGCACTGAGAAAACCCAAGGTTCAGTGGCTGTCTGTTTGCCCATCTTCTGCTTCCTGCACTACGCCCATTGCCCATGCCAGGTGCTGCGCCCCGCCAACTGTGCTGGACAACATAACACCCAGCTCCTGACGGTGGGGCCCTCCATCAAGTAGGGGAAGGAATCACATCATAAGACCCAGCATGCTCGTGGCTCATTTCTGTGTGTGCCTCCCTGGACTTTGTCCTTCTCTGGGGACTGGTTTTCTCTTCAGGCTGGGAGAAAGATGACTGCCCCAATCCACACACGACAACCCCCAGGGGATAAGGGAGCAGCTCTCCCTCACAAGTAAAACATTTCAGTTCCCAGAAGCCTCAACAAAATACATCCTGAGATCTCACTGGCCCGACTTGGGACACATATCCATTTCTGAGCCAAGCCTGGAGACTGAGAGACAGCAGATGATTGACACAGGCCCGATTTCCTTCAAAACAAAACAAAAACCAAATTTTTCCTTGCAACCAAAAAAAGCCAGAACTTGCTAATAAAGCTATCTTCATTTCCAGATTTCTGCCAGAGCATTGCTGCTTTATTCAATTGATTCCCTACCACCCCCACTTTCTTCATCATCATCATCATCATCATCATCATCATCATCATCATCATCTGGAAAGTGGATGTTTTAAATAAATCGGTCATGAAGGAGAGAATGAGAGAAGCTATGACAACTGGGTGATAGATTCTTGCTGCTAGAATTTCGAAATTTCTCATGTCCATTCCACTTTGGACTTCATCTTGAAAGTAATGTGATGTTATCAAACATTTCTAAACAGAAGGTGACATATATAGCTTTCACTTATATCCCAATGACTCATGTGGGTCAAAGCTGACCAGAAGCCAGGGTAATTAAGACGCCTTCATGGGACAGCAGTTCAAATCCATGTGAGACACGTTGTCTTAAATAGGTCTGCCTGCTGGATGTGTGGGCTGGTCCAGGCTTGCCAAAAATGTCCCAAAGGTGCCACCCTCTTGGACAGTAGCCCTGCCCCCAGGCCCAGCGGCCAACAGAGGGCCTAGCCAAGAAAACATAGCTGGGCAAGTCCTTGCATTAGGAACATTTGCTGTAATAAGTACTACACTCAGAAGCTCACTCTGAACATAGCACAGGGAACTATATTTAGTCTCCTGTTGGGATAAATTAAATTTTAGGAAATTATTTTGAAGTGTTCCGTTTTCTAGGGGCTCATATGAGGTTTATATAAGTTCCTGGACCAACTACTTAAAGTACTCATCTCCGATCCAGAGAAGAGAGCTGGGGACCAGACACCTTGAGCTGGAGTCATGTTCCCCTGCCTTCTTAACCTTGCGACTTTAGGTAAGTTATGGCTCCTTTCTAAGCCTTCCATTTCCTCAGCTGTGAAATGAAAACAAGACTTCTTCTCACGTCAAGAATTCAAGGAGATAAAATATCTAAAACTATAGTTCATGATTTTTATTCGTCTGAGAGGCCAACTTGCCTCCTCCGTCTGTCTCAGTTTTCTTACTTGTGAAATGAAAATCATATGATCTGCCTTGCTTGCTGGAGAGTAAACAAGATAAGGAATGTGGAAGTCTTTTGTAAACTGTAAAGCCAGGGGCACTCCTGAGCACTTGGTTACTAGGATGACCCTCTGAGGGAACCAGGAGCACTCATAGCTCAGAGTAAGCACAGGGAAGAGGAATGTTCTCAAGGACTTTACAAGCAACACATTTCAGACAGATGCTCTGTCTCCTCCTAAAGCCAATTTAAACTGCAAAGACTCTCTTTTTAAAGTGCAATCTTGAGCGCCACTGTCTTCCAAGCTTCCTCAGCTGTAGCGGTGGGGAACTGGCGAACGGCTCCCTAATGTCTTGTCTTAGTCAGCTGAGGTTTGTGAGTGGCGTTTTCTTTTCTGTGAACCTTTTTTTAAAAAAAAATTTTATAAAGAAATATAATTTTTAAAAATTCAAGAGAAAGTTTCCCCTCCCCTCAAGGCTTCCTATCCATAACTGAAGCCATCTTCCTAAAATTAGCAAAGCATTCCGTTTGCCACAAAACAACAATCCCTTTTGCAACCAAAAAAAAAGCTATTTCCTTTTTGGACGAGGATTTACGTACGAGAATCAGACAGGGGTTGGGGAGGAAATGAGCTTCCATCCAGCTTCAACAGTCTCTTCTGCATTCATCCAAACTCAATCTGTTAATAGGATTATGCTGTACTCATTCAGGCAAGGACAGCTCAGAGGAAGAACTTAGATCCGCTAAAACCAGATGCTCTAATTCAGTGGCTCTCAAGCTTGAGCATCTGTCCGAATCTCTCGGAAGGCTTGTCAAAACACAGAGAGCAATGGAGGATATAGCTGAGTCACATCCGTTGATGAGCTCCAGGAGGAAGATCTAGAAACGCCTGCTACTGAGGTCCATCACTGAATGCTCTATTAGTCAGGAGAGATGACTCTTTCTCCCAATCACAAGGCTCTCTCTTCTCTTAAACATGTCTGCTGAGGGTCCAGGCTACTCTCCAGGGTGCTGTCCTCCATCTGAGGTCTCAACACTACATTACTATGTCACCTGGGAAAGTGTCGTAGGGTGGGTCCCTAGAACCTGAGCCTGAGATATGAATTCACTGAAAGTGATTTATTGAGAGAGTTCTCTCTGGACTTGGGAGTGACAGAAACGGGATAAAGTGGGGAAAGCCAATTAAATAAAGAGGTGGACTTTAATGGAGATGAGCTTCTGCCTGAGGAGCTCATGAGCATGAACTGGTCATGTATAGCTGGATGTCCCTCAGGGTGGAGAGACTGTAATCCCTCTGGGATTTAGGGCAACTGTATGGAGAAAAAGACTATCATTCTCTCATATCTATTTTACATAGGAATGTATTGTTTAAACATCAAATAGGGTTTAGATACTAGATGTTTGTGCAGGATGCATGAGGACAGAAGTGGACTTCAGATCTTAGAAGGACCAGAGTCCAGGTGATGAAAGATTGGTCAAGTGGGGACTGTGATTAGAGGGTCACCTGGCTTTTATGCGTCCTCCATGAACAGCACCAGCTATGGCAATGAGACTTGAAGGATAACCGTCCTCTGTCTAGAGTGTTGGGGGCCTGTCTTGGCTCAGAACAGTGCTTTTGTGCAGTGTGGTGGTCTACCATCCTAAGGTTTATTTTCAGCATCAATCTGCTTTGCTGGTTTGATCTCCTTGGGAAAACAAGTAAGTTCAACATAATTTTTTTTTCGGTAATCTGTGATTCTGATGAATTTTAAAGAATGCTATGCTCCTCTTTAACAACCTTTCGAATTGTTTGAGAAAACAGACCATCTATGTATATATAATAGTAATAATAAATATTATTATATAATAGCGTTCACATTGTTAATTGTGAAAAGTATAATAATAAGAGTAATAATATTGATATTCTATATCATGTATTATATAACAATATCAAGTGACTGTGTTTATTCCCAAGCCAGAGGCACTACAGTGTGGTGGTTTAGAGAATGCACTTGGGAACCAGAGCTGCCCGAGTTCAAATCCCTGCTCCCCCACTAATTATGTCTGTGTTCTTGGGTGAATTCACTCAGTGGTCTCATCTGTAAAATGAAGAAAGTGATATTTACCTTTGTGGTTGTTGTCATGATTAAACAAGGATGATGTTCATGTTCCTGTAAGTGTGTACCAGCATTATGATCGTCATCAGTGCTAATCCCAAAGTATGGGGACCACGCTTCTTAAAGAAGGCCAAGCAGATGCCCGTTCAGTGACCAATGCAACTAGGGAGCAACTGGGGGGTTGTCTGATCTTGGAGGGTCTCCCACATGCTCTGGCTCAAATTTGAGAAATAAAGATGAGTAAGTCATTTCAATTCCCTCCACCCCGACCACCCTGTGGGAAAGAGATTTGTCAGGCCAGCCATTCAGGTCACCAAGTACAGATGCCCCCAGCCTTTGAAGACCTGAGCCAGTGGAGGTGGAGGGGACAGGCATCCCACTGGGCAGCAGTTCAGCTCAAAGTTCACACTGCTGCACATCTGAGAACTTCCTGACCAGCCGCCCTGATGTCAAAGGGATCTGAACCTCTCCTTGCCTCCAGCCCTGACATGGAATCATGAGCAAATGCTTGTGTTCACACGACAGCACAAGGCATCAATGGGCTGATTATGTCAAGACATCTGACGACAAAGCCGAACGGAACTTCAAAAGACTTAGGAGGACTCGGAATCCCCTTTCAGCAGTCAGCCGGTTCCGTTGTTGCTAAAACTCCCACTTTGGGCCCACGTTTTGGCTTTGAAATTGCAGCTTAGATGGCAAATAACATTCCTTAATGTATTTCTACTTCTGATGAAACTGTTTCATCCTCTAATGCTTGCTGAAAAACGTATTTATCTTTTTCATGGAGGTTTCCTTTTTGAATGCCATTTCTACATTTACATCACAGCA
The DNA here is from genome assembly GCF_048564905.1 of Vicugna pacos. Taxonomy (NCBI): domain Eukaryota; kingdom Metazoa; phylum Chordata; class Mammalia; order Artiodactyla; family Camelidae; genus Vicugna; species Vicugna pacos. The sequence continues at coordinate 27,557,806 of NC_132998.1, forward strand.
TTTACGCTGCTTTCATAAATAAGTGTGTGCATATTTACACACGTATATTTTCCCCTCTAAAATGCGAGGAAGGGTTGGGGGATTGGAAACCTTAATACATCTTTTTTTGTTATACAGAGGATTGCATGTTCCTTGGACTTTGAAAAGGAAATGCTTTCTAGCAATTTAATTTGACAAGTTTAGAAAAAAAGTGCATAGACTCTTCTGAAAGGATTTTTTACAGAAGGAAAAGATTTTGTGAAATAGGTTCTAATAAAGGCATTTAGGGAAATTAATTCAATCTAAAATATGTTCTTAAATATATACTTCTTGCCTATTTATTCTTTAAAAAATTTATTATGTATTTCATTTTTACACATAGATATATGCAATTCACTGTTTGGGGGATGAGCTCAAGAGACTGTTCTAAAGTGAATCAGAGTTTTAAAAAAATACTTTTATTGTAAAATAAAACACGGATACAGAAAACCATACAAAACAAACATAGAGCTTAGTGAATTATAAGGCTAACACTCACTCAGATCAAGAAATAGAAATTTTCCAGATATTCCAGAAGCCCTTCACATGTGTTCCCTTCCTCTCTCCAAAAATAACCACTATCTTGACTTTTAGAATAATCATTTCCCTCTGTTTCTTTATGATTTTGTTATCCAAGTGTACATTCTTAGCACTACAGTTTATTCTCACTCACTCTCAAAAATCTGATAAGTTTTTCCTTTTTTTTTGTTGAATCTGTTGGTTTTCCCTCCATCCCTTGCTTTTGCTTATAATTTATCTGTTAGAGATCCCTGGTGGTTTGACCTGTGGAATCTCCCTGTTGTCTGGATTTTGCTGATTGTGTGTTCATGGTGCTGTTCAACATGTTTCTCTGTCCTCTGCATTATCTACAAATCAGAAGCTGGATTCGGAGACGGATAAAACTTTAACCCAGTCATTTTGGCAAGACCACAGGAAGTGGCATGTTATTTCATTAGATAGCATATGTCTGCTTGTCTCTCTTTCTGTGATGTCAACAGCCGTTGAGGCTCATTGCCTAGACCCATAAATTCAATGGAGATTGAAAAATGGCGACACTCTAATTCTACATCTCATTTTACTTTTTGGCTGGAATAATTTATAGAGAGATGCTTTCCTCATCTATTATTTGGTTACTCAGTTGTTACTCAGTTGCATAGTTTATACAGAAAAGGACAAATGCTTGATTTTTTCCTTTATTTACCTGTTTTGAAGATAGTGAACTGGTTCTCTATGACCTGTAAAAGTGACTGGCTTGATTTAAAGTATTGATATATAATCTGAAATCATTAATTTAAATATATTTAATGGGTGTAAGTACATTGCATTTCTTATCGTTAATTCAAACTCAAGTTGTCCTATCTTTGGCCAGTGGAAATCTCTTAAGATTGGCAGTGGGTCCTTTTGCCATAACCCTGTGAGTCTTTGACCGCATCTTTTCTATTTAGTAGGACAAGATGTGCCAGGCTCCTCTTACATAGTTCCTACCCTAAACCTGAATCAGCTATCTCTCAAAGAAACCCTGGTTTCTGGTGGTAGGAAAAGATATCTGAAGATCATGATCTGAACACTACAGATGCTTATTGCAACTAGAGAGTCATGTTTCTAGACATTCTTGGTGGATGGAATTAGGAAATAAATATGTATTTAAATATGAAATGTCTTATAAATTTGTAATAGTGTTTCCAATTCAAATTCAAGGCTGCACAGTTTTTACTTGATTCCTTCCATACCATGTATGTCTGTCTCTCCTTTCTTCCATACCAAAAACCTTGGTTCTCAAGGACACAGTGAATGAGAGAATTAAAATATCCCATCATTAACTCATTTGCTGTATCCCATATCATGTAATTACATACACAATAGTCCGAATAACAATACTAATATGGCCACTACCAATTATAATTACTAAAAACAGTTTTTAAAAAATGGGAGCTTCACTTTCATTGGATGGAGAAAGCCACAAGAGAACATCACTCCCACTCTTACAACAACAACATCAACAACAAAGCCTCATAACCTACAAAATCTCATTCTTTTCAGTCCATCAGAGATCTGAGGTCTCAACACAACCAAATAAACTGAATTCCAAAGACTGACAAATCCCTCTGAGAATATATGGGACACACAAAATGTTTTACCTTTGGCAGAATGTGGGAGGAAGAAGTGATAGTCATAAAAGTGGGTGAGAACAACCAAAATTTTAACAGCTTCTTAAATGTCAAGTGTGGGCTAGCATGACAGTGTAGGAGTTCCAGACACAGAGGACCCCACATATATTCAACAGCTCTTTTCCATGATCCTTCACTGAGTGCTTATGAGAAAGACCGAGGGCAGGAAAGGAGGCCTGAGAGTCCTCAGTGAGGGTGAACAGGTTTGTCAAAGTTTAGAGGTAGAGCAGGACTTCCTGGAGTAGCCTATCCACATTCTGGGCCCTGCATTAGTGCATGGTGGTGACTGGCTGCCACTGCAAGACAAATGGAAAACTCTCCTGTGAGTCCCTCTGCCCCACTTCAAGGTAAAAGTTGCCTGCAGCAGGACAAAGGGTGGAAAACAAGCCCTCACTGGCTGTACTGCAATTAGGAAAACCCCTCTGCTGCTGGAGAAGGGGCAAGAAAACATCACGTTCAGGATCTTTCACTGATTCAAAGCAGAGGTCTGCTGCTACTGGGGGTGGACAGGAAGCTCACTCTCATCCAGGACCCTCTGCCATCACAGGGCAAAGTTTGAATGCAACATGCGGGGGGGAAGGGGGGTGCTGCAAGTGTATTGAAAAAGTTTAAACTTTTAAAAAAGTTTTTTAGACCACTTACATTTACTGTAAGTATAGCTGAATTTAAACTTACCATTTTAAATATGGTATACTATAGTATGCTGCTGTAAAATATGGCCCAAAAGTCTGAAGGTAATCTAATTCTCTCTCCTTGATAAGCTTCTAGCTGTTTTTGCCTGGATGCCTAAGGGATTTTGTTTTTTCTTTTAAATCTAGTATTATTTCTTGCTATTGCTCAGGCTATGTTAATATTCACAGGTATACAATATGGTCTTTCAATATGAAGTTTCAAATGTTATTTAATTTCAGAAAAGTCTCTTGAATTACAGTTTTTAGAATTTGTTCTGTTCCCGTTTTTGGTTTTCTTCTCAGGGTACCCTGCTTATTTATATATTGGATCTTCTACACCTATCTTCAATATTTATCATGTTCTCTAATACTTTTCTTTCTTCATTTATTTTTGATTTAAAAAATATTTCTCATTTCACCTTTTATTTCTCTTAAAGCATCATTCGTTGTGCTTATTAGTTCTGTGCTACTTAAAGTTTTGTCCTCATTTCTAAAATAATTTATTCTTTTGTTTTAAATTATTTCTTCAGTTCTGAGTTTTTTCCTAATTATGATTTATTTTGTTCTTTCATGTCTTGTATCACTTTCTTAATATCTTTTAGTTGTTTTGAAATAATAAATTGAAATTTTGATCTGTTTTATGGACATGTCTTTCTGGCATGTTTTCATTTTCCATAGGGCTATTACGTATGTCTTAGTCTCCTTTTTCCTTAAATAACTTTTTATGGAACTTAACCTCCATAGTTTCGTATTGCTCATTTTTTTGTGTGAAATTGCTTCCTCCTAATTTTTAGAAGAAGATCTTCTTCAGATAACATCTTTAACTTCATAGAGCTCACTCTTCTGTGGTTTTATGTAGTGTTAAAAACATTAAGGTTTTCTTTCTGAAATTTTGGTTTTTATCCCTTTCTCCTCTAGTTTTACCTAAACCTTTTCTTTCCTCATCAATATTGTCTCTGACCTGCTAAATTTGATTCCACTTCTAGCATTTTTTCCTTAGTGTGGGGTGTTATCCTGAAAAGGAGAAATGGGCTGTCAGTTTCAAGATTTCATAGGGGCTAGACTACCCCAGGATTTCAGTTCTTACTGTGACCTCACCCGTCTTCCAGTGAGCAAAATCCCATTGGAATGTCCGTTTTAGCTGCTGTTCTCAAATCACCCCTCTGTGCTTCTGGGTGAATACTTGTTGGCTATTTGAGGTCCTTCCGTCATTCTCTCGCTTCCTTCGCTCTTCCAGCACAGATGTTGACACAATGCAGATCTTATGGTTTCTGGCATTATTGCATCACCCACTCTATTTTTGGGTTTAAGGATATAATTTGTCACCCAGTTTTTTTGCAAATGTAACTCATGGGTTTGGGTTCTTTTGAAATTTGAGATCCGAAAACTACATTTTCACTGCCACCACCTTCTTGTTAGAATTCCTTGTCTATTGATTCTTAAATAGCTGCTGAATAATTCCCTGAAAAACTTGTCTTTATTGAACGTGTTTGACTGAATTACAACGTCCTCTTTTTCCAACTAGTCCATGCTTCTGGAGGAATTTCATTCATTCATTAAACATTGCCTGAGCACCTACCACTGTGCACTGGGCACTAGAGATATCAAATTGAACGTGACACAATGAGATCACAGTCTAGGGGTGGAAAACAACGACCTGCATGAAGAAAGGACAAAAGAAAGATAGAGCTGGGTTATCACAGACCTGCAGGCCTGGCTTTCTGTGTAGTATAGAACACACTCCTCATTCTTCTTTTACTTATTTGTTACCACTTAATAGTGGTAGTCAGCCTAATAACATATGTGTGTAGAGGTGTTATATCAGCACAAAAAGTGCTTTCGCAGTCTTTCATTTGATCTCCACACTAACCCCCCATACACTACTATTATAAGTGAGGAAATAGAGGTTCAAAGAGAAGATGTGACTTCTCCAGGGCCACCTTGCTCAGTAAGTGGCAGAGGCAGGACCTAAACTTGGGTGAGTCTGATTTCAAAGTTCTTTGATCTACAGCCTGATCCATCTGCAGTTTTGCAATCAGTTGAAGGAGATTTGCAGTTGGCCTCAGCCCACAAACACTTTTATGAGGTTCATGATGACAGACTGGGGATTGACTAACCCAACACCCATCTCTATCTCTTTCTCTCTTGTCTGCCTTCATTACAGAGGCTGGGATAGGTAAAACCTCACTTTCCCAGTGTCCCCTGCAGACCCAGGTGGCCCAGTGACACCATGAGATTTAAGTCTGTTCAGTGCTTCTGGGAAATATCTTGCTTTTCTGAACACACGCAGCATGTGGCTGGTCCTACCTCCTCACTCCTAGCTCTTGAACTGGATGCAGACATGCTGTCTGGTGTTAGGGTAGTCAACGTATAACAGCAAGGAAAATCAAAGATTCATAGAGATACTGGCCCTGAACCAAGGTTTCTGTTTGAGAAAATAGGAAAACAATGACAAAACACCCCTCTCTGTGTTCAATCCACCATGAGTAAGTGTACTGATATTAACAAGCGGAAGTATTCTGAACTGATACACTTGTCTTTGATATAAATAAGGACTCACAGACTTCTAAAACTTTCCTCATTTTAAGCAGTAGGAAGTGGTTAAAAGCATATCTTAACTATAAAAGGTGATTCAGAGACAGCTGGGGCTAAAGTTCTACTTTTGATGGAACCATTTTTTTTTAATCCTGCAGTGTTTAACTTTATATTGAGCCCCACTCAAGGCAGACTAGCGGCTACTGTATTTGAGCAGTCAACATGCAGGTGGTTTCTGTTTACTAAAGCATTAGCAGAAACATATACTGGAATATATACCACCCTGTAATAGATCCCAGATGTGTTGTTATATTTTCCTAAAGAAAGGCAAAAAGATAGTTGGAAGAATGAGTAAGTAACCAATGAGCATTTTCTGTCAATTTGATTAGGCTTGGTGATAACTCATCAAAGTGAAAACAACCCAAACTTGGAGTTAAAAGGCACTGGGACGAAGATCTGGGTTACTTTGTTCAAATTTAACAATTGATCCAAGTCTTCCTCAGGGCCAGCATATCTGTGTCATTACCTCTCAAGAAGCCTTATGCCTTTCTGGTTGCCATCTCAGTTTTAAAGACAATTAAAGGAAGTTTAATGGACGACAGGGTCTCTGGCTACAGAGAAGCAAAAGTGGGATTCAATTCTGGCCTGTCTTCCTCTGAAGTCCACAGGATTGCTGCTTTCAAGTATTTCAAAAGCAATTATGATGTCTAAAAACAGAAGGGTCGGGGGAAAGCATTCTTTTTACAAAGCAAAGGCTCTTCTATGGAAGGGAGAAATCTTTTTCTGGATGGCTCCAGTAAGTGGACCAATGACATTTGGTAAGTGGACATCACCAAAAGGCAGGTTTCAACTCCACCATCATCATCCAGCAAAGCTCTATTTCCTGCCAGCTGTGTACTGGACAACAAGGCAAGTGTGTCTCTGGATGATGTAAATAAAAATAAGATTCTTACCTATCCTGGAAGGAAACAAAAGTCTCACTGGGGAGATAGAATACATTTATATAAAGTGATTCCACACCTCCCTTTTTCTGGGGCCAGGTTCTGAATGATTGAGGTTGCCAGGTAGTCCATTTCTATGTGATGGGGTGAGCAGAGAGAAAGGCAAGTGTCCAGCCAGAGCTATCCCATTAACCATCCCTGCCACGATAGATGGTGTGGATTTGTGAGTCATGAGAACATGCCTGAGGGGCAGAAGATAGCCTCAAAGCCTGCTACAGTCTTCCACAGACCAGACAGAGGCAGATATATACGCACTTTCTTCCTTGGACGATATTCTCTTTACAGAGATTCCTACAGGACTCTCTGGATTTGGGATGTGAGTGTCACCCATCCTACGGGCTTTGCTCCTGGGTCCTGTAAAAGGATGTGTTGAACGGGTAGAATAATAGATGCTCTATGACTGCTGTCTATTTTAAGGCAAGAGAATAGTGGCTGGCAAACTCTCCAAGTGCTAGGCTGTGGTTAGTGCTTACAGTTTAATGCAAGTTGATCCCCTCCCTGTAGTCTGCACCTGGGACGGCTAGATCCCATGGAGAAGAACCCCAGGAGCTAGAACATTACTCCTTGACTCTCCATGAAATATTTAAAATATCCCATATAGCTCTCAGAAGGCTCAGAGAGCCCTGAAAGAGGAGTTGGTGGAAGGAGGCTATAAATTACTTTCACCTGGAAGGGCTCGGGCCCAAGGCATCCTAAATTTTCAGCAACACAGAGATGGAAGAGACTAGGGGAAAACTCCACTCCATAAATCCAGCGTGGAGTGGGGCTACTAATCCTACTACAAAAAGCCGACCTCTGAGGGATACTCAAGACTTGCAGATAACTACATAATGTTCTCATTCAAATTCTGGGCTGTCAATGTGGATACTGCCCAACAGAAGGGTGAGGAAGTTGAAATAAATCCCTGTTCTTTACTCAGGAGTCAGAGAGATGGGCCCTGAGTCTCTCCACCTGATACCATATTGAAAGACATTTGCCAGAAGTGGGGTCATCAAAGTAGAATCCAGCTCCCAGGGAGGGGGAGGTTAGACAGCAGAGCAGGGCCCCTATAGAGGTCGCTGGAGTAGCTCGAAACTACAGTACAAAGGCCAAGGATTAGTGAGGATGTTTCGCTAGAAGACAATCCTATGGCCTGGCCCCGTGGGGACTGGCTGAGATTGGACATCAGGGCTTCCCCCTGCAGAGCAGTCCTTGGTTCTACTCAGCAACCAGGAGAATCACAGGGTCTCTGTGGGGGCCAAGTGGTCACAGTCACTCCCTCAAATCCCTAGATAGGAACCTGACTCCATTCCAAGCCTTGAGATGGAGGCGACTGAGGCAGCATCTTACTAAAGGAACTGGTTTATGAACTGCCAGCTCTCACCCACGTCCCTTAGGGTTTGTCTCCATCAAGGAGAAATGGGCCTCAGATACCTGTATGCTCTATTCTCATTAACTTGCCTCCAGCTGCCTTGCCATTTGGCTCTCCCTTCCTCCTTCCCTGCGGATTCACCTCCCTGGTGATGCCTCACCTCGTCCTGCAGACTCGATGCCTAGTGCCACTCTCCAGTTTTGATTTTTGCCTCCCCAGTCAGCACCGTTCAGACTCTGCCTGGCTGCACGTCTTTCCTTTGCCCCAGGTGAGCCTGGTGACCTTACAGCCCAGCACAGAGCCCCGGGGGCAGCCACTCTGCCAGGCATGCCCAGGCCCACATACGAGACCCTGCTGGGAACGGGGTGGGCTGAAGTCTGCAGGTGGGTGACATCAGTGAGCCAGCAGCAGTCTATTGGAGGAGAGACAGAACAAGATAACAAGAAAGGGTTGGACCGCTACTCTCTTTAGACACTCACAGTATTTTTCAACAAATTGCTAAGTTTTCACTTTTTCGAAAGTCCCTAAGGTTAGGAGATGGTGTTGGTGTTAGAACCAGGAAGGATCAAATAAAGGGAATTTTAATGAAGTCATGTAAGGGAAACCACAAAGGATAATGCATTCTCTCAGGGACTAGCGACAGTAAGGCTCTGCCATCAATCTGAAGCAAGGAAAGGGTGTAGTTCCTTGAGCACGGAAATCCAAAAGTTTGCAAGAAGAAAGCAAGCTTTAGAGGGATGTAGCCAGCCCAAGGTGACTTGATGGGAAGATGCTGGGGGAAATGCCCTGCCCTCATTCCTCTTTCCCATCTCCTGCTGGAGTCTCTCATTAGCTGAACTCAACAGGAAGCCAAAGGGCAGGTAAGAAGGGCACAGAAGCCCACTGGTGTTGGCTGCCCAGAGCAGGGTGGAGAAGGAGAGAGCGGGTCTCCAGCAGGAAGGGGCCAGTGAGTCACGGGCTAGAGAGGGCATGCTATCATCAGTCAGCCTGTCCCATGGTTCCCTAATTGGGGAACTCCTCATTTGGATCAACACAGACAGGAATATGATTTTGGAACTGTCCAATCACAAAAGATGGGTCAGAAAAGACTCATTCCTGCTTTACAAAATGCACTGTCACTATTAGCATCGGAAATCATTGAGTATACGCCTAGCTGCCTGGGGATCAGCTAGCACTGGACAGCAGTGTCCACTTTGAACTTGGCAATGTGCTCTAGTGGATGTGCTTGGAGTTCTTTTAAAGGTTCGAGAGCCACATGCCCTGGAAACAACCAAGGTATTTCTGGAAGTTAAGTGGTTAACGTGTGTAGCAACCCCCCCCCACCCCGCCCAGTTACAAGCACTGAGAATGTGTGTCTATCAAGTTTTTCTCCCTCTGTATCCTAAGCAGTAATTCCAAGCTGCCATGATTGGTGGGCCAGGCACTGGATCACCTGTGCATCTCTCCAGGTGGACAGTGGTTTTCTATCCGCAGCAGAGGTCCTGGCAAATACAGCAGACACACCACTGTCTCATTCTACACTGTAGGTGTTACAAAAATGTAAATCAACTATATTTCAATAAAGTTGTTTGAAAAAAGTCTTTCTGGATTCAAGTTCATGTCTACATCATAAGCACAGCACCATCCAGCCTCTTCACTTGGCAGCTGGCAGGACCCATAGGTGAGGCTTTGGGAACCAGCTGCTCTCAATGAAGACATCTGCTTCCATCTCATAAAGACGGATTTGTCTCTTTCTGCTAATTATGGCAGCATAGAGATAAGAGAGAAGGATAGTGCCTCACTTCTGGCCATCAGAAAGTTTGTAACAGATTTTGGATATTCATTCTCTATCCTCTGCTTCCTAGACCAAAGGAAAGGCAGAAATCTCCACCAGCTGGTGTTCCAGGGTCCTGGACAATCCCTTTTGGCACAGGAACAGAGTTAGGCCGCAGTTAGAATAAAACGTCCTCAGGTGAAATAAGCTCTCTCCCGTCACACAAATGTACACTTCTTGACGTACTTGCTGATTTCAGCTGCACGTGGGACATGAACACTTGTCACCTGAGAAACATGGGAACATCCATTCGACTTCCTTCCTGGGCTGCATGTGCGCGCCCGCTGGCAGAGTGTGGCGGAGGCAGCAGGGGCACTCCCCTTCCCCGTCCACTCAGCCGCAGGCTGGTCCGTGCAGAGGTGAGCCAAGGAGTATTCTCACACCAGATGGCACTGATGAATTGACTTCCTGCTTCCTGGTGTCCTTGGCAACCATCCCACAAACCCCCACAGTGATCCACCAACATCCCCATAAGATACTGCAGGGAAAGGAAGTAAACAGCTCCTAATGAGTCTCTGTGGTTCCCTCATACCTCCCAGTCATCTCTGAAACTTCTAGGGCAGCCCCAACGTAGAAGCGGTTCTAAGCATGAAAACAGTTTAGACCTGCAGCACATGTCTCATGGCCTGGGAGTGGTACCAGTTTTGCTTCAGGGACCCAAGGCTTGAAACTAGCTTATGGTCTTAGATGAAATGAATTTGCAACTCTCAGCTGAAATCTTGAAGCAGGTGATCCAACATCTGGAGTAACTAACTCACCACAACAAACTAAGTGCTTTCTCATCCTCTTTAAAACCATGTTGTCAGTCTGAAAGAGGAAGAGGAAATCGATGGAGTTTTGATGATGCTTACAAGCCGATTTCCTGCCTTCGTTCTCAAACAGTTCTGCTGACCTCTAGTTCCAGAAGCTACACTATAAATATGAAAAGTAATAATAGTACTGCTTGGTATTGACATCAGAACCCCTCCTCTATAGCGATCTCCTTGTGTTTTCTGAACGGCCTGATCAGCCGATGCTTGGGTTGGCCCAGAGGTCCACCATACCACACATCTTCTTTGGAATGGCTTAAATTCCCCTTCACCACATCAACCACCTGCTTGGCTCTTTTAGCTCCTCCTTTCCTTATTCTCTGTTAACCCTCTGCTCTCCCCCACTCCCTCTTGCCTCTACCCCACTCAAGTCCAAAGTCACAGACAGACAGGTGTAGTACAGGAGTTGTGGGGGGCAGTGCTGGAAGAAGGACAGTGTGACCAGGGCAGTGAAGAAGAATGTTCCCCCCCACCCACTGAAAAATCGACTTCATAGTAATCAGATCCTGGTTCTCTGTCTGTCAAATAAGGGACTTGAATTTGAGGGTCTATGAGGTTCCTGCCACCTCTGCGGAGATCATTTCATCAACATTCCACAACTCACTTTTGGATCATTGAGATGGAAACCCATTGCTTTTCCTCTTTCTCAAATGCTTCCCCCACAAAACCTGCTGTAAAATGAATGCTTCTCCCCAAATACAATTTTTTTTCTAGCATGAAAAATTGGCAAAAAAGACAATTCTGTGATAATTCTACCCTGCTGTAGTCTGGAAATCTACAGAGATATTTTTGTTTTCACAATGATTGGGAGAATCTACTGACATTAGGGGGATGGGAGGTCAGGGACCCCCAAAATCCTGCAAGGTTCAGGGTAGTACCTGTGCCTGGCATATGAATAGGTACTTAAGAAGTCCGTTCATTGAATGAGCAGAAGCATGCCTGTAATTTCCCTTTCTAAAGCCTCACTTCTTAGGGAGTAACTTGTTCATCTGAGACCTTCAAGTGAGTCACTCACACACAAGAAGGGCCATTTCTTCACATAGGAATGACAGTCTGGGCACAAGTCCTCATTCTCCATCTCTAAACTAGAACCTCCTCGGGGGCAGCGATGGTGGTCCCTATGGTGGCCATTAGGACTTGTTCACAAGTATTTCCAGATCTCTCTCTTCTGGACATAGGATAGGATTACACTTTCCCAATCCTTTAGTGTTAGCCATAATCAAATGACTTGCTGTGGCCAATAAAATGTGATTGGAGGTGATATGTGTCTCTGGGGGATGTTTAAAAGCCAGTGTACAAACCACCATGTTTGTTTCTTCCCACTGCGGTGACCACGGACCTTTGTAATGAGCCTGGGGCCTCTGGGTGACTGAGTGACAGGGATGAGCAGAGACTGCAAGTTCCACCAGAGTAGGTTGATAACAGAACGTGTGCAAGGAATAATCGACTGTTTTGTGAAGCCACCAGGGTTTGGGAGGCCATCTGTTACCCCAGTGTAAGTCGGCTTCTCCTGACTATCATCATCTAATCTGGACTCTTTGAGGAAGACCAATAAACAGAATCCCTGCTTCCTTATCTGATATCCGAACAAACTGAGAAATAAGATGAAAAGAAAGGCAGGTGGAGGGTGAACTCTTAGCTTTGTTTCTAATTTAATCCAGAGAATGCTGGAATAAAGCAATCTTCACCATAAAAGGTGTGATGGGAGTCGGGGGGCACCTGCTCAGCCAAGCCTCACAGCTTCACCTGGCCATGCGTTCTAGCCCCGCTAGAGTAGGTATGTTAGTTTGCAAGGCCTTCCGTATCAAATACCATGGACTGTGTGGCTTAAAAAACAAAAAATTCTTTTCTCACAATTCCGGAGGCCAGAAGTCCAAGACCAAAGGTGTCTGGAGAGTTAGCTTCCTTCGAAGCTTCTCTCCTTGGCTTGCGGGTGGCTATCTTCTCCTGCATGTATGTTTATGCGGTCCTCCCTCTGTGTGTGTCTGTGTCCCAGCCTCCTCTCCTTATAAAGACACCGGTCATACTGGATTAGGGCCCAACCCCTATGACCTCACTTACCCTTGATTACCTCTCTAAAAGCCCCATCTCCAAAACAGTCACATTTTGAGGTCCAGGGAGTTAAGGCTTCAACATATGAATTTGGTGGGGGATGCAGTTCAGCCCATTACAGTGTTTCTCAGTTGGCAATGCAATTCCAAAGAGCCAAAGAGATGGAGCTGAGACAAGCACGCCCCATGATAGTCTTTGCAGGAGTGCTAGTCACATGCCACGCTTTCCAAATCGACTGATCACCTGTCCCTGTGACCTCTCCAAGGGTGGAATGGAGACATTCAGTAAGACAAATGGTCTGTTTTGTGCCCTTTCTTACACGGTTTTGTTTTGGTTTTTGGCTGAGCTACTGTTGTGTCACACTCCTCTTTATTCCGTGGGTCTGCTTTCTGTGCCTGCTCCCAACTGTCAGCTCAGCTAGGAGAAAGGTTTCCCCAGTGTTCTGACTACACCCTGCATTGTACCAGGCACTGCAAACAGGCCTGAGAAATAAGAGTACGGTACAAGCAGTGCCTGGCCAGACAAATGGTAGGAGAACCCTTCAGGCGCGGGGCTGACAACTATCTCCCCAGATAAAACCAAGCCACTGTGAAAACAGCCATTGGTCCCTGCGGTCCTAATGGGTCTTGGGTGGGTCTGCCAAGTCCCACTGCCTTTGGGAAGGAAAACTAATGTGAGGGAACCAAGCCAAATGTGCACAGCTCTGCCACGAGAAGCCAAAGTGGCCTTTTGAAAGATTAATGGGGCATTTGGCTCTCTGTGTCTTAACAGGGAGACGGGAAAAAGCTTTCCGAAAAATAGCAGCGGCTTCTGGCGGGGATTCCAGAGGAGGGGTTGAAGGCTGCAGGATGGCCCCTCAGTACTTCTTTTTCCCCTCTATCCTCCCTTTCTTTTCCCCTCAGTTTCTCACCATCTTGCTTCTCTTGCTTCCTCTTCTCATTTCTTCTTTGGTGTTTTGCCCTCCCCAAATGGTTTCTGCCTTCCCTGTCATTTGCAATCCCACTCACTCAGTGGTTGGTCCAAGGCAACCAAGACAGGCCAATCAAAATGCTTCTGGGGGTCCATGTGTGCTATGAGCTTGAAAGACCATGGAAACCCCGTGACTTCTGGGAGCCACCTTCCCTCCCCATAGATGAGCGGCTTTTCTGAGGGTGAAGCAACACAGAACAAAGCAGAGCGCAAGACAGCACAGATGGGGCACCTGAATCCAGGAAAAGAGCCAGATCAACCCTTAACCTTCCCTGTACTTTTCTGTCACATGAGCCACCATTTTATTTTTTTAACTTCAAACTAATTTGAATTTGGTTTCTGTCACTTGTAACCAGTGGAGCCCTAATGATCACACTGTGACTTTAGGCAACTTATTTAACTTCTTGGAATCTCAGTTTTCTCTCCTAAATATGGACTCCCTGATCCTTGTGCTGCAGTTTAAGTGGGGTGCATCTGAAACAAAGTGTGCTCTACTATAAAACTCGCTGTCGTCTCCTAATCATTTCCATAGTAGACTTTTCTCACACTGGATGAGAGCTCAGAGACTGCATCTTATTCATCCAAGTGTTTTCAGCACTTACCTTGTGGCATAAAAAAGCTCAATAAATAAATAAAGCTCCCATTTTCCCTCTTCTTTCTCGACTCCTGCCTGTAGCTCTTCTTTTCTTTTGTTTTCTCTCTTTCCTGGGCTAAATTTCCAGCCGATTTCCCCTAGTCCTCCTATAGGTAAGTCTTCATATGTGGATGCTTGGTGAACATGCAAAAATTACAGTCATTAGTAATTGTGTGCCCAAGTGGTGCTGTAAAGAGGTCCGTTTCATCTGTCCTTGCCAGGGAAGGGGCAGCTGGCCAACTGTGCCCACAAGTGGCTAGTTGCTACAAAAGTATTGCAAAACTTTAATAGCTAGAAAGAATTACTGGTGCAAGAATTAGATCCAGCCAGAGGTAATTTTAGCTTGGTGTTAAAGTGACAACTCATGAAATTAGTCACATGCAGACTCCCTTTCTTCCCCATCTTGCCCAAGTCTGGCCCACTTCTGTTTAACAAGGGACATTTTTGATGTGGCATTCCTACATTCCCACACAAACACATGGTTAGCCCAAAGTGAGCATGGCCTCAAGCAAACTCCTTTCTCTTCCTTTTCCCCCATACCAGCCCCTTCTTCTGGTTTTCTGGTTTGGATAAAGGGCACCAACATTTTCTCAGGCACCAGGTTCTGAACCTAGTGATCATGTCAAACTCCTTTCACTCTGTTCCCAAGTCATGGATAGTCCATGTCGAGTTCACCTCCTCTTTGACTGCCATCACCCTAAATTCAGGACCACTTATATTTCACTCGTGTTATTTTAGGAGCCATCTACTTGCTCCCTTCCTCTCTAGTACCTTCCCCAATCAGTCTAGCCCTTTACTCCCTCACTCTAACACTTTGAGTGGCTCCCCACTGCCAAGTGAATCAAGCAAAACTCCTTCATTGTGGAATTCAAGATACTCTGCAAAAGAACTCAAGCCAAGTCTCTGGCCCCATTTCCACTCTGTTTCAGCCAGACTATTCCACCTCCTGTTCCCTGCCTGACTGGCTCCTGCACTTGCTCCACTGCTGCTTCTGGCTTGAATATCTTTTTTTCCTGTTAGAGACCCGACTATTTTCCCAGGACTAATTCAGATGCTGTAGAGACGGTCTCCCTTCTAGCCACCTTGACCACATAGAAGGAACTAACTGACAAATGAGGAGAACATCCTTGTTGCTTTAAGTTGCCTCACGTTTGGTGAGTTTGATGGCAGGTCCTATTTCACCAGCTTTGACTCCAGAAGGCATCTTGTTGTCTCCAAACATTAAAGTCATCCTCCAAAGATAAGAATGTCCATCCCTGAGAGTCTTCCAGAATAACAACTGGTGTTTAGTGAGCACTTTCTCTGTGCCAGGCTGAAAGCTTTCTATGCATTATCTCATGAATTCCTCGCCATCACTTATGAGATAGACCACTGTTACCTTCACTTGACAGCTGAGAAATGAGGCTTGGCGAGGCTGGCTTACTTAGTCTGGGGACCGTCGTTAACATAGGTAGTTCTTCAGCTCCTAGAGCCCACCCCTCCCACTCAACATGGGCTACAATTACCATGTGGAGCAAAGGTGAGTGCAGTTATCATAGACTCTGACTGTCTGGAGGAAGAGCTTTGCTCAAAGCCTTTAGCCTCTGAGGATGATCACTTTCCTGAGGAAAACTCATGCCCTTTATATGTTTTGGGTGTAAGTCAGTCTCATTACTTATGTGATGATCACATCTCATGCAATCTTGTCTTCAAAACTAATTGTTTGTATTGCTATTTAAATGTGAGATGTATGATTATGCCTAGGGATTCTGTTTTTCCTATACCATCCCTGGCTAAGGAAAATAAACATTTTCCCTTTTACCATTTTCCTGGAAACAAGTACCCAGGCTAATAAGATAACCAGCTGCTTATCATTTCAGTGTTTAACCACTTTTCTCCTAAATTAACTTATTTTAGAAAGACTTAGAAATTATTGAAGCCTCTGACTCATGGATGCTCTCAAGTACTTCAGGTTTTTGGGTCAGGCTTGTTTTTCATGTAAAAATCAAACAGCTTGAGGCCTCAACCTTGGAAAATAGCAGACACTGGCCAGCTGTCAAAGCTTCCAGGAAAACAAAAAGGAGCCTGAGGAGAAACTTTGAAAGCCTTTATATGTGTTCACTGTAGACACTAAGGGTCAAAAACAGGGAAGGGGAACCAAGCCAGAAGGAGATAAACACTATTAGCTATTAGTCAGGGTGAGGCTAGGATACGCCACAGTAACAAACTCCTAGATCTTAGTGACTAGTACATGAGAAGTTCTTTTGCTCACATCAAGTCCACTGCAAGACCCATGGTCCTCCAGGGAATCTCCCTTCCAAGTGGTGATTCAGGGAGCCACTACGCTTCTACCTTGTGATTCCAATATTTCAACACATGGCTCCTGGGGTCACTCAATTGGAGAAAGAGGGAGCCAAAGAGTCATGAAGGTGTTTTTGATAACTTAGCTTGGAAATGATACACGAGACTTTAGTGTGGTCCCTTGGCCAGAAACAGCCATGGCTTTGCCCAACTTGCAAGGCTGCTTAGAAACGTGGAAGAGCTCATGCAGGTTAAGTAAGCAATCCGGGCACTGCCATGAGGGCAGGGCTCGAGTCATTTAATGTGATTCTAACTCATTTACTAGGTGATCTCCTAAAATGGATGTAACTTTCATCTTTATACTCCTGTACCTTCTGCTGTAGAAACTGAAGCAGAAGAAGGCGAGAGAGAGGAGAGGTAGTAAAAGAACAGCGATTTACTGATTTGGATTTAATCTCCTTAGCGGACAATTGGAAATCCACATTTGTATCTCATGTTAGAGGATTTTTACTACTTTTAAAAGAACACCACCAGTCTGGGAACCATTATTTAAATCCCAAATATTTCATTAACTAATCTGTGACCTTTCTTTCTCTGGTTCTCAGAATGCCCATTAGTACCTCAGAAATGATTCATTCACTTCTCTGAGTTATTGTGAAGTTCATGTCAGATGTCTGAAACACTCAGCAAAGTGCTCAGCTCACAGGAGGTCTGAAGAGTTTGTTGAATGCCTATCTATGAGCAAATTAGCTGCTTCTTGTGTAATCTAATAGAAGCTGCTAACATCCTGAAATGAAACACAGCTGGTACAAAGGGCATTAGATCATCTTAGTCGCTCAGAATGTTGGGGTTGGTAAATTATTCCCGTGGGGGAATGTTTCAAAATAAAGGTAGCATTCATTTTACTCCACTGAGATATTATGAAACTCCAATTAGATATTTGTGAAAAGGCCATATAAACTGTAAAGTACCATGTAAAGATAAAGTACTAGTATTAAAGATATTGTGACCAGGGCTGGCTTCACAGATGTGTGACCTGAGCTGCGGTCACACAGAGCCCCATGCGTGGAAGGGTCTCACACTCGCTTTAATGATCTGTGATCACCATCTTGAAATTCGTAATAATTTTTGAGCATGGGGCTCCCATTTTCATTTTACCTTGGGACCTACAAATTACGTAGCTAATCCTGGTTGTGACTCAAAATGTTGCTTCTTTTTGTTAAAGGAAGGGACTTTTAGATGCTTCTTCTGGTCTCCTGCAGCCCTAAAATTACATGATCCTTTTAACTATTCCAAATGTCATAAATGTTTTTCATTTTTGTTGTTTTTTTTTTTCAAACTCGGTACCATTCTTCTATTTTCTAATCAAAACTTTTTAAAAGTATCTGTTATTTTTCACAAGCGCTCAGTCTTTCAGACTCCACTTTTGCGAAGCCCTGGGGAAAAGATTTCATTTTCCCCACTAGATTCAGTCTATGTAGGGAAAATCCTTAGAGACAATTTCAACTTTGTGCTTTTATGAGGCCTCTTTCAAAGTATGCTGTGTGAAGACTTCATGATCTGGATTCTAGACTGAAGACTTGTGCTGGGGTTGAGGAATGTGTTGTATGCTTTTGCAAAAGAACATATTTTTAAAATATCTACATGGGAAAGAAAACTTTCAGTTTTCTGCTTCCAAACCAGGGACGCTGTAATGTAGCGGAAAATGTACAAGACTCGGCATTCATAGATTTCTGTTCACGTTCTTGTTCATCAGTTACTGTGTATGTGAGCCCAACCAAGTTGCTTAAATCTCTCTGGGCCTTAGTTTCCTCATCTGTAAAGTGGGATGACAGAGGGCAGAGGCAGGTAGTACCTATTTCACAGAATTCTGAGGCTAAAATGTGAAAGTAACTTTCTTGAAACTCCTTTTAAGTTGTGACATATCCACAGAAGGGACTAACATGTTGTAGAGTTGTTTTCATTGTAAATAATTTCATCCCATGTATGAATCAACCATGATGACCTCAAGAACTAAAATAGCCTCCTGCACTATTTCTCTTTAGCATCATGAGGCTCAGCTCCACAGAGGCCCCTGGGTTAGGTAGAAAACAGATTATTTTGTTGACGGATATTCATTTAACAAATATCTTTTGAGCATCGACTGTGAGCTCTGCACTTTGCTAACTACATACTGAGAATTCTGATATTAGTTCACCATCTAATATAGCCTGTTAAAAACTACATACCGTTATACATTTAAAATAAATATTCCATCTGCAAATATTTAATACATAGCCACTATATGCCAGGTCTATAATATGCAGATTTTTAAAGGAGAGGTAAAAGGTGCTACGGGGATTATAACAGATCAAGTCTTTTTGTTGTTGTTGTTGTTGGAAAGGGAAAGAAAGTTAATGTAAAAACTGGAAGCAGAACTCCTCAGGGAATTAACAGCAAAATACCTTGATGGACTGTCCCAGTTAAGAAGGGTAACCCTTGGGCCAGGGGTGGGATGAGTAGAAGAGAGAAGTAAAAAATTAAATATTAAAATAAAGTAAGAATTTACATGCTGCTAATATACAATAAAATAAGATTCCTAGGGGAGGCTACAGCTCAGTGGTAGGGCAGGGACTTAGCATGCATGAGGTCCTGGGTTCAATCCCTAGTAGTGCCATTAAAATAAATAAACCTAATTACCCCCCCAAAAAACACCAAAATTTTTAAAAATAAGATTTCTAAATTTCTCCAAGGAATCTCAAAAACAAGAGAGTAAAGGGACCTAGAATAGAAGAAACCTGAGGGAAATTAAAGGAGGAAACAGAGTTGGTGGGGAGGGGGGCAGAGAGAGAGAGTGGGGCAAGAAAGACTCGGCCACAAGAAGATGGCCAGTAAGAAGCTCCCAGTGGTTGCTTCCAGTTGTGACAACTGTGTTGCACAACTCCAGGAAGAGATATCAACCTCCGGTTCTTATATTTATGAAACAATTTCTCAGCAGATGGCAATAAAAGTCTCAAGGAAAATGAAATCCCCACTCCCAATTCACACATCATTCAAATTAGCAGGAATACACTGGCTGGGGAGAATTTTGAAAAGAGCTGTTCAGTTTTACATTGCTTCTGGCAACGTAGTCCTTACTCTTGGGCATCACCTCAAAATATTCACTGAAATTATACCTTACAGAATTTCCTTGTATGGACGGGATTTTGACAACCTCAAGGGAAAAGGTCAGTGGATGGTAGCTGGGAAGGAAGAGGTATTCAGGGAGACAGTGGCAAGAGGTCAGGAGCTCAGCAGACGCCCGAAGTCATCAGGCCCGTTTTGCCCGATGCACAGCGAGCCCAAACGTTGAGATGTGAGGTGTGCAGTAAGGTGAGGGCTCATTTAATAGGCAGCCAAGCAAGGAGATGGGAGAACAATCTCAAATCCACCCCACTGAAGGCAAGGGGCTTGAGGTATTTACGAGATAACAAAGAAGCAGGTGATATGAGGCGCGGGGAGTGTGGGGAAATGTGACTGGAAAGCGTTGCAGTAATGGTCGTTCTGGGCAGGTCACACAGGGCTTGGCATCTTCTAGGGGTGGAGTTTTTGGTCCTCCGATTTCTAAAGGTCATCCAGCGGACACTTGTGCACGCCCAGTTGAACAGCTGGGGGTCCTATCTTAACTATCCAGTCTTAACCGGCTCAACTCAAGCTAGATGCAGCTGACTCCAAGTTCCTAGAAAACTCCTTGGGCAAACATCTTATTGTTGAGGCCACGAGCCACTCGAAGACACGCAAGTCTTAAAACAACCTTGATCAGTAAAGGCAGGTAAAATGGACTGAACTCACTGTGTCACCAACCATATCAGATGAGTCTTTCAAACGAAATTCCCTCCTGCCCAACAGATACTCAAGCCATTCTGTTGATTCTTCATCTTTAAAGGCACACACAAAAGGGGCTACTAGTTTTTAAACTTTACCTACCAGGTATGGTCTGATGAGCAAATTTCTGGACAACGTGACCAAGAAACGTGGAGCCATCTCTCTCCCACCTGAACTTACGTGACTTAGGAAAAATCCCTTCACCTCCCTGAACTTCAGGTAAAAACACCCATCTTGCCTCTCCCATCAATTGTGATTCAAAACAAAACAAAGCAACACAACAACAGCACCAAAGTCTCCTTCGATGTCAGCAAGGACCACAGAGACGGAGGAATTTACTCATGCAAAGGTCCACTGTCTTGTCCCTGAACTCTCTGGGACCACATTCAGAACTGTAAGGGACCCTGGGGTAGTTCCATCGTTTTCTGCAGAGGGAAGACACAGGCCCATCTAAATGGTTTCAGCTGCTGGTAAGTGGCGCTCACTGGGGCCCAGGAGATGTCCTAGAATTCCATGGCAAAGGTTCTCATTTCACTTGAAAGCACAGATTTCTCCACCCTTCACCACCCCCAGAATTCGTAATCTATATTTGAAACCACATGTCGTCATGCCGATCATTTTTTCCTGAGATTGTCAAACTTTTGCAGCTAATTATCTGTTGGAGTCAGCGTAACAAAACCTGCATTTCTATGCTGGATTTTATTAAAATACCTCTGCTATCAGCAGGGGCTGTGGTAAATCTGCTGCTAGTACATGCACTGGGGTTTTTCCTTTCTCCTCGAGGAAAGCCCCGGAAGGTTTTATAAATCAGAACTATTAACTGGAATGGCAGAGACTTACTGTAAGTAAGCACTATGGCTTCCATTTTTAAGAAACAATGAACTACTTCCTGGCTTTTCAATTAGGAAGGCTTTGGGGGGGGCTATGAAGGAAAAAATGTGATGTGTAATAAATATACTACAGAACAAGAATGATTAATGGCTGTTTAGACACTTCCTCTCAGCTGATGTCTTACAGCCCAGGAATCCACATTTATTGGCATCCTTTGAAAACCTAGGTTCCACGAATACATAAGGAATACTCAGAATCCCAGAAAGCCCCTCCAAAACTCATCGAACCTTGTGGTATGTGGCCTTAGACTAAAATCTTCCTTGAACAGTGGAGCAAGCTAAAAGACTGAATGCCCCCAGTGTCTTTTCATCATTTGCATTGAAAACTGCTGTGAGGGCCTGCCGAGGGCTCCGCTTCCCCCTGCAGGTGATTCGCTAGGTCTGGGGGGAAAGGAGAGGGAGGAAGGAACACAGCTTACTTACATCCTAGCATCTTCTCAGGACTTCCGAACCTATCCACACAGAAAATTCTAGAAGGGGTCATCTGACCATCTCCCCCAGATCACTCTCACTTGTAGCCACCCTGCTCTCCTTCCATCCGTGGCTACAGAGAACTAGGTTTCCCTTCTGTCGGATGCTATGCTTTCCTCGGCTTTTCCAATACGGTGTGTCACCTTCTTCTCAGCTGTCTCTGCTCCTTAATCACTCTGGCTTCACTTCTCTACAGACATGCTCAAGTCCTCTCCAGCTTAAGGGTGATTCTTTCTCTCTTCTTTTCATCACAGGTGAATTTCAAAAACATGCTGCCTGCACGCGCTTAACCTGTCACCCATCGCAACCTGGTTTCTTCCACCACCATTCTCCCTGAAGCTCCTAAGAATGCAGAAACCTCCTAAGAATAAGAAGCCAAGTACGTTCTTAAAAACCTCTCTTCAATAATTACTGTAATTTACCTTTCTTTTGCCTGTGACTATTTTCACACAGATGCTTCTGACCTTCTCTTTCTCCAGTTGTATGATGATGGTTTCTCCTTTTCCTGCTCCTTCCAATTGCTCTTTTTCCAATTCCACTGCCAGCTCTTCTTCTTTAATGGTCCTTTAAATGCAGGATCGTCACAGAATTCCATCCTCACTTTTCTATAATATGAGTTTCTTCATCTGTAAAAAGAGGGTGATGCTGCTGGTGAGAATGTGAAATGATGCAGCCACCTTGGAGTTACCATTTGACCCAACATTTCCACTCCTAGGTATTTAATCACATGCCCAAGAGAAATAAAATCATATGTGAACACAAAATCTTGTATACAACTATTCATAGCCACATGGTTCATAATAGCCAAAATGTGGAAACAACACAAATGCCCATCAACTGGTGAATGGATAAACAAAGTGTGATATATCCATACAAAGGAATATTACTCAGTCATAAAAAGAAATGAAGTACTGAGGCATGCTATTGCTGAGTAAACTTGAAAACATGCTACAGCTGAATCAAGCAAGTCACAAAAAAGACTACATATTGTGCAATTTCAATTATATGAAATGGCTAACATTGAAAAATTTAGTGTCTTAAAACAATGACAGTTTAGTGCTTCTCACAATTCTATAGATCAACCATGTGGTTCTTCTGCCTCATGTAGTAATAGCTGGGGTGCTGGGAGGGCTGCAAGGTCTAAATGTCTCATTCACGTGGCTAGCAGTTGGTGATGGTCCCTGGCTGGCTGCTCTGTTGAGACCATCATCCAGGGGCTTCAGTTCTTCTCTACAACAGCCTCGCCACATGGCTTCTTGAGCTTCCTTTTCACATGGTACCTGGGTTCCAAGAAAGCATTCCAAGTTGACAAACCCAATGTGCTAGCACTTACCAGCAACCGTTACTTTTGTGTCATGCTTGCCAATTTCCTATTGACCAAAGCTAGTCACGTGGCCGGGCACAGAGTCATTGTTGGAAAGGCTGACACAGGAACGCTGGGAGTCACGGTTTATTGAGGATCACCATAGGACCAGGCTTTGTGAAGACAAAAATGACTAGTATTGGGAAAGTTTTTAGAGACTAATGAACATTTTTCTTTCTCTCTGTAGAACACTTATAAGTCATAGAAAGTAAATTTATTTATCAAATGTCAGGCTAAGTGCCTGGCCTTTTGCTAGGTGCTAGAAATACTTTACAGAGGTAAGACTAAGCCGGGATTTAAGGAGCTTATGGTCATGTCCGGGAGACAAGGAGGCAAATACACAACTATAAAACAGTGTGATGATACAATAAAAGTGCAGCCCAAAGGAGAGGTGTCCTAGGTGCGCTTGAGGGAGAAGGAGGTGTTTTGTAGCTAAACAAGAACGGAGGAAGAGCAGCCTAGGCAGGGAGAAGCAGCAATACCTGCGTGACAGGAGCTTTGACAGAACTGCACGTCAGAGCTGTAGGGTATGAAGTGTGTGTGTCTGTGTGAACTGTTGCTTAGATGACACAGTTGGACAGGCTTATGGAGACCAGATCAGGAAGGATCTTGTATTCCATGCTAAAGTGTTCCAAGCCCCCATGACCGCCCCAGGGGGAACAGGGATCTGTGGAAGTCTTCATCAGAGGCGCAGGGAGATGATTTGTGCATTTTACAGATTGGCTAACCCTGCATCCTGCCTTGTTTTTTTTCCCCCTCCATGCCATTCTTGTAGCATGACTCAGTGCTTCCACACATTTCCCCCAAAGAACAATGCCCTCCACAAAACATTAGGGAGAAATGTGGATTTTTCTCTACATTCATATAATGTAGAGGTTTCTACACCACTGAAAAAAACCAGAAGTGTTTCTTTGTGTGTGTGAGACTGAGGAGGGAGTGACACTGGAGAGTGCACAAAATCTCACTCCAAAAATCCTCATTTCCCCTAGTCCCTCCTTTGCCTGCCAGCAGGATCCCCATCTCTCTCTGGACCCTTTTCCTGAATAGCCTTGAATTTCCTCTGACCCCAGGTCTTTATTTGAGAATCAGGCTTCCCTTCTCCTCTGTCTCTCTCTCTCTTCCTCTCTCTCAGGCAGAACAACAAAGAGTGATCCTAACACTTCCATTCCCATCACCTCACTCAGCAAAAAAGACCTGCCAATATCGGTATCTTCATACACCTCGAAAGCCATCAGGGAATACTAATTACGTAAGTAAAATGTCAGTATGTATTTCTATTCTATCTTTAAAAATCTCACTTTGGAAGCAATATGAAGAATGAACTGAGTTGGGAACAGAGTGAGACTGAATACAGAGAGACCAACAAGGAAGGGATGGCATTAGTGTAGAAAAAATAGTGGGAAAGTCTGAGACAGGAGATGGAGGTAGAAGGGGCAGAAATGATAGTAAGGAGGTAGAATCAAGTGGTCTATGCTATTAATCTAGTCCATTACATTCACTAAACATAGCAGTGTTACTCTTTCAAAAAGAATAGGATTCATTAGGATTTGGGACTATCTGTTGAGCCAGACCCAGGAAGAGAAGTAACAATGTGATGGGGTTGAACTGAGATGTGGATGTGGTGATCCTCTCAACTCCCCATGTCAGCCATACTGGAAGTATCAGGTATGACAACACATTCCGAGGCTGATGGTGGAAAATACCAGGTCTCACACATCCAAATAGGTGCTGGCCTCTAAGTCACCAAGGGCAACTGTCACTTATTCCAACAATGCTGCCATTGGTGAAATCCTTTCTGAACTCCTGTTCTATATCTGCATTTGGAGACAGGATATGAGACACCCAATAGTCTAGCCTCATTACTTAATGGTGACTTTTAATTTTTCCCCTGGATAGTTTTAGCCACTATGAACATCCAAATTACTTTTCAGACACCAAGACCAAGCCTTTAACTCAGGAAAATAAATTGGGACCTGAAGATGGAAGAGCCTCAGCTGAGGCTCATGGTTGGGAAAACGGCCACAGCCAACAGACTTGTCATGAAGAGATGCTTGTCATGAAGGTCTTGCCCACCTCTTCCCCCACCCCCAGCTTCCTGAGCCCCACACGCCATCAGAATGTAATCCAGGCAATTTTTCCAGGTGTGACACTTCATCCCAGAGATGCAAGAAGCAAAAGGGATTCAAACAGAATCGGAAAGGACACGGGAGCCTGGAAATGAGCTTTCCTCAAAAAGTGTCACTGTGGCTTTTCAACAGAATGAGTCTGAAAATGTATTCTCCTTTAGTGGATTCACTGGTCATCAGGATCTGCTTGTACCAGAGAAAGGTGGGTACATGGGCTGGACAGACGTTCCTCATTGTTTAAAAAAAAACTAAATAAAGAGCAAAGAAAGTATCAGAAACTATAAGCTATTAATAAGTAAATGAATTTAATACATAGAAGTGACTAACACAATGCCAGACACTAAAATTTGCTCAGTTAGTGTTAAATAAACTGCTGCCGTCTTTTTCATCCAGGGGTTTTCATAGTGGACCAAGGATAAGCTGGGCTCTGGGTTCCCTGGATAAAACAGGTAAAAAAAAACTGAACTCAACAGAAAAACATAGTCTGAGTTGAAGATATCTCAGTGATTGTTAGCCCAGGCATTGCCAAGCATTTTTTCTTTTAATAAATCTTAATTTTAGAACAGTTTTTGGTTTACAGAAAGATGGTACAGAGAGTTCCCATATACCCCACAGCCAGTCCCTCCCTATTTTTAAAATCTTGCTTTAGAATGGTACATTTGATACAATCAATGAGCCAATGTTCATAAATCATTAACTCAAGTTCACTTGATTCAAATTTCTTTAGTTTTTACCTAAGGTCCTTTTTCTGTTCTAGGAGCCCATTCAGAACGCCCCATGGCATTTAATAGGCAAGTTTCCTTAGGCTTCTCTTGACGATGAGGATATTTGTAGGGTATTCTGTAGACTGCCCCTCACAATGGTTACAGATGATGTTTTCCTCAGGTTAGATTGGAGCCACGGGCATCTGGGGGGACAAGCACAGAGCAAAGTGCCATTTTCATCACATTCTGCCAAGGGGACATACTATCAACATGACTTACTATTGTTGATGTTGACCTTGATCGTCTGTCTGATAATCCTCAAGTATGTCTTATATATGAGTCTGGTTCTGATGCTGACTTTGACTCTTCAGACTCTGTTTTTCCGCCTTTTAGTATGCCTTGTAATTTCTTTTCTAGAAAGCTGGACATGTTGTATCAAGTAATAGGAACTGAGGCAAACAGGCCTTTAGTGTGAAGATTCACATTAATCTGGCTACACACTGGGCCATGTTTAATGTCTGCTGGAGATGTCGACGCCATAGCTTCACCTTCCTCTGCTGTCCTTGTTTTGCATCCCTGTCGAAGCCCTGTTAGGGCTTCCATTAGAACTCCCAGATTTCAGGGTGGTGGTTACCCCTGAAACCTCAGCTCTCTGATGGGCCTTAAAAAAGTCACTGATTTTCAGTTTGCCCAGCTCTTTTCTTCTTGTAAGGATGGGAGTGCTGACTTCTAAGCCCCTTACCTGTTGGAACTAAACCAGAAGTTTTCCGAACACTTTTAAGAATGGAAACCGTTTTCCAAATGAAATCTGATTTAACTGGGGTGAGTCTCATCACTTTTCAGCCCAATCCAAGGACTAGTGCTTCCATATGGGGAAGTAAGAATGGGACTCGGAAAAATCTTAGAGCATGGACAGGAATCTTTTCAGCTGGAAAATCCAATGGAAATGGTCAGACAGGTGGTAGAAGGACCCCATCAGACAGCAATGGGAAGAGAAGCTCACGTGGTTTCTTCCATATGATTGATGGAGGTTCACGCTGCCCAGGAAAGGGAGGCAGATGGTTGCTAGGCTATGGAGTATGCCCCACGAAGCTCCTTGGTGCTGGCCACTCTCTGGATATTGACCTCTGGTCCTCTGTGCCCTCCCACCCTCACTATCAAGGTTTGGTCTCCTCATCTAAAACTTCAAAGACATCCTTTAAGATCATGCTCCATCCACTCCCTTCAGGCCGGCTCTAGCCTAAATGACGCTCAGCTGGTCCCCTGAGGATGGGGTAATGAGTGCTCTGGGACTTCCTCTACCCTCTACTACTCATGTTCCAGCACAAAGTCTCCATTCTGCTCCCAGTGTCCTGATTATTAAGAATCTTTTTGTCTTTTGATAAAACTTGGCCTCACAAAGCTTAGGCTTTGACTTTCTAAATTAACATTTCTGCTGTGGGCTTTGACATCCTAAAGTTAAACTGAACACTGACAGTTTCTCTTACTTTTCGTTTCTACTATATAACAATCTCACTCTTTTGTGAAGCAATTTGAATGCTTTTGACTAATTAGGGAAAGAGTCATGGATTCATCCAAAGAAGTACTGAAACAAAAAACAAAGGTAATGACTTTAAAATATTGTTTCTCTGTATTCCTGCAGATGGTGAGTGTGTTTGTGTGTGTGTTTACAAGCTCTGGGTGGAGGGGATTAAGGGATCCAGGAGGCCTGCAGACCTAGCACAACCTGCCCAGTCTGCTGAAACCACTCTTACAAAGGTCACCCTCATGTCACCGAATTCAGTGGTCAGTTCCCAGTCCACCACTTTCTCACTCTGTCAGTGGCACTGGCCACAGTTCATCACTTCCTCTTCCTTGAAAACATCTCCCCTTAGTTTTCCGCATGCCATGACCTCAGTCCTCCTTCCATCTTGCTAGCTCCTCCCCTTCTCTCCCGCCATTCAATGCCAACGTGCCCAGGGCCCCACCCTTGTCCTCTGCACACACTCATTCCTTCCTGAGCTCATTCAGTGCCCCAGCTTTAAACATCATCTCTATGCTGATGATTCACTAATTCGTATCTCCAGCCCAGACTGCCCCTCTTGATGCTAGACTTATGAACCAAATGCCTGATACATCTTCACTGGAAACTGAACGTCCCATGTTCAAAACCAAACTCCTTCCCTCTCCTTCCAAACTACCCCCTCCCCAAGTTCCCATATCTCCACAAATGGCACTTAGTTTTTCTAGCTGCTCAGGCCATGAGCCTTGGTCTTCTTCTGGTCTCATCCCACTTTTAATCTATCAGCACATCCTATCAGTGTTACTCCACATCTGACTGCTTCTTGGTTCACTGTTCTCATCCTGGTTCAGGTCACCCCCATCTATGATCTGAATTTTTTATCTCCCTCCTTCCTCCTTAATATTCTATAGCCTATTCACCTTGCTTTATTATGTAAGTCAGATCCAAACCCTCCAGTGACTTCTCATAGTTCCACCTCGGTTTGAAGCCTTCCCTGATTTTGTGCCCAGATAACTCTCCAAGTTCATTTCCTGCCACTTTATAACTGACACCTCCACCCAGCCCTAGTGGCCTCCTTTCTTGCTACTTAAATATGCCCAGCTCATTCCCACATCAGGGTCTTTGCACTGGTTCTTCCTTCTGCCTGGAGAACTCTACCCCGAATACCCACATGGGCACTCCCTCACTTCCTTCAGGCTCCTTTTTATTTATTACCCCCTTGTGGGTCCTTCCCTGGCCACCCTATTTAACACAGGGCCACTGTCTCCCTGTGTCCTCACTCTATTTTTGTTTCTTAGCACTGATCATTATCTGACATATCATGTATTATTTATTCACTGGCAGCCTCCCTTATTAAAAAGAAGGCTCAGCCAAGAGCAGAGCCTTTGTCTGGTTTTGTTTGCAGGTCTCTCCCTGGTGCTTAGAGCAATGCCTGGCACACGGCAAGAGCTCAATAAACAATGAATGCATAAATCCTGTGAAGAGGCCCATGAAGCACTTCCAAGAAACCCCAAACCCCAATGCTTCCATTTTACAGATCAGAACCTGAGGCCCAGTGAAAAAGAGAGGAATAACCAGCCCAAGGTCACCCAGTGGTCAAAGACAGGGCAGGGTCCACATTCCGGGTCTCCCACTTCCCAGTCCTGGGCTCTCTCCAGACTCGCACCAGTGATGGTGGAAGGAGTGGAGGTCAGCTTCTCCCTATCAGGTGACACTACAAAGGCCCTGCTTCAAAAGGTCACCTCAGTAAACTGAAGGCAGAGAGGTGAGCCAGGAGGCCGAGGCTGTGGCACCACAGTAGGGGTGGGAAGAGGTCCCCTCACCCTAGGGACCGAGGACGTCAAGAGGAAGGGGAAAGTCCACGAGGCTCTGTGAAAGAAGCCTGCTGAATAACTAAATGGTGTTTAAAAGGACCAGAGGGAAAAGGTAAAGTGATTGTAGATAGGGCAGGACCACGTTTTATTTATCTTTGGATCGTCTGTAACAGGATTTCCTCTATAATGGGTACACCGCAAATGTTTTTTGCCAATCACAATAAAGGGGGACCTTTATTGTGAGGGGGACCAGCAGGAGCAAGGCTCATGGTTGTCCGAATGAGTCAGGCTCTCTGAGTGTCATGGGGAAAAAAAAATGCGGGGGTCAGAGAAACCTGGGTGAAGTCTCATCTTCCGTACTTAGTAGCCCAGTGATACTGGACAGAAAGCGACTCTCTCCAAACCTCAGTTTCCCTATACTAAACCAGAAAGAATATGCAAGGGTGGAGGGAGAAAGAGAGAGAGAGACAGACAGACAGACAGAAAGGAGGAGGGCCTACGTACAACTGTGTGTACAATGGGCTTTCTGGGCTCAGCGCCTGGCCCGTGTGGAGCCCTCCATAAATGCTCACCTTTATTTATCTCACTGGCTTCTGTCTGCCTTTGAAATCATGCCCTTCCCCTTCTGGACCTGCAATGTTGAGTTCTCACAACTCCCCTCTTCTCTTTCCAACCGGGTCTAGAGGAGAGAGAGGTTCCTGTTATTGAACATGGGATTGGCTCCTCACCGCCGAAAGTGGGATTGACTGAGTGTTCTCTGTCTGTTTAGCTGGCAGTGTTCTCGTAAAGGCCTGCCTCCTTTTAAATGCATGAATCACACCAGCTCTTCTGAACAGTCCTACAAGTACTCTCAGGAGCCCAGATGGGAGTCACAGACCAAGGCGGGCCTGCTATTAGTGCTTCCGGGCGCTGACAACCTGTCCCCGTTTCCATGGGTACCTACAACACGTTGTTGCTATCTCACCTTGGACAATGGCATTGATTCCTGAGAAATAATAGTTTAATTCTCATCTCTGGGTTCAGAAGAGGTGGGAGGGCCTTGGGTATTCCAGCTTGAGAACAAGAGAAAAGCTGTCTCTATCCTGGGCTTGCTCGCAGGGGCGGCCCACATTTGTCCTTCACAAAATCCTATG
Organism: Vicugna pacos; assembly: GCF_048564905.1. Lineage (NCBI taxonomy): Eukaryota > Metazoa > Chordata > Mammalia > Artiodactyla > Camelidae > Vicugna > Vicugna pacos. Next base: position 27,587,952 of record NC_132998.1, read on the forward strand.
CCGTTCCCATCTGAGGGCTGCCAGCTTCAGAGGTTAAGTCTCCAAGACCAAAGGAAAGCGGGGGCTGGAGGAATTTTGGACAGAGTCCAGTGCTGCCTGGGCAAGCCAACCCAAATAATTCAGGCAAGCAAAAATTTGCTTGGGCCTGAGCTGGCTGTCTAGACGGTCATGATTGCACACAGGTATGACCTTGCACTTCATTTGGCCTGTGTTAAACTTGTTTAAAGGGGCCTGTCCATAAGTGTCTCAGTTTGGGTTCCCCCAGAAATGGATTCAGAATGAAGGATTTTAGTGCAATTAATTTACTTAGGGAGTGATGCTAGAGTGTATGGCAGGGAAACGGAGGAGGGAGGTAGAGAAGGGAAAAGGGTCTCGTTCAGCCAGTTACCACTGTGGGCAGCTGGAACTCAAGCCTGGGAGACTATTGAGTTCACTGTTGAGACGCCCCAGAACCACAGCCCAGCAAGACGTCAGGGAAGCTGGAGTGTTTATACATCAAGTCTCCTGTCATGGCTGGAGGGCACGTTCAAGCTGCCGGGAAGGCTGAACAATCTCCATCCTCGTGGGCAGAGTGCCGGTGTGCTTCAGAATGTGGGAGAGACCCTCTAGGGCATCTGGGCGGGGCTTCGCCAATATTTGCAGACAGCGAGTCAAAGCACAGAGCTCCCTAAATCTAAAGCATCAACCACTGAGACCTTACCCCACTCCACCTAGAGGCCGTTCAATCATGGTCGTCAAGTTACAGAAGTTAGGAAACTTGGCCTGTGGTTTCTCCCTCTGCCAGAAATCCCTTCTAAATAGCTACATCCATTAAGCACTTAGGATGTGCCAAGCACTTAAATCATCTCATTTCATGTTTGTAACAACACCAGGAGGTGAGAACGATTAACATTTTCACTCATGTTGCCTGGATGAAGTAACTGAAGCTCAGAGTCCAGGAACTTGCCCGAGATCACATACTCAATACGGAATGAAGCTAAGATGTGGACCCAGTTGTCTGACTCAAGAGCTCACACCTCACTCTCGGTGCCCTCCTGCTGATGTGTTCCCTGTGTCAGGCTCTCTCGGGCCCAGGGAAGCTCGTTCTGCTCTTACAACTGTTTGTTAACCAGGCTGTCTAGTCCTTATGTTTAGGAGGGGTTTGCCAATGTGCATCTCATTCCTTATAAGCTGGAGGAAGGATGGGAGGAAACTGGCATTTGTCTATCTGCTGCTTCCCCCATACCAGCTCTCCTGAGATGCTCAGAGTGGCTTGAGAGGTTGGGGTCAGGATCCCCCCATATTACAGGTGAAGAACCCCAGTGAGGTTTAGAGAAATGAAGTGACTTGTCCACTCTCAGTACAAGAGAGGCAGTGGAGTGAGGTGGATGGAATGTGGATGCAGGGTCAGCTGCCTGTCAAAATCTGACTCAGGCTTCCCTCTGCCTGCTCAAGGTGGAAGGAGCCATTCTCTGGCTTCTGAGCCACATAAACGTTCTACCAAAGCCCTCAGGATACTGTATTGCACACCGCTGGTTTCCAAATATGTGTTCTCCCATTGGGAGTGCTCTGACAACCTTCGAAATGCCAATTTAAATCATTATGTGTAGAACGAAGGTATCAAAACGATACATGAATAAATGAATGAGCAGGACTGAGGTTCAAATCTTGGCGCTGCCATTTTTCTCTTGAAGGCTTTGGACTCAGAGGAGCCTGGAGTCACCTGCCCTGGAGGGTGCCTCAGCGCCCAGGCAGTCCCCAGGCTGGTCCCTTCCTGGCTGGAGGCCCCACTGGACTGTTCCATGCCTGCCCCCTCCTGCCCGCTGGCAGCCGGCCCTGCCTCCCCAACCACCACTTAAATGAAAGCACTTTGCCTTTTGTGTCATTCCCTCAAGGTCCAGAAAAGTACTAAAGCTTCTCTGACAAACCTATTCCTTCTGAAGCAACGACGGCCGCCGAGAGCCCCGAGCACCGCCTTTGCACGGGAACTCATGCTCTAACGAGGAACTGCTAGGCACCCACGGCCTGAGCTCAGCAAAGTAACAAATATAATAACTAATAGTTACTTCACCGCTACTCGATGCCAGTCTCTATTTTAAGTGCTTTACAAGTTTAAACCTCACAATTTTTAAAGTAAGTTGTTAGAACAGACTCTCAACCTTCTATCAAACGTCTTCCCCACCAGCCCGTCCTGGTGTCTGAAATCTTACAATCTGGTGATTTTTGATCAGTAAAGCCCTGCCCCCGTGCCTGGGACAGAGTTGGGGTATAGGTTCCCCAGAAGTGGACTCCAAGACAGGGATTCTTGGGAGGGAGGTGCAGGAAACATCGGTGGGGGCTGCGGAGGTGAACAGAAACGGGAAGGCAGCCTACAAAAGGGTGTGTTATCAGAGAAGCTAAAGCTGTGGGCCCCTGGTGCTCAATCTAATGGGGAAACACTGGGAAGTGGTGTAGAAAATGTGCCTGAGTCTTATCCACCCAACGAGTGAGGATACTTTGGTATTTGTAAGTAAACGCTCATCAGTCATTGGTGGAGACTGCTCTGGGGGAGTGACAACTCTTTATCACTTCATCTGTCAGTGAGTGCAGGCACAGTGGCTTTAGAGAAATCCCTCAGGTCAAAGTCTAGGTCCTGGCAGAGGAAGGTGGCTGGCGTGCACCCAAGTGGAAAGACCCAAAGAATGTGTGCAGACACTAGTAGCATCTACTACCTTATTTAGCCAATATATGTTGAAGGAACAGATGGATGAATGAATGAGATGACAGAGGATGGGAGGCAAAGATGCCCTGATTTTCGCTGGTTTGGTACCACTCTTAGGCCTTCCACCATCTCAGTGATATTCCATCATTCAGGACATCCTACCATAGAACATCCAGGATGTCCGATCTTGTCAGTAGCAAGAGAAGATGCTTTACAAGAGTCTCGGGAACATGGACAGAGTCCTGCTTTCAAACTGTTCACCCCCACGTGACATTTCCCATCATACATCTGAAGCTTTCATCGCAGGATGCCAAGGCCTCTGCAGTAGCTACCAAGAAAGCAAAAAGATCTCAGAGGGCCGATGTCATCAATTTTTCACATTCTCACTAGTGAACCCAACCATAATTCTAACCTTGGTAACACAAGGCCAGTGGAAACTATGTGCAGCACATGTTTGGATTAAATTCTCTGTTGATTTCTCTTGATTTATAGGTTAAAGCCCAGCCAACACAAGGCTTCTCCCCGCCACCCCCAGCAATTTCTGTTTTGAACTAAGTGTTCAATATTTTATCAAACTATACTTTTTGTTATTTTTAGCCTCATAAAAAATGATTAAAATTTAGAAAGCCCTACATAGGATTGGAAAGTAGTTTTTCTGTTTTTGTTTCCAGAATTATTTCACATTTCTGAATTAACACAGCTCTTGGTCCCAAGAATCACATGATCTCACTGCTCTGAAACACAGATTTTTCATATTAATTTTTTCAAGAGATGTCAAATCAGAAAATAAGAATTTCAGATATATGTAACACATATGTTGATGGCTTTAGGGTCAAGGACAAGAAACAACTGTGATGTGATCCTCTCTGGAAAAACCTGCCTTCCAACATCTTTCTTTTTTCCCTTTTCTCCTTCTGTTTCTCCTCTTCATCCCCTTCCTTCTTTTTCTTTTTCTTTCTTCACTTTCCAAGAGGAACTTTTCTGGGGAAAGACCTAATGTCTTGCACTCAAGCTCGTGTCTCAGAGGGAATTTGGAAGTGGCTCAAAAGGAGAGCCCCAGACGACGTCTGTAGCTACGTCTGTAGCAAGCAGGCTTTAGGTGCTCCTCACAGGGGACTCTCTACCAGGGACTAATGACAGTACTATTAACTGTGAACTAAGACTGCCCCAGGCCCACTTGGAAAACCGCGTGCTAGGGAACCAGCAAGCAAAGAAGGGGATTACTGCACTGGCCAGGCTGCCTGAACTTCTCAAGGGAAAAGCGAGTCACTACTCCTCTCTGAGGGCAAGGAAGAGCGTGTCGGAATGCCGGCACTCTTTGGGACATCACTTGGTAATACCCTGCCCTGTGATTAAAAACTAATGGAAAAAAATTAATGGGAAACCACACCTCAGTGAAGACAAGATTAGAATTAGGGTGTGGATCATTCCATCCGACAAGGAGCTATGATCCGTTGCGGGGCTTTCTGAGAGCAAAGCAAATATAGAAAGGCAAATGGAAGGAAGACAGCTATGATTATATGACCAGTTGCAGAAATGGTGGCTGTAATAGTCATGAGAATTTCTTCTTTTCTTTGATACATGTATATCATATAGGTATATAAATATCTATAAGTATGTTTGTGTATGTTTATATATATATATTATATATTTAAAATATTCTTTTTCTTTCTTTTCCCCTTAGCCTATTCATTGACTATGTAATGAAAGATGTGTAAAAGAGGTAAACCTTGTATCTTGACATTTAAGTTACAGGATATTAAAGGGGGAGTATGATTCAGCTAGAAGTGAATGTAACCCAAAGATGAGTAAGTGTATACTGTTTCAGAGAAAGTTAGCCAGTTTTCATTTCTATGAGGTTCTCAGGTTAGCATAGGAGGTGTCAGCCATGGGAGGGCAGAAAATGGGGGCTGACAAGGTAGTTAGAAATAGACTAACCCCTCAAATTGCATTTTAAAAGCCTCACTCCTCTTTAACATTATTTTCACTAAAGTTTTCTATTCCTCTTCATCTCTGACTGGCATTTGCCTTCTCACTGGCATTTTTGGTATATTAAAAAATGCCAATTGTGTCCAGAATATGCCAGACAAAGACATGATTCAGTGGTGGAGTTGTGGACTTCAGAGCCAGCCCTCCTGGAATTGGACACGAAGGAAACCCATAAATGGATGGTGAGCTCAGGGCCACCTGAATGTGAAGCCTTCCACTGTCATTCCCATGGCAGCCCTTCCAGCCCCCGATGGTGGCACTCAGATTCCACCCTGCTCTAGATTACTCTGGAATCGCAGATTTTCATGCAACGCCAGAGCCGTAAAATTCTCCTTCATTTCTGGCCAACTATTAATCCTGCTGTAAAGGGTTATCGATCTCTTTGTGAAATGTTCGACCAATCGCTGTCAGAGAACTTGGGTTCCCCATGATAGAAATAAAACACTAACATTTTTTAGCAAAGACTTTATAGGTGTTAGAGTCTATATACCATTAAATATAGGTATTTCCAGGCATTCCATTACTGTATTGATCTTTTATTATAAATTTTCAGGATATAAATGTTGTAACAGTGACATTGGGAATACGTTTTACTCCTCTGGCTTTTAACATAAGGAAACAGAAATAGAAATCCTATGGGTAGCTGGGAGAAGCCTTGAGCACACGGCACATCAATTTATTGGCGAAACTTAACCTGGTAATTAGTATCATGTTTGCAGATGGACATGGAGGTCCAGAGGCAATTATTTATTAGTCATCTTTATGAAACAGAAGCCTGCATCCTACTGCACCCAACTGATTGTTCCAATCCCCAGGTGTTACACAGTCTGCTTTTGCGAACCCAGCCTGGGCGAAGGGCTCTCAGCCCGTAAGGGGTCTTCACAGGCAGGTGGGCTGGAGGACAGATAGACACAGACACACCTGAGTACCTGAAAGAATGGGTATGATTTCACTTGGGGTGAATTCATCCCTTGGGGTTACTGGCTTGAAGTCAATTAAAACAGACATTGTCCAAAGTGAAGAAGGAATTTGGGGGAAGACTAGGAAGTGGTTCAGAGAACAGAAGGTAAAGCTGGTGAAGCGGCAGCGGGAGACCTGGCCGATGTGAAAGGGCCGTGTCTTCAGAGAATCGCTGTGTCCCAGACGCAGCTAGCTCCGGTCCTGTGAGTCACTCTGCTCAAGGCTCTGGTCCGGGGGGAAGGGACTGGCCCTGCTACAAGCTGCAGGCTCTCTGTCTAGAGTCAAATGGTTATCGGACCCTTGAGGCTATAGTGGGAGAAGGATGGTTTCCCAAAGAGAAATCAGGATGTTCTCACCAGATAATGAGGTCACTGTGTCATGAACAGATGGGTCTTGTGGTATCTGCCCCCGACACTTTCTGTGCAGGTAATTTGCACGTGCCCAGGCTGAGAGATGGGGTGGGCAAGGACAAAACCCTCAGCTCAGTGTTAGGCTCCCATTTCCTCTTTCCCTCCACAGCATCCCTGAGCTCTGAGGGATTATCCAGACCCAGATGGTATTTGTATTTCCAAGAGCTGCAGCCACTCAGAGCCTGACATATGCCACACTAAGAAAACTATGAAAGGGAAGCCAAATGTCAACTAGGACAAATTTTTCCAGACGTCTCTCTCTCTCTCTCTCTCTCTCTCTCTCTCTCTCTCTCTCTCTCTCTCTCTAGCTAGATTCCAGTTACAAGGAGTCTGAGATGTCCCATTATCTGGGCAGAGAACTCACTCCAGGGAAGTTTTCTAAGGTTGTTTAATTTCTTTGCTGCCCAAGAAGTGCTCAAATCTCAATCCCAAATCCCTCCCCTCCAGTCAAATGCATCTTTTGGCCCTAATTCCAAGCCCCCACTTGCATAGCTCCTAATATCTGGAATAGCCTCCCAGCCAAGCCAATGAGTCAGTTTTCTGAGTGTCTTCAGATCCCCAGAGATTTACTTCCAGAAGCTTCCAACAACACCCTTAGGATGTATGAGTATGTCTGAACATCTAGTTAAATGTATGCTCGTGGGAGCCTGTGTACATAGATTCATTTATCTGCCTTTGTCCTGTCTCCCGTTTTAGATGACGAGAGTCCCAAGGAGAAGGGTCACGTCTGGTTTGCTCTTCTGCCTCTCCCCACGGCGTCTACAAAGTGCACACACAGTCAGCCTTGGTAACCAACTCCCATAAATAATGTGAAAAGGCAACGTGTTAGGTGACAGAGAACCACGTTCTGGTCCCAGTTTCACAATTTACTAGCTGAGTGACCTTGGACAAGCCATTCCAACTCCCCAAATGCCAGTCCTCTTATCTTTGCAAAGATGGCCATGGTTCATTCCATGTTCATGCCCTAAGGTGGTGGTGATGCTCAAAAAGAGAACCACTAGGAAAGTGGCTGATGGTCTCAGCTACAGACATACCACATGGCTATCAGGTCACCCTGGTGTGCCAGCGCCAATCTGAACAAAAACCGGAAAAGTTCAGCCTGCCTCGGGGATGCTGGCACCCCCATTCTCCCAGGACCGTGTTCCACGTTTATGCCTTTCAGGGAACATTCAAGCGATGAGGCCAAAGGGCAAAGGCCCTGCCATTTTATTTCAGGCACAGCAATGAGCACAACAAAAACAAGGCCAACTGAAGGCCGGAGGCAGCGAAATGTGGGCTCAGAGGCCGTTAGCAGGCAGGCGCTTCCTCCCTCAGCAGTGTTTCTCTGATGCTTCCCTTTCCATCTGTCCCTACCACGAATACACTTGTTCACACTCGGCTTGTTTCCTGCCTGGATCCTGGCCACCTTCTACTGCTTGACTTTCTCTCTCTTGCCTCATGACCCCACTTCAGGGCCAGATGGTTCAGGACACCACTTCTTATTGCAACTTGGAGCGGCCTTTCGGGTTCCATCCCACCTGCCTTTTCTGTTTAGAGGACTAAAGACCTTTCATTTTGTCTGCTTTTCTTCCTCAGATTGCCTGCTAAAAGCAAAAGAGCACAGAGTGACTTCTTTACCTCCTGTTTTGTTTTTCCTTTCGGTCGTGTTTAATACAACTCAATTCCTCTGTCTCCAGAAACAAAAGACAACATAGACCCAAACCCCTGGCACTGCAAGATGATTTTGAAGTGCTGGCAAAACGTTCTAGGAGACGAACATGAAAAGGAACTCTGGTCTTGCAAACATTTGCTGGTGAGCCCCGTCCTGCAGTAACGCACCCCTAGTGCTGAGTATTCTGATCTTTTGGTCAAAAACTAGGCAGGAGTTTTGCTCCCAGCTTTTCTCCTCCTCAACCTGGACGGAAATTCCTTTCTTTCTGACCATCTGGTCTCCTCATTTAACTTGGCCAAGCCCAGCTTGACAACTCTCCCCCACTGTGATGGCACAAAGGGAAGCAAAGGAGACCTGAAATCAGCCTGATACAGTCTCAGACTTCAATTCCATGCTACTTATGTGAAATAAACCATCAAAGTGATATATGAGGGAACAATGTGCAGCAAAGCCATGTTCATTCAAAACTAAAGGCAGGGAAGAAATGGATTTAGAATAAATAGTTCTGATGCTTTGGGATGAAATGACTGGAAATTCTATCCCACTGAGCCTTACTTCAAAATAGTAATTGCCAACAGCACTGGCGTTAATCTTCAGTCAACAGAGCATTTTTACAAATGGGAGGACATCAAAGAGGAGCATAATACTAATTTATATTGGCCTCTTTCTATTTTCCAAGCCCTTTCAGACTGGATACCTCAATTCATCCTCTCCTAAATTTTGGAAGATAGATCAAGCAGGATTTATTCAACCAATCATTCATCTATTCAACTCGTGTTTATTGGATGCCTGGCACTATTTTAGGTCTGGAAGACACAAAGCATTGATTTAAACAGATGAAGTTCCTAATCTCATGGAGCTTCTGCTACAATAGGAGAAAAAGACAATAAGCAAATGTGAACAAATACAGACTCTCTCAGATGGGAGAGGTGGGATTAAAGCAGAAGATGAAAAGGCAAGGTAAGGCGAACAGAGAGTCGTTGGGGAGGGGTATCCTGTTTCCTACAGGGTGGTCTCCGATGGAGGAGTCTTTGAGCAAGACCTAAGGAACTGAGGGCCGAGATGAGCACACGCCTTGGGGAAGAGGCTTCCAAGGGCTCAGAGGAAATATTTAGGCAGGAATGTGCTTGGCTTGTTAGAAAACCAGAAAGGAGGCCAGTGTGGCTGGAGCAAAGTGAGAAAGGCAGAGCTGGTAAGAAATGAGGTCAGAGAGATAAGAGCGACAAGGCATGTAAGGCCCTGCTGGACACTGCAAAAGCTTGGGCTTACAGCCTGAGTGAGTGGGAAGTCTTTCCGCAATTTTAAGCAGAGTAGCATGATCTGACTTATATTTCAAAAGGGTTACTCTGTCTAAGACTGAGCACTGCCCCCAGGATCTACTCCCTCTTTCTTGCATAATAGTGGAAAACACACATTTCTAGCAGGCCACATGGCATCCCAGAATAAAGAGTATACTTCTTAGCTTGCCCTGCAGATAGGTAGAGCCACATGACTAAGCCTGTGGGTGATATGCAAAAGGGTGGTACAGTGCTTCAAAAAATCGTGGTGGGGGCTGGGTAAAGCTTAGTGGTAGAGTGTGTGCTTAGCATGCATGAGGTCCTGGGTTCAATCCTCAGTACCTTCATTAAAATTTTTTTTAATTGAAATTTAAAATCATGCCTTTGACCCTTTTCTTTTTTCCTCTGTCCTTCATTCTCTGCCTAGAATGCAGATGTGACAGTTGGAGCTCTAGATGCTACACTGGACTGTGAGGCCAAGGGCCAACCTCTGGATGGCACAGTGGTGAGCTGAAGAAGCTTAAGTTCCCAAGGACTTCACAGAACAGATTCATACCTGCCTATACAGATAATCTCCAGACATTTATTTAGTGTCTCTGTTTCTAGCAGTTGAGCCTAGTCCTAAACGGTATAATCGTTCCAGCCACGGTGTGGATAATAAACTATAAAAGGAACAAGGGCAAATACAAGGATAATCTCTTTTCATGAGTGAAAACCCAGAGACTTGAAGAAGTTAAGTGAAGGAGATAAGGACTGTGGTTAAAAGCCCTGGCTTTCAAAGTCAACAAACCCACCTGTATTTCAATCGTGCCTCCAAAACTTTCTAGCTTGGTAACCCTGGGCACATTCCTCAGCCCCTTTAAGCCTTGATTTCCTCATCTGTAGTAGGGGGATGATAATGATACCTACCTCCCACTATTACAGTGAGGATTACATGAAATAAGTTATGTGAAAAGATTTAACAGGGCCGGGCACGGAGTTGGACTCCCCAGCTGCGGGTGCTCTGTCTCCCCTCTTCTTCTCTCTACCTTGCCACACCTCCCGTGCATGCCCAGGAAATCGATCCTTCCAAGATTAGTGCACATCACACACAATTAAGGACAAGTGCTCTTGTTAGTAAGGGAGGAAGAGAAGGAGAGAGAGAGGAGAAAAAGAAGCCTCAGCACAGGGATGTGATGGACTTTCAGGTTGTCAGAAGCTCTGGATTCATAGGAGGAAACGTCAGCACCGGAGGCGCTGAGAGATCTAAGGGAAGGCAGCCAGCAGTTCAGCCCTCAGCCTGGGGCCTGGGGATGCTCGCAGGGCTCCGAACTGTTCACGACTTGACCCCCTTCTCTTCTGTCCCCTTCTCTCTCTTGTTTGCCTCTTCTCCTTCCTCTTCCAAAATCCAAATAGGAATAGTGGAAAGCTTGCTATATCATCTGATTCTCCGGCTGTTTTTCCTCAGAGTGACTGAATTTTTCACTGGCCCAGCAGGATGTTTGGAGACCGTGTGGAGAGCAATCTCTGTGTGTTTTTTCATCTGCGTACTAGGCTTTGGAATGCAAAGAAGCAATTATATCTTTCCTTTCTGGTAGCAGATTCTCTTCCTAATTATGTTTTGCTCAGGCTAATATGAAAATGAATTGGCTTCCTGTGACAACAATACGTGTAATAATAACAGGAAATGGCCCAGAATCACAAAATAATAAAAATAGAGCTGGAGGGGAAGCAACACAACTCTTGAGAACATTTTGCTGCTATGCTTTTCCATCCCTTCCCAACCCATTTTATCTGTCTATCCAACTACTCACAGATTCAGAAAACTATTAATTGATTCAGAGAACTGTTTATAACCAGTGGAACTAACACAGGGCCTAAAAAATTCAACTTTTCTCCTTATATTAGAAATTTCTGAAACACCAACTACCAAAAATTAGAAAAAGACAGGCGTGTCAGTTTCTGTATAAAGACTTAGCCTGTATTATGCCTAATACAACTGTTTGTAAAACAGACTGAGTGGTAATAGTATGCTTCCATTAATCATAGTCTACACTGAAGGCTCTGATAAGTCCTGTAGAAAAGCAACCTGGCTGCATTTGTCTAACCTAGTAAGGCACCAATTTATCTAACCATGGAAACTTCTTTTCCTTCTTTCATTGACTACCCATGAATTTTTGAATTAGCATTACGGAATATAAATTTTTCAGGGTTTTGGTTCTCAAGGGAATGCTCTACTTGTGTTCTGAATGCAGCCTCCTATGCATTTAGCCTTTAATTCAGTTAACTGATTATTTAGGTCTCCAAGAAGAGGCTAGTCTCTTAACAACAGTAGCTTCTGTTCATCAATATACTTAATTCAACCAGAAATTTAGCAGGTAAAATGTCTTTGCCTTTGCAAGCTGATAACCATCATCTTGACCTTACCTGATCAGGTATTCATTCAGAAGGAGGGAAAGGGGATATCTAAGCTCCAAAGCACTTTCTTTCCTTCTCTCCCTGCACAGGGAGTTCTTGGTCTCAACTCTACCATAGGATGGAAACTCAGGCCAGTTCACTTCACACACAGAGAGAGGTGAGAACCAATGGCGATCTCTTCACTTACCTCCATCTGGGGAATGGAGGTTCCATTGTAAATCCAAGGACTCACTGAGTGAATGGGTGGGTGATGAGTCTATCCCGTGTGTGTATTAAATGAGGTGACAGAAGACAAGACCTAGGTCAGAGTTCAGGGAAAGCCAGTCTGAGCATGCTCACTTGGCCCAGGCTGATCCAGTAGACTTGGTATACACCAAGCCACAATTACTAAGCACGTTTCATCAATGACAATTCCCAAAAGGGGTCACGCACAGTACCAAAGCCCAGCTAAGCCCAAGAGGGGTCAGCCCGTGGACACAACGGCTTTTTATTAGGTGAGACAGCTGTTCCGATCTCTGTTGCCAATTAGGTCATCATTAGACTCAGGCAACACTTACTGATAGCGGAGATGCCATTGAGAGGAGACATTAACACCTTTACCGCTGACCGTAAATCAGGGGCCACTCCGGCTGTCTGAGGGCATCTGCAGAAACACCTCCCTCTGGCTTTTCCAGCTAGGGGTTCCCTCTGTCCCTCTACTCCCGGAATAATGCACAGCTGGAGGGGCTGTCTAAATCCCCACATGCTGCGGGAGCAGTGAGAGCTTCCTGGGCAAAGGTGATGAGCTCCGTGGAAAGTATTACACCAAAACGTCCATGCTTTTTGCTTTCTAAAATAATACACACATAGAGTAGAAAATCTAGGGAATTACAGACAGTCAAAGGGAAGGGAATAGAGATCACTCAGAATGTCATACTCTTAATGTAGCTCTTTCTAGCCTTTTTCTCTGCACTTTCTTTTTATTTCTACAGAGTTGAAAATTATGCTGTTCCTATTTTTAAAAAAAGTATAAAAGCATCTGTTTCATTCCAGTCTGGCCACACTGTCCCCCTTGAGATTCTCCAAACACTGCAGGTACGTTTGTACCTCATGGCCTTTAAACTTGCTCTTCTCTCTTCATGGAATGTTCTTCCTCCACCTACTCTGATGACAAGCTCCCTCACCTTCAGTTCACTGCTCAAATGTCACCTCCTCCAAGAAGACTTCCTGACCACACAAGCTGAAATTATTGCTCCCTGCTGCCATTCTTCTGTTCCCTTACTCTGCTTTATTCCCCATTCATGCGCTACAATACGTGGTATCGTATTACAGAGTTGTCTGTTCATGATGGGTTCTCCTCACTGCAATTTAAGCTCCAAGAAGACATATGTTCTGTTTCAGTCACTACTCAATTCCCACAACCTGGAACAATGCCTGGCCCATAATAGGTGCACAATACATATTTGTTAGATGAGTGAATAAATATTTCTTGGTAATTTGCATTTTTTCCCTTTAACAATACTGTACAGAGCCTTCCGGGTCACTAAGGCTCCCTCGGCATACCAAATTTTAAGACTAATCACATTCCACACTATGGCTCTATTATAATGGGTTTAGCCAACTCCCCATGGGTGAACATTTAGGTTAAGTGGTCTCCTCCCCATACCGCCCCCCACCCCAATCATTTTTAAACATATGCAGGGCACTGGAAATATTTAAATGATTTATCTATGCTGGGAAAATTTGACCTGGAAAACTCATTTGGAGGCTTGAACTGGAGAAACAGTCATTAGTAAGCCCTTGACCAAATAAGGAATTTAAATTCCTCTGATAGAAAAGGTGGCCGTGAGGACACCTGCCTTCCCAGCCAGATGGGTCACATCAGCCTTGGAGGTTGGTGACGTGATGGTCACCTCATGTGTGGCTATACACAAGTACTTAGGGCTCGCAGAAAAGAACAAAGTACATGGAATATGGAGACGTCATGGGCTGAACTGTGTCCCCTCTCCCCCAAAAATTCGTATGTTGAAGCCCTAACCTTCAGCCTTGGAATGTGACGATATTTGAAGACAGGGCTTTTAAAGAGGTAATTTCAGAGATTGCTGGGTGGGCCCTAATCCAAGCTGATGAGTGTCCTTAGAAGAAGAGGAAATTTGGACACGAAAAGAAACACCAGGGATGTGCAAGGAGGGAAGACCGTGTGAGGATGCAGTGAAAAGGTGCTCAAACCTGCCAACAGCTTGACCTTGAACTTCCAGCCTCTAAGCTGTGAGAAAATGAAATAAATTTCTATCAGTTAAGTCACCCATTCTGCAGTATTTTGTTATGGCAACCCTAGAAATTAACACAACAGATGAGTGCAATGATGTTACAGTGCCCTTGCAAAGGCATTTGGGGCTTTCTAAGTATACTTTTTATTGTGTAGCAAAGGTCAAAATTTTCTGTGTAAACAGAAGTCATTAGATGCTTATGAATCAACAGTTAACAACTCCTTTACATGCAATTTTTCCTTGAGAGCGTCATCTTAAAAAAATTAAACAGCAAAAATTAATGGATAGGTCCCAGAGAAGTTGGTGTGAATTTCAAAAGACTGGTCATTTCTGTGCTCTTCAAGGGAATATTTCATTTCCCTTATTCTGTATCCACCTATTTAGCCCTCAATTAATTAATTTGATACTTAGCAAGTACTTGGTATGGGCCAGTTCCTGGGGATATGACAGTGAGTGAGACAGACACCTCCCTGCAATCATGGAATCTATTGGGGGGAAGAGTTACGGTAACAAGCAAGTACAGCAGGACACCCCCCTACTGACAGAGGAAGGCTTCGTCTCCTAAGTCAGAGGTAGGCAGACTTCTTCTGTAATGGGTCAGAAAGTAAATGGCTTTAGCTTTGAGGGTCACGTGGTCTCTATCTCAACTACTCAACCTGCAGAATGAAAGCAGCCATGGACGATATGTAAACAGTGAGCAGAGCTGTGTTCCAATAAAATTTTATTTATAAAAAGAGGATGCAGACCAGATTTGACCCAGGGGCCCTAGTTTTCCCACTCCTGCCCTACATTCTACACTGGATGACAGCTTGAGCACTTTTTCAGGTCAACATAGAACATCTATGCATAAATGTGAGGGGTGTCCAGTAAAGTGTGGCTAGATCTTTGAGCTTTGCAGTGTATGCAGGAGAACAAATGATTCTGTATGATCTATCTTGGATCCCTAAATACACAGAACATGAGATCACATATCTCAGATGGCTCTGCTCAGAATACAAGGTCTTATGACCTGGTTCCTCCCTTCCCCCATCTCTTTAGAAAATGGGGCACCACCCTTTCATACAATTCAAGCCAGCCATGCCTGGCAGCTGGACCTAACATTTGTGGATGTGCCCTCCATTAGAGCTTATTCATGCTTCCTATCCAAGTTTCCAGAGCCTTCACTCTCAAAACAGTGCTTCTCAGAAACCACGGTTTGTGGCCTAAACTGCATGTACCACACCCTGAGGTAAAATGTCCAGGCCACATGAAAACATGGGTGTGCCCATTTCCAGAAATGTCTATAGAGAGTTGACCCACCTGTGTACAGATGTGGCACAAGGGCTCCCATCTTGTAATTACAGGCTCTCTGAAACCCTGACGTTCTGGTATAAAACAGAACAAAGTTCAGAATCACAGGGAGCTGGGTTATAATCACGAGTGCACTTGTGAACACCATTCCATATAAAAACGATGCCAAACTAGGAGCAAGGACAAGTGTAAAACACAGAGGACGAGTGGCTCTTTGTGACCGAGGATGTCACCCACACAGTCAACAGTTATCCAGTGCTGGCTATGAGCCAAGCACTGTTCTCAATGCTGAATGAGAAACAGAAACACTGCCTTCATGGAGATTATAGTCCATATCCAGAAAAGCTTTCCAGTAGAGGAGACATTCGGGTTGGGGGTGGCCTCTGTTTTGCACAACTCCAGCTGCTGCCATCCACAGCAGTCTATGCCGATGGCACCCCGTGGAGGGGTGAGGTGGAGTATTACATGGTGACTGGACTTGAGTCTTGATGGACCAGGATTTTAGTAGGTACAGAAGAGGAAAGAGGGCAGTCCAGGTAGAGGGAAAGGATATGTGTAAGGTATCAAGAATCATTTATTTAGTGCCTACTGCTTTTACACGACCCTAAGGGGATAGAGGTAAATTCTTGTGACCTGCATTATAAAACTGTATTACTCCTTCAGTCATAGCATTAAAAAAATAGTTACTGAGCAATTACCATGATCCCAGCTCTGCTACTAAAACATGGGGATATAGCTATGAATACATCAGAAATGGTGCCCAACCTCACATAATTCACAATCCAAAGACACACTGAATAATTGTAAGAATAAAGAGCATTTCAAAAATAGAGTGCTGGGTCTTAGGAGCCCTTATAACTGGGAGAACAGACATAGTTTGGCTAGTTAAGAGACACTTGTGATGGGAGAAACGTGCCTGTCCTCTTGCTAATCCTGGATATTCAGTCTCAATGGGAATGAGCTTGGGTGGAAGAGGGGGAGGAGTTTCCCTCAGTGCTCGTTCTGTGGACAGAGGACCTTATTTCTCTAAATGACAGTGTGGGCATCAGTGTAAGAATGACTGTATGCTGAGGGAGGTACCAACTGGGTGCATGAGGCTGGGCCCAGCTGGGGGCTAAGGCTGTCCTGGGGAGAGAGGTAAGGTCTATACTGCCTAGGAGCTTATTTCATGGGGAGAAAGACCAGTAAACTGTTAACTACAATACAGTGATCAGGACTGAAAGTTGGTTTGGGGAGCTCCTGGGAAAGACATTCAACCGGGTGTTGACTGGTTCAGGAAAAATTTTCCAGAAGCAATGACTCCCTTCTGACATGTGACAGGTAAGTGGGATTTAATGACAAAGGTGTAGTAAGAGAAAAGTAGGAAAAGGATGACCCCAGCCAGAGACGAGAGAGGGGATGTGACGGAAGAATCAAATCTGAGAAGAGGAGGGCTGAGGCTGGAAGCCGGGGGGGAAGGTTGGGGCTGGTCTGGGGAGAACCTTAAATACCATGGGTGGCAGTTTTCATCCAATCAGGATCATGCGGTTCAACAGGGGAAACAGAGACCATGAACTGGTAACTGATGTCCCACGTCAGAAAACTGTAAATGAACTATCACTTCCTCTTCTCAACACACGCCCAAGAAGGAAAAGCAGCTCTTTCTACAAATAACTACTTTTTGATTTTAATTTTCTATACAGCCTACTGTACACAACAACAAAAACACTACCACCACACCTCATGCTGAGTTTAGAGCCTATTTTCCACCTGAAACCATATTCCAGATTCAGGACTGGGCAGAGTGGCTAGATGTTCCTCAAGCCAAGCCTCAAGAAATTTCATCCAACATTCCCAATTGCAATGAAACCCCAAATCTAAAAAAGGCAATTTGTGCAGTGCCCATTATGGTTTTATTATGGAAGTTCCTGTACAGCTGCGGTAAAGTCCTCCCAGTGCTCATGAAGTGATGAGTCACAGAAAATGAGGGCGTGTCCATTACTCCAAAAGGCTGACCACATGATGTATTTATATGTGATACTGCAGACCCTTCAGAGGAAACATGTATTAAATATAGACATACGTGTATATATTTGTATATAGAAGGTTTTGTGGACTAGTGAAGAACCTCTCATTGTGTATGTTCTAAAGGCTTAAAAGAAAACAGAAAGTAACTCTATTTTGCCCCTTTGTAATACTTGCTGTAATTAAAATAGGAATCTAGTGATTTTTAAAAATGTGATCAGAGACTTCAGCAAGTAGCTTGTTTCCCTCCTCTAGAACCAAAGGATGAGGGAAAGCAAAGGAGAAAGTAAAAGGTTGAGGGTAGAGGGAATAAATCATAAAATGCCTATGGTTACAACCATAAAAATTTCTGTAGGACCTTCTGCTGTTTGAAAGATGACTTTTTTGTCCCTAGTTGATATTCATTTTTAAATTCTGTATTGAAGTATATAGTAAGTTTACAATGTTGTGTCAATTTCTGGTGTACAGCATAATAGTTCAGTCATATATTCCTTTTCATATTCTTTTTCAGCACGGGTTACTACAAGATATTGAAAGATGACTTCTGACAACTCTTTCCGGCACTTTGGCTCCTCCTCCAGCCTCCTGATGGCTCTTCTCAGTCTCCTTATCTTGCTCTCACTCCCTAGGTGTGGCACAGCCTAAAGTTCCAGCATCTTCTTATCATTCAGAATCTTCCCTTCTGTATGCTGTCAGATGCAGGGAGGCGTCAGCCACCAAATATGAATCTCCAGCTTGTGAACACCAATTCCATATTTTCAGCTGCCTATGTATTGTAACTGAGTTATTCTTCCCCATCTTCTGTGACTTCCTCCCAGTTAGGAGTAATCCATCCACATCCTTTGCCAGGTAGCTATGCAGGACATCCCGTTAGAGCAGGTAGAGCACATTGCCTCCCTGCCACCCCCTACTTTGATGGTAGGCTTTGCAGCGTGACTTGATTCGGCCAATGGAATGTTAGTGATCATGAAACAAGGAGCAGTTCTAAATGAGCCTGTATGATTCAGCTTGGCCTCCTGTGCCTCTGCCATCACTACGAGAAGAGTACACCTCAAGTGGCTACTTGTCCCAGAATGGGACATCCGGAGCATACGTGAACCTGACTGGCAGCCTGAGGCCAGGTGGGTCTGGAGTGAGGGATCACACAGGTACCTGAGACAATTCTCGGGGGTGATGGATTTGTCCATTATCTTGATGGTGATAACGGTTTCACAGATATATTCATATGTCCAAACATCAACTTTACAGTTTAAATATCTGCAGTTTACTGTATGTCAATTATCCTGCAATGATTGTTGAAAAATATATCTTGGTTTTTAAATGATCAACTATTACAAAAAATTTCAAAATTAATAATAAGGTTTTGTCCTATTAACGAGAGATTCATTTGCCATTTTTCCTCAGCTGTGAGAGGTTTCACATTTGATTGGTTTCTTTTTATTATTTTACTTATAAAATTAGAATATTCTAAATACATTTTTATACCTATTGACTTGAAGAGTTACCCATGATATATTTTTGAGGAATCAAAAACAAGTTGCAAAGTAAAGCATCTGGTAAAATGTCATCCTTTTGTTAATAAAAAGAATGAGAAGGAAAAGAACGTATGTGTGTTTATTCATATATTAGTCACATGTTATATTACTTGTTTGTTTGAGCACAGAGGAAGGTGGTTGGGGCTGGCAGCAAGCATTTAGTCATTTTGGCTATCAAGTTAATAAGGATATCTTGGAAACTGACTTTTTCAACTTGGGAGATATTTATTGGTCAGTGAATTCCTAAGGCACCCATTTTGATGCCGTCTGTTTTCGAAAGTATTTCTTCATGGTATGTTGGACCACTTGGATGTGGTTTTAAAATATGACCAGTAATATATCATCAATGATTATCTTCAGTCGGTGAAGAAAATCATCAAGCACTTGGGAATGAATCAAACTCCCAGCAATGAAAATGTTTGGACCAGCTTGATTTTCTTAAGTAATCCCAGTATCTTATTTAATCCTTGATATTAAAAGTCGTGGCATTTTGGAACTGATATAAAGTTTATGTGGTTGAGCTAGTCCAGCTGAGCAAGCCACTCGAAATGATATTTTTACAAGGGTATTTCAGTGTCATGGAAAAATGTAGGTTTTTCCTCATCCTTCATTTGAAAAGAAAAATTATTTGTGAGTACATTCCCCCTCAAGAGCCAGCATACTCAAGTGCCAGAAAGCAGAATGTTAACTGCTCAGTTAATTAACAAAGAATCAGAAAAGACATGTACTCATTAGACACGGTTTGCTAGGACTTGGAATTTCCACCATTTCTTCCAACCCTGATTCAAGAACGGCTGGTAGAGCATCAGGGCTACCTTGTTGTACAACTTTGGTGGGGATACTGCCATTGTCTTCCTCCAGCACAACGGCAATGTTTTCCTGGAGTCGTTTCTGCCAGTTCTCTTTGAATCAAGCAGTGTGTGAGCCAGCATTGGGTGCGAGCTCTTTTATTTGCATAGTAATGCCATCATTGCTGATTCCAGCCACCTTCTGCAGCCTGCACATGAATCACAAAATAACTGTTAACTGCATGGAAAACGTCTTCTCCTGTGGCAGGGACTTAAGCAATTAAATAGAACAAGATGTCGTCCTGCACTCTCCCCTCACATGTGTCGTGCAGAAAGTTAAGAGCTGATTCATACTCTGAATTTCAATAGAGTCAGCCGACAAGAAAACAATAGCAACTTCTCTCCATTGTGTACTACCACAAATAAGAAATCCAGACGTGTCACTGGATGGAGGATTCTTGCCAAAGCCTCATTCTGATTTCTGGGGCACATTTTTTCTTAACCTGAGACCAGTCTTAGAATGGTCTTGGCCACCGTGGAACTAAGATGTTTTGCTTCAAGGGGTATGAATTTGGATGACACGTCAAGAGTTTTGGTCTCTTCACTGCCTTAACTAATTCACCAATTTTGTATTGGAATATTTTGTCCTTGTTCTGGTAACACTCAAGTGGTTATACCACCAGGCTTTGTTTAAAAGTTAAATTGTTATTGACTTTATGTTCCTAATTCTACAGAATTTCAAAATAGGTAATAAACTGCATTTTAGAGAGCAATATAAACTTTCATATATTCACTCATTCATTCATGCATTTATTCATTCATTTTGAAGGCCAGGATTCTTTAGATGTAATTTGCTCATAGTAAAATGTACCCTCAGATATTCATTTTGATTCCTCCCGTGCAAACATTTTGGGGAATAGGTTGTCAAAAACATATCACATTAGCACACATATCACATAATCATTTTGTCCCAACATGTACATATTCACATACACACTTGAGTCCTATTCCTTGTTTATAACATTATTTTAAGCTGTAGTTATTACACACCTATTCACCGATTTTCATTGCTAATTTTATGCTCAGCAAATCACTTCCGAGCCACCGATCTCTCTATGAGAACGGCAGATACTAAACCTACAATAATGATGGAAAAGGGGGATTTCAGCAAATGTAAACAGTAATGCACAAATGAGGCTAAAACACAGTAGTCAAGTTAAGTGAACATTAACAAAAACCATCTTTAAAAATATAATGGCGTCTCTGGGAAAACCACGATGATTTTTACATTTCAAATTTGTGAAAAAACATGAATAAATTTAGGTCATGATATTTTTTTTCCCTTGGAAACAATCAAGACACTTCTAACTGCCAGCAAAACAGCGCTTCAAGAAACATGGTCCTGACATGTTTATCCTCGTGCTGAATGAATGAGTGAATAAACTGAATTAAATGACTTGGAGAACCAAGTTGCCAGGTAAATTCATGTCATAGCCCCAGTGAATAAACTTAATCTCGGTCTCTATGAAAGGCAAAGAATTTTCTGTCCGAATGGGGAAGGCCATTCCAAACTGATGGAAGGGCTAAAATGTACCAGTAGAGAGCTACCAGCAAGGATACAAACGTGAGATATGAGAAACTCCTTATTCCGAGCTTACTATCTAGGGAGGTTTTAAGAAACTCTTCTGCATCATTCTTAAAGGTAGAGTACAACAGTGAAAGAATGATTACTCGGGCAGGAATATATACATCCTTCTTACTTAAAGTGACTGATGAAAATCCCTATGAATTGTCTATGTCAGGCCACAAAATCTAGATAAACTTGCAGGGTCCCTTCAAACCTATAAATATCTATTTTGTGGACTATCAGGTTTCCTCCATGTTTCTGAGTTTTTCCTTTTAATCTGATTACGGTTTGCGAAACACCGACTTACATTTTTTATTAGCAACACTCAATGTCTGTGACTATTTCGGAGAGACAATGGCAAATACAGATGTTTCTGTCTAATTTCACAATCTAGTACATTCTGTTTCACTTGGAATTTTAATATCGCCACTCTGCAAGATTCAACCTCAACACAAGTGAGGAGGTTACTTTTGTTCATCCCCAAAAGTCAAGTTTCTTCGGATTGCCCATGAAGCAGCTTCCTAGCTCCTTAGCCGTAACTTTAGAAAATTCAGATTGGTATCATTCTGGAACAATGTCACCTGCAACAGTGGAAAACTGGATTCACGACAGCTAAAAAAAATGGAGGCTAGTTTTCTTGACATAACAAGAAGTCCACAGGTAGGTGGTGACTGAGGTTGGTTCAGTGGGTCCACAATGCTGGGGTTGACTTCCCTGTGATTCTTCTGGCTTCAAGGTCACAATGTGGTTGTTGTACAAACAAACATCACATTTAATAGTGGATAAAAGCAGATGGGAAATGGGGGAATGCCAGTTGCACTCTTCCCTTTTTTAAATAAATCAAGAGCTTTCCCAAGTCCCTATTTGCACCCTCTTTCTGTTGACTTCCACTTCTCAACTCCTTGTTTCAAATTGCAGGCAACGCCAAGCCTTGGTGCAAAGGATGTTGGGAAATGAAGTGCTCAGCATTCCATTCTCTTGGGACAGGTGAGAATGGATGCTTGAAGAGTCAAACTACAATCAATGTCTACCATGGTGTCTACCACCATTATACTGTTCTAGGAACAAAAGAAAGGACAGAAAAGGAAAGGAAAGGAAAAGAGAAAGGAAAAGAAAAAAGGAAAGAAGAGAAAAGAAAAGATGGGCTATAGTTTAGTCTCAGTCCTGCCACTTCCTAGCGATGGGAAAGCTAGGACTTTGGGAAAGTTTTCTCATCTAAGAAGTAAGGAGAGTAACAATAACTATCCCGCACAGAAGTTGTGAGAATAAAATACGATTTATGAAAAGAGCTAAGTCCAACACCTGGCACACAGTAATCACTCAAGGTTACTACCACACCCTCACTGTTATTACTACTACTAATAATAACAATGATAATCATTATTATTACTATATGTGAAAATATTTCCACTTAGATAAGGCACTCTATAAACAATCCAATTTATAGAATTTTTATAAATTCCTTTCCTCCTATCTCTCCCCTTTAACCATGTGGTGACAGGATATTACTGCAAACATTTAAAGAATTGTCTACAGCCTTGGGATTTCATTCATTCACTTGATCAATAAAGATTTATTGAACACCTGCTAAGTGCCAGGCACTCTGCTGACTACTGAGGATAGGATGGTGGTGACCATAACATGTGCAAGCTAACTGATGCGCAAAACATGTGCAGTCTAGTTGGTGAGACAGACGTTAAATAAATAATCATAAACATGAAAGCATAATTAAAACCGTGGTCAATTATAAACTCTTGAGGTTTTCCCCTTTTAAGAACATTAAAGCTTTTAAAAAGTCCAGAAGTTGAGTAATTTTCAGACATCTGTAAAAGTCACTCTGAATTAACTTGAAACTCTTTGCCTGCTTTTGCATTAAGGGCATTTTGAAAATTAATTCCTGTACCTTGTTAGGAATATATTTCTTTGTATGAGAACTATATTTCCTGCAACTGAAAATTGATGTAAGATGTTGGCTGCCCTGGAATGGAACAACCAACTGTATGAAATCATTTTGTGGTTTGATACTTCATTATTAGCCAGAGGAGTCTCCACCCCTCCCCTTCCCCCCAGCCTTATGCCACTGCACACAGCAATTAGTTCAAGTAGAAAAGATTACAGCCAGGTGCACTGTTTGAAGTTTGGGGGCTTCTTTTCTGCTTTATTTGTGGTGGGGTGGGAGTGCAGGGGGTGTCAGGAAGGAGAAACCTCTTTTGTTAAGTATTTGCAGTCTGTGGGCATCCGGGTAATTCAACAGGCATCTGTGGAATCTGGGGGCATTGGGACCTTTTGTGTTTAGCCATCAAGCTCTAACCTCAAGGGCGTTTGCTGTGGGTTGAAATCGGAGTTGTGAGGCTTATTCACTGATGTGCAAAATGACATGATCCTCTTAAGAGTCAGAATGCGTTTCATTAGATGAAAGGCAAGGACACGGTGGAGCTTAGTGTCTTATAAATGAATCCAAGAGACAGTTATTGGAAATTGAATTATCTTTTTATAAACATATAAGATGTGGCAGATAAAGTCCAAATAAAGGCTGCTTGAACGATGGTTCTTTCACATCCCTAAAAAGACGATGAACAAATAACTGTACTTTTTCTCTGGGTTTTGTTTTGTTTTGAGAGTTCTTTAGAATTGTTGGTATACAAATGTATATAAGTTTGAAAATTAGAATTGAATTAAAAGAAATATATTGAGAGTGATATTAGAGAGATTTCCCTGGGGTTCTAAAATTTCTCCAGGGGTATTATTCATTCCAGTGGTTCTCCCAAACTCCCCAGGCAGGACAGAGGTTCCCCAAGTATTGAATCCTGAGTACAGAATAAAAAGTGGTCAGCAGCCCCCAACTGGCTCTGCTCAGAGCTAACCCTGGGAGCGTCAGTCTTCTCACTCATTAAATATTGAAAACAAGACAAAGGGAGTGCTGGCATTTCTCCAAAGCAAAATGGCTGCTATACAGACACCAGGAGAGCAGCAGAACATCCCCTCTGGTTGAGGATGTATCTTCTCTGGGCTAAAACCTTTATGGACAAGGTCTTCTTGGTTTTTCATCCAACCATAAATCTTGATCACATGAAAAAAGCTTAAAAGAAGGTACAAGGGAAAAAGATCTAAAGAAATGTTTAGAAAAGTATAAAATTCACGATTTCCAAGTGGGTGGAAAAACATGAATTCATTTAAAACAGAAGCTCTGGAGAAGGTCTGGAGCCAGACAGTCAATGGGTTTCAACCCAACTTTTGCCACCTCGATTTCCTCATCTATAAAGTGGGCACAGTAATACCTAACTCACAGAGATATTGTGAAGGTTAATGGAAACTGTCTCTGTAAAACACCTAATCTCATTAGGAATAGGTTTAGCTGCCTGTAACAGAAAATCCAAAGAACACTTTAACTGCACAAGGATTCCTTTCCATATGTAAAAGATGTCAGGCGATAGCTGACTACAGCTAATATTTTGGTCCCATGAAATCATAAGGAGATAGGACCCAGCTATCTTTTGGCTCTGGTATCTTAGAGCCAGACCGCATCTTCAACGTAATCTCATGATCCAAAATGGCCCCACTGCAAGTGTCAGAAATGCGGAAAAGGGCTTTCCTCAAATGCCCATCCACCTTTTAAGAAGTCCCTCTGGCAGTCATTCCCAACATCTTTGTTCCAGATCATTGGCTAGAACTGGATCAAGTAGCCACACCCAAACCCAGGGCAGCTGGGAAATACAGACTTACACTTCATTACTTCAATAAAATAAGGGTTCAGTGGGCCAGGAAGGAGAACTTGGGTGTAAGTAGGTAGCTGGCAGTCTTTGCCACAGGATCTGGAACAAGCAAATGGCCAGTTAAGGTCAGCTGTATTGCTGTTGTTGTTAGAGATATGACAATAAAAACGGGTCCTTAAAATGCACTCCTATTCTTCTGTATAACCAGTATGACAACATAGTTGATTTCAGACACTCAAACTTCAGCACTCATACACAGGTACCTCCAAATGGGCACTGCCCTACCAAAGTGGTTACCAGCAGAGAATACAGACTAACTGTTTTGGTCCTACTTTAAAAAAATTGTTTCAATCCTTAGACCTGGCTATGAATTCATTATTAAACAAACATGTATTTACACCTAAGCCCTATGCTTAGTAATGGGGATATAAAAACACAGGGCCCAATTCAGGAGCTCACAGACAAGTGACAGAAGTGGCCAACAGAGAGAGCATCATGGTGCAGTGGGGACAGAGGCGAACACCAGGGGTCCAGGAGCACACGGAACACGGGAGGGACAGCACGGATGACCTATCCTTGGAGGGCAAAGGATGAACTCCAGGGGAAGAGACAGCTGAGCTGATTCTGAAAGACAAGTTGTGCGAACTCAGGTGGGAGGGAGGCAGAGCCCCAGAGGTGGAAGAAGCAGTGTCCCCACAGGCAGAGACACCAGAGAGACCCATGCGGTCTCAGGGGAACATCAGTCCAGTGGTTCCATATGACTTTAAAAACCTGCAGCACACTATCTTACATATCCTCAGTGGAAAAAATATCCATCCTCTGAGCGCTGGTTTGACTTACTGAAGCAGCCACAGTCACTGCGGAGCTGGGTCAAGTGAACAAATTGGCCAGTGGAGATGGGTGTTTCTATCTTAAGGCAAAAACAGATCGGGGCTGGGGCAAAATAATGGGACCTACATTCTTGTGCAATTCACAGCCTGACTTAAAAGATAACTTCCTCCTAAAAGAATAGACAGGTTTGCACCAATGTAAAAAAGAAATACTTCCACCTTCTCTTCTAAAACTGTTTATTTCTCTGTGGAAAAATTTTTAATGATTCATTAATTTACATATACTGGTCCTTTACAGAAATATGGATTTGCTGAGATTTTTGTACATCCCAGACTTTAAACTATTCAGAAAAGGGGAACCATTTAATATTCCCCTTCTTTTACATCTATTAAGTCTCTGTCTTTAACTCCCTTTCCCTCAATGGTTCTTAAAGGTATCCTCCTTCATCCTGTTTGTCACTGTCATGATCCAAGCCTTCATAACCCCTTACCTAACTCAGCAACTGACTTTCCAACTGTTTTCCCTGTTTTTCTCTTTCCTTTTCCATAATGTGTCCAAACACTGCCACAAGAGAGATCTTTCCAAAAGGGAAGTGGAATGGGTTTTCTCCTTTGCTTAAAACCTCCCAAAGTATCCTGAGATCCTTTAGGACCAACAGTTCCATTGAACATCCCAAAGCCTTCCACTGGAAGAAACATGAAGTCCTGCCCACTTTCCCAGCCTCGTCTTTCCCCACTCCCAACTTTGCATTCATGGTTCCACTAATAGTTGCCTCTCTTGCTCCCAAGGTCAGCATCTGATCCATCCACCAACCTTGTCCCTTGGCCTTCAGCCCATTTCCTGGCTCCATGACTTTTCACCATTCAACTGCTGCTGCCTTCCTCTGAATCACCATCATCTTTAGCCTGAAAGACCTCCATAGCCTCTTCTCTGGTCTTTCAGCTTCCTTTTATTTTTGTCCCATACAGTCCCAGCTTCACAAAGCTGTCATTAAGATCACATAATTTCTCTGATTTCCCATCTTATTTGGAAGCCAAAGTCCTTACATGGGGACGACAGGACCCCACACGCTCTATTCCTTAGTTCTCGCTCCGAGGTTCTCTAACCCATTTCTCTATGGCCAGATTGGTTTCCCTAATGTGAAGCTTCTCTTCACAACCTTTGCATGTGCTGTCCCCTCTGCCAGGAATGCTTTTCCTGCCTTTCCCACCAGAATATAAGCATCAAAAGAGCGCTGTTCGGGTTCATCTCTGTACCTCTCATATGTAGAACACAGTTGCGCACATGGTAGGCACTCAATAAAGAGTCGAAGAATTAATAAATGAGTTGTGTGTTTTGTGGTTTTTGTTTAATGTCTTTATCCTAGGCGCTGCAGGAAAAGTTGGGCCTGGTGAATTTGAGTCCCCAACAGCCTTTCACAAGGTAACCTTGGGTAAGTCATCTCTGAGCCCTGTTTCTATATTTGTAAAATGGAGAATCTGTAAAATACTCAGAATTTTTGTGAGGTTAAATAATATGATGTTAGTTTCTTCCTCCAGGAAATCTGAGCTGATGCTAAGGCAGTCAGGTGATCCGTGTGGCGATATGCTGCGGTGTCCTAGAAATGTGACCTCTCAATTAGGCCAAATAGAAACTTCTTTTTCTTTTTATTGAAAGATGGAAACTGATCATTAAAGCTATACAACTGGCTTCAAAACTATGTCTCGTTCTTTAAGATGCACTCTTTTCAAGGAACGCAAAAATTCATTCTTAAATGAAAAATTTTCTTCCAATTTATCCCTACTTTGACACAAAAATACATGAACAGCACATTGTTAGGAAAACTACATATTTTTAATATGTATGTATTAAAATATGACTTTATCTGACCTTTTGCCCTGGGCCCTTGCCTCTCAATGAGAAAGAAGATAGTGCTTTGTTCCTCTGTCAAATGTATTTCTCTCACTTCCTCCCTTTGGACTGACCCATGCTCAGGAGTTTTTGCAAAGGGTCGAACTACAGCTGCAGTGATCATATGTCCCAGCTTACACCTGTTCCCACTGCAATTATTTATACTGGGCCTTTCACTCTCAAACATGTCCTGGTTTGGACGATTAATTATGTTGTCACCCTACTTATAGGCCATGTCTAAAAGCTTGTTTTGACAAGAATAAACTTCTGAGGCCCATTACATTTTATTCTTATTATCTCACTTAGATCTGACTATAGTCTTGAAATACTCTTTATAACTGCTACTTTGCTTATATTGCAAACTTAAGGGTCTATATTCTTGGCATATGTTCTGCTCCCCACCCTGCATTCTCCCAAATCCTTTCCCTGATACAATTTTTCTGATTACCTTATTATGTACCTGTAGCAACATCAGATAGAAATAAGCCTCATTCAGCCAAATGTGTCTGATTTCTTTCCACTCTGGGTACCCAAATTTCGACTCTCCTAATCCAGTATGGTCCACTGGCCTAGGACATGAATGATGCACAGAGAGATTCTCAGACTTTGAGGAACTGCAAAGAGAGTGACATAGGTAGAAGACATGGCCCCATGTGTCAGTTTTAGTATTAATACCTTTATTCCAGTAAGAATATACAAGGTCAGGTTTAGAATGACAGGCACACAGATTGCCCAAGCCCAAAGTAATGTGTTATCAGTGTCTCCCATCTCATCATCTTAAAATCAGAGGGAAAATGGTTACTTTTGAATGTAACACAATTATGCTTTGATGAGAGAGAGATTACAGAGTAGGATGGCAGATGGTGTTCAACTTGAACACAACTCCATTCTATCTACTGAGGCGATGTGCTGAAAGCAGCTGTGAGACCGAGCCTGGGTTCAGTCAGAAAGTGGGGTGTGATTGATTAGTGATGTCTGCCTTGAGCATAGGAAGGGCAAGTGACCTCATTAAGGTCCATGAATTAGCTAACCATGTTCCAGGGTAAGGACTTCAGCAGAGGAATTAATGATATTTCAATGGGTGCTAGATCAAGAGGAACCAATCTTGATTTTATCAATGGCACAGATATGTCCCCCAAAGAAGCAGGAACTTCCCTAAAGTTCTTCAGCCTGATTAGTTAGTAGCTCCACCATCAGTAGTCAAGGATTTGGTCCACTGGATGTTGATCCATTAAAAGAGCAAAAAAAAAAAAAAAAAAAAAGTACAAAGAGAAAGAAAGAGCAGAGAAGGCATAATTCCTCTCCTTCCCAACTTTGCTCTAGGTTATCCCTATGTATAAGAAAGCAAAAGCAAAACAAGGCAACACAACAGACAAACAAACAAAAGATGAAAGAAGCTGACTTGTGATGGGCTATACAGATTACCACATTCAGAAGCCTTGGGCAACAGATAGTCTCTTAATGAGGGAAGTTTAACTAAACAGCTTGGTGACAGCTTTGTCACTGAATGCAACCAAGTTTTTTCCTCCAGGGATGAATATCAGAATTATATAAGTCAAGGCAGTGTCCAGGGAATATGTCCTCTGTTTGGAATTTTCCAGGAGGGGCTGGAATGAACTGTAACAGCTGTGAGTGGCTTTCAGAGAAGTCCCAGTGCTCTTGCTGCTGAAATCAGTTGTGTGACCTGAATAACTGAATTTATGTTTAAAAACAGCTTGGTGTTAGCTTTGCCATTGAATGCAGTTAGCCTCATTCATGAATTTGTTTTTGCTCTGTCTCTTGCTTCCTGGAATTAAACCAGCTTGGGTTCTATGTGAATGATGAAGGTGGGGGACAGGCAGGAATAAATGTCTTCATTGTCACTTCTGCCCCCTTCTCCAGTCTCATGTTTTCCAAGGCCAACCATGACAAGTGCAAGGTAGCTTAGGAAGAAAAGGGCTCCCCTGATAAAGCATTGGGTACATTGCCTGATTCTCAGTGAAAAGCCCCAGCCCACCAAGAGCCCATCTGAGCCCTTCCATCAGGTTCAAACACCAATGCAATATTTCAGTCTGGGTCAAAGTCCACAGAGGCTCCATCTCTAGACATCAAAGTGCTGCTTACATCTAAAGCTGGCCTTCTAGCCTCAGCTCCTCTGAGTGGCCCCAACCCCATGGTACTTCATCCAAAGAAATTATTCTTCAACAATGGGATTTCAGAATCAAGGACTTTCTCAGCTTTTTCCAATCACACCAGGAAACAAATGCTTAGTTCTACCCTCACATAGGACAAATTATTCTTATTTATAGAGAAGAGAAAGAATATTCTCTCTCTCATCGTTAGGCCATGATCTGAAGTAGTTCCTTAAATTGGGATTTACTGGTGTGTACAGTCTCCAGAACATAAAGGAGCCACACAAAAGACTGTGAATAGGATGTGTATTGAGGCTATGGGGATTAATGGAGCCTGAGAGACTGGACAGTACCTGCTCCTCTAAAGGCATTTAAATCTGTTTTTTTTTTTTTAGATGCTGATTATTGAGCAAAGTTTGCAATCCTTGAACTTCCAGATCCAGTAATAAAGCTTACATTTATTGAGTATTTTCTAAATGCCAGGCACCCCCTGACAAGTTCATATATATCGAGTCACTTAATCATCACAAAATCCCTAAAATAGCTACCGTTATTATCTCTGTTTTACAGAAAATGAAACTGAGACACAGAAAATAAAATCAGTCCTGCAGTCAGCAAGTGGTGGAGCCAAGACTCGAACCCAAAGCTCTCAGGCTCTGGAGCCCATGCGTTTAACTAAGAACAAGAACTGGAATTTGACACAACATTGTAAAATGATTATAAATCAATAAAAAATGTTAAAAAAAAAAAAGAACTAAAGTTGGTGTTGTCACCTCTTGCCAAGAGATATTGAACCTAGATGCCTCAACCACGACATGAATGAAGAAATCAATGCATAGTTTAGAATAAAGGAGTCCAGGAGAGATAACTACCCTCCCCCAAGCCAAACCAGAGGACATCGAGTGGCCTCCATGGATGAAGATACAACTGAATGTAATGATCCTTTGAAAGTGACTTTCTGTGCCCTACCCTGGTAATGGGACATCTTAAAAGCATTCTATTCTACTCACTTGCCTAGCCAGCATCCATCTGTTGATAGTTAATTCCAAACTACAGCTCCATAGAGGTGCCTTCTCAATTACTCAGACAGCATATGATAACCTTCCTTCCCTCAATTAAGCTACTGTTTGAGTGGTGCTTTGAGTGGTATATATCTACTGATGATATACCTGGCTCCAGTACGGTGATAAGATGCTGCCTATTGTCTTTAAAGACACACAGGACTGATGTGTTTTTATAGGTCACCACCAATGTTCAGGAACAGGTAGTAACAAGTAGTTACAGGAACCCACTTGCATTAAGCCCTGTGATGGTCCAACCTTTTCCTGGCCATTTCCATCTAGATGCTCCGTGGTCACCTAAAACTCAGCCTGGTTCAAATTGAGCTATTTATCTCTTCCCTTATACCCAAAGCTATTCTTCCTGGAATATTTTAATGCAGATTAACAATTCTGCCATCTTACTAAGTCTACTGAATTTGAACTATCTTACTCCTTCTCTCTCAAATCCCACATCCAACTGATCATCAAACTTGTTGATTCTTCCTCTGAAACAGCTCTCAAATTTAACTCCCCTGTTCTCTGCTATCACTGCCCTGTGTAGACCCCTGTTTTTTTCTTGCCTGAGCTACTGAAGTTGTTCCTCCCTTGTTCTCCCTAACTTTTCTCTTTATGTTTTCTCACTCCATTCTGAATGACATTCCCAAAATGCAAGCATCCTTAATTTTATCTATATTTCCATTGACTCTGTTTCTTATAGTCCATTGTTCTTAGCAAGACCTTTCACCTCAACACGCTACCTATCCCTCACCATGCCCCATCGCCCCAACCCAACCTCACTCTAGAACTCTATACATACCCGCCACTCGCTACTGCCCACCTCCAGGCATTTTCATGTTTTCCTTCTGCTTGGTAGGTTTCTACATTTGGAGAAACCATACTTGTCTTTCAAGACACAGCTTAAATATTTCATCCTCTGTGAAGTATCTATAAATTCCTTTGGGCAGATTTGCTCTCTCCTTTGGATCCCAAGATCTATGGTCATCTCCCTATTACACTCTTAAAATTAAAATCTTTCAAGTTCGTTTCCTCCACTAGATAGTGAGATCTCAAATATAAAGGAAAATGTCTCACGTAGATTCAGTAAGTGACACGTTTAGCACATTTGAATAAATCTATCCAACATTTATCATTCAACAAATATTTACCCAATGTTTGCCATTTGACAAGTGCTAGGCTAAGTACTTAGGACACAAATGGTAAGCAAAACCAGATATAACCCCTGTCCTCATGAAGCTTGCAGTCAATTACAGAAATAGATATTAATCAAGCAAATGCAGATACCTGTAAAACTAAAACTGCACTAAGCATTCTGAAGCAAGATGCAGCGTGTAATGAGAATGGGGTTTGACCTAGCCAGGTTAATCAGGGAAGGATTTGAGCTGAGAGATGCACTGTGAATAGCAGTTACTTGAATGAGAAAGCGAGGGAAGATGAAGCAGAGTGTGCAAAGACCCTGTGGCAGAAGGGAGTCTGGAAAATACAGGACACTGAAAGAAGGCTTTAGTGGCTGGAGCAGAGAGAACCAGGTGAGCTTGCTGGAGGATGAGGCTGGAGAAGCGGGCAAGGTCCATACCACCCAGGGCCCTACAGCTCATGCTGAGAAGCTTTACTTATCTTAAGATTAATGGGAAACTATACAGCATTTCAGTTCATGAGAGAGAAGATCATTTTGCATTTTGTGATCACTCCAGTCACAGGATGGAGAATAGACAGGATGTGGGAACACCAACGAGGAAATTAGGGCAAAAGCCTAAGTGAGCAAAAATGGTAATTTGGACTAGCTAGATAAGTGGTGGTGGAGCGGGAGGAAGGTGGGTGGTTTTGTGAGATTTTTTAGGAGTTGAAAGCAACAGGATTTCTTAATGTTAAAAAAAAAAAGAAAGTAACAGGATTTATGATGGATTAGATAGATATGAAAAGGCAAATAAGAACCCAAGGCAGGATAAGTTTGAGTGGCTAATTGGGTGATAGAAACTAAAGATTTTCAGCACTACACTGTGGACTTGGAAACCATTCACATTTTCTAAGGCAGATCTCAGGAATGTGGGAAGAAGTGATGGGGAGAGGATTAGGATTCTAGCTCTAAGCAGTATCTCCAAGATGAGAAGTGAGGTAGTGGGGAGAGCCAGCAAAGGCAATAAAGATTTG
Organism: Vicugna pacos; assembly: GCF_048564905.1. Lineage (NCBI taxonomy): Eukaryota > Metazoa > Chordata > Mammalia > Artiodactyla > Camelidae > Vicugna > Vicugna pacos. Next base: position 27,620,563 of record NC_132998.1, read on the forward strand.
CTTGGCCAATGCGAGGATTGGTTCAGAAGGGCTACTAGACAAAAGTGCTGGGGAAGGTCAAAATAGAAGGTGAGAATAACGAGGGTGGGCTTCCACGGAACAAGATCAGAGTTGGAGAAAGGATGCCTGGCGGGAGCATGTGTTGCCTGGGTGATGACAAGTGAAGGAAAAAGCTGTGGAGGTGCCTTTTCTAATTTTCTTTCATTTCTCTTAAGCTAGGAAGGAAGATAAACCACTTGTTACAGATTCTACTTAAATAAAATTTACAAATCTATGGCTGAGGACATGAATTAGTGCAAAGATGCAAGGACTGGCCTCTTTGGAGGTCAGATAATGTTTCCGTTTTGTCTTTCAGAGTTGGAGGATGTGTGCTGAAGACCTCAAATTGCAGCTATTTTAAGTCATAGCTGAACCTCTGGTTCAATGAGATGTGTGAACACATTCTGAAAGTCAGCTGCATTGCAGGCAGTGCAGTAAGTTCTAGGACTAGAAAGATGGTAAGGCACGGCCTCCACCTGGCATGTCTTACAATCTATAAAATGTCATCAGATAAGTTCAACTATAATATTAATAATACACATAAGCCTTTGAATGTATAAAATAGTCAAAATAAAAACAGAAGCATTCTCAATAGACCAAAGTGAATATATGTGAGACTAGTATGTCATAAAGCACAATCTCTCTGAACTGAAGGCATATGAATCACCGTGGGGTGCCTGCTAAAATACAGATTTTTGCACCTAACTCAGCTTACAGAATCAAACACCGAGGGGTGGAGTTTGAGAATCAACATTTTAAACAAGTTCCCAGTGATGTTAATGCCCAGTAAAAGCCCCATTTGATTAAACCAGGAGTGAAACCTGCATGTTAGAAAATTTAAACCTTTCTTTCCCTCTTTGGTCCTTTTTCGGAAAATGCATAAATATTAAATGCAACCCAAACAAAAAACCTTGTGTATCCAGCTTCAAGATTAGGACCCTAACAGTCAATAGACAGGGAATTCCAAGGTTAAAATTCTTTCCACCCTCCCTTGCCTATATATACATAGTCTGGGTTCTTGTCTGTCAATATTAATTGTGGGCCTTCAGATGTGATTATATATGCTGCCAAGTAGATCACACAAAATATAAGGCATAAGTTACTCTACATGTGGCTTCTTACCAGTATGGAATACGTACATTTCAACATGATTCAATGTGAATCCAGCCTGGAGCTTGGTTTTGTACGGCATCTGAACATACATAATTTGTAAAAAACCTGTCACTTTTGGCTGAGAAGATATCAATGTAATTTTGCTTCATTGTGCATGTATGTCCTTTTTGCTTTTCACCTTAGTCACATTAAATTTTGTGAGAAGGTGAACCCACTTCACAAGGAAGAGTTCACTCAAATTTTAAATGAGGAGAAGCCAAGCTAAACCTTGAGGAGAGAGCCCTTGTCCTATGCAGCCTGGAACAGGAATGTGAAGGAAGAAAGCCAGAGTGGGGCTTTAACCTGGACAGGGAAAGGGGTCCAAAGCAAAAGACAGGGAAGTCAAAATCTCCCATGTTTATCTGCTCCATCTACTTCCTGCCCCTAATATACATCCTGGGTTAATTCCCAGGAGGTAGGAAAAAGACTCATCTGTCATTAAAATTAAACCTTGTGGAGAAGTAAAATTCCAAACAAATCCCAAAGCAATGTGCATGGAAAGAGCAGAGACCCCCTTAAAAGGCTGCACACAGATGTCTGAGCCTCGGAAAGGCTTATAGTCACAGGCTTAAAGCTCAAAAGATCCAGAGAGAGAAACCGCTTTGTACAGAAGAGCATGAACTCCAGAAGGATGTCCCTCCCAAACCCCTACGCAAATCAGTGGCAGACTGGTCCCCAAACTGCCCCCTTACCATCAGCTCCCCCACCTGCCTTTGTGCTGTCAATCTAAGCTTCAGACGATGTTGCCCAGTATGTGGTCCCAACACAACCCTTTATGGACGATGAATGACCCAAAAGTGATTGTCTCATCATTGTTCCCCAAGTAACCTGGTGGCCTTATCCTCATGAAGCCACAATGTCATCATACTCTGTACTTCCTAAGTATAAAACCCAGCCAGCCTCCAAGACGACAGTATATCCCCTGGTCTATTTTTTCCAGCTGGCCTTTCAAAGCCCAAGGCCTGGCTTTGGGGCAGGAGAATTCATGTGTATGTATGTGTGCATGTGTCCCCAAAGGGTGTGGGGGTAAGGGGGAAGCCCACTGTGTGCACTTGGAACACAACTTTGATCTGCATCTCCCACTGCCCCATAACACCACTTGTAACCGCAAAAGCATCTGGAGCCCTGTCATCTGATCCAGCAGCCACAGGTCCCTTTTTTCAGATGACCAAATACCTTCTCAATGAGACAGACTGCTGCACTTGCCCCGAGGGGGAGGTCCCCTCATCACTCACCTGCTGGCATTCCTTTCTGAGGCCCAGGACTGGAGGGACCTTAACTGCAGGCTCTGATTTGGACCTTCAGCCTCTTCACAAGGTTTTCCCAAGTGAAAAGGGGGCAAATGCAGTTTTTCCATTTATGTTTCTGCTCATGGGTCTATGGGGAGGGAATAACAAGGGCCCACGAGCCCATTAAACGCTTGCATTGAAGGTGGGGAGGGGTAGCAAGGGGAGGAAAAGTGGGGAATAAAAATAATATCCAGTACTTTATTCAACTATTTTACAACGAGTTAAAACCAGACTCCTTCCAGATCTAAATGGATCCTCCGGTCCCATAATTAAATGGGGAAAATGAAGCCGTTCCATGCCTTTTGCTCCCTTTGATCGTTGTTATTTTGGTGACTAATGTGTAACTGGAGCTGTTCCTTCTGGGGTAGAAGCCTTGCCCGGGCAGCTGCCCAGGGAGCCTGGGTCTCCTGCTGTCAGCCTGTGACCGCTGCTGGCAGGGTGGGGGTCTGACTCGGCCCAGCAAAAGCCGACCGGAGATGCTCCTGTGCAGACAAGCCTTCCTCTGTCTGCCTTTTCTTCTGGCATGTTTTCCCCTGTGCTCCCTCCTCCCCAAGGACTCTCTGGGAAACTGGCACGTTTTTCCCCTTGAACGGTAGAGATGGGGGCTTTTTTGTGACAGTGCAGAAAACTCTCTCTCAAATCACAAAGAAGGTGACCCTGAAGGCTCCTTATTTTAATTTTCTCTCCCTTTGGACCCTCATCAATTTCTATTCCTCTCTACTCCCCACCCCCTCCACGCTGAGCATGAACGTGCAGGCACACACAGGTGGAAGCTCTGTGGTTCTTTCCAGGCTAACGTGGGGGGGCTGCTCATCACACTAACAGGTTAAATCTACTCATCAACAGAACCTCCTCCTCCTCTTCATTTCCTGTGGATTCGCTACAGCGCCCTCAGGTGACACTCTATTGTAATACCATTCAAAAATTTGGAAAGCTGTAAGAATGTTCAAACAGCATCACCACGATTCAAAATACCACTTTTTTCTTTCCACTTTTACTTCTTGGGTTAGCCTATGAAGCTGAGAACTACTGGGTGAGGTCTTGAGATAGCACAGGGCTTCGTCACCCCCCAAATGTGTGTCCAGACTATCTCTAGGCTTAGGGCTGAGTTAAGGCTTTGAACGTTCACTCTCAGCCACGAGCTGACAGCACAGCTCCGACCTGCACAAAGACCAGGTCAGAGGAGCAATAGCTGTGTGCCTCTTCTCTGCCTCCTTTGAGACTGGCCAGCATCAACTGAGCCGACCTGCAGCCAAGAGTCTGATGAACTAGTTAAAGCCAAAGTGTTCATGTTAACACAGTGCTTCTCGGAGTGAGGTTCAGGGAACTCCATCACCAGAATCACCACAAGTGTTTGTTAAGATTCCAGGTTTCCAGGGCCCACTCTGTACCTGTTGAATCAGAACCTTTGCTGCTGGGACCCAAGAATCTGCATTTTCAAGTTGAGTTTTAGGCACAGTAAAGTTTGAGCAAACTCCCTTATGCTTTTCCACACCCCCTCAGTTTAGAGACTTGTATTTTGACAGAAACTTAAATTCCATGAATGAATGGGATGACTTTGGATACTGTGGCAGAGCGGCAGAGGAGACATTTTTAAGTGAGTGGGATAAGAGGGGTTTCCAGTGTCTCTCGACCTTTCCCATAGAGGCAGCTGCACATGCAGCTAAAACAAAGGCCAGCCTGCCCTATTCTACCCCTGTGAGTGCACCCCACAGGTAGCGCACAGGCTGCTGCGGGGCTGGCTTCTGGGAAAAAGAACTCCACCTGGAAACTTCGATATCCAGTTGGGAGGGAGGAGGGCCCGCAGAAAGTCAGCTCACCTCTAGAGGGCGCCAAGCCAGATGAGAGGAGTGTGCGCTTCTGTCTCTCCCGCAGCATCACTTTCCAGCTGGGGCATCTTGTTCAAGTTGCCCATCTGCGCCTCGGTTTTCTCTGTGGAAAATGCGGACTGGTATTTGTAACTGCCTCGATAAATACATTTTTATTGCTATTAATTTCTAAGGGTTCTGAGATTGGTGGGAAGAGCCTGATCGCAGAGATGCGTGTTGTAAATCATGGCTATGAAGTTACATAAAAGTAGTCTACAAGATGGGTCTGCAGAAGGGAAAAAGAATACCTGGTGTTATTAAATACATCTGAGTAAGTTAAATATGTTCAATGAGCTCTAAGCTTCCCTTTTTTACATCTTAGCCCCCACCGTCCTTTTTCTCTGTTCTATCATTTGAGGCTTCTCTCTGGATATTTCCAGGTCAGGAAGACTGTACATAGCCTTCTTCCCCTGCCGTGGGCCCAGAGCATTGAATGGTCATTCTCTTTCCCATCCTAGGTAAGGGGTGGGATGAAGTTGGGGGAGGGAGGAGAAGGAAGCTTCCCCTCCAGAAGATGCTCAAAAAGACCCAAGGGAGGCCATGAATGGAGCAAAGAGAGACTCGCGCAACTCTGGTCAGGTCAGCTGGGCTGATACCCAATTCTGCTACTACTAGCTGTCAGACCTTAGTTAATTCTTAAACTCTAAGCCTCAGTTTTTTCATCTGTAAAATGACTCCAAGTAATAATATATCCTTCATAATTATCACAAAGATTAACAGAGACGAGGCAGTAAAGCAATCATACTGTGTCTGGTACACGTAAGTGCTCTAGTCATACTGACCACTGTGATTTGATATTTGAGGCTGTGCTCCTTAGTCCATGGCTTTAAGCCCTGTATAAGGCCTCTCTCTTGTTTTGTTTTATATTTTTACCATTTATTCTACAATCTCACTCCACTCTCCTCCTTCCTGGGATTTCATATATGTCTTTATATTTGTGTGCACCTTTGAAAAACACATAGCTTTGATTAATGTGTATATTAAATTTTAATATCCTTAAATGGTATTGTGTTATAAATCGTTTTCCACCTTGTGCACTCAACATTGAGATTTTTAGAGCTATTCATGTTACTGTTTGCCAACGACTCTCAACTTCACTACGTAACAGAATCACTTGGGGAGCTCTTCAAAAATACCAATATCTGGACCTTAATTCCAGTGATTCTGATTTAATTTGTCTAGGGTGGGGGCCAAGCCTTGGGTTATTCTAAAGTGCAGCCAAGACTGAGAACCACTGCTGCATATAAAGCTAGCTCCTTGGACAGGACTTACCAGGCAGCGAGATGTAGCGTCCCACCTTTTTCTGGCCTCAGCAAGTCCCTGAAGCAAAATCAAGTTAAAATGACCCTAAGGGCAGTGGCAAAAGGAAAAAAAAGAGAGAGGGCAACTTGTGGCCTAAAGGGTATGTAAGGAAGGACAGCAGTCAGTCCTACCTTTCTACCTCTTTGTAAGAGTCATGGAGCAGTACCTTGCTGATTCATCTGTCTGACCATTTAAACGTCCAGTGTTTATTGAGCACCTGTGTGTGCCAGGAATTCTCCTAGATGCAGGGGATGCAGCAGTGACTGCCAGGGAAGACATGGTCTCGGCACTCAGTTGCTTTCAAACCTGTTAAGTGCAGTTTTCTAGGCCTCCCCCACTCCCAGAGCTTCTGATTAGTAGGTAATGGGCTTGGCTCCGGAATCTGCATCTTGAACAGCTGCAGTAGATGACACTGCCACCTTTAGGGCCTGGTCATCCTTTGAGGAAAACTAGTTCAACCAGTTCATAAAAATCAGCTCATTTTAAGCACATTTGGTAAATTTAACCTATCTCCTCCCATCTTGAATTTTCTGAGGAATCAGAACCTCCATTTCCTCTATGTCTTCAACAACAGTTACAGACTTGGCTGATAGATTAAAACCCACTTCCTCCTGCCAGATGTCCATATGCATTGCACCACCAACAATGAATTCAGTTGTTGTATATTTGCATTATACAGTTGCTACAGAGACATCATCACATTTAACCTCCACAAAAACTCTATGAGATAGGTCTCACCTTTCACGGGAGAAAACTAGGTTCATGTTGGTTAAGTGACCTTCCCAAGGTCATACAGCTCCAGAATGTAACCCCATGTCCCTCTGGTTGGAATAACCATCCATTAGTGCTGTTGGTCCCCCAAAAGAAAACAGGTTGAGAGAAAACTGTCCTGGCTTCTAAAGGGGGCAGAGGGGTGGGGACGCATGCAACAGGATGGTGAGGAGCCCAGCTGTTGAGGTACTGTGTTGTATGCTGCCCCTAGAACACCAGGACAGCCTTCACTTTTCCTGTATTCTCTTGGGAGGCCCAGCAGCACTAACAGATGGCTATTTCAATCACAGTCCCTGAACCAGCTCTTCACTGGGGGCTGCACTTTTCCATATGCAAAGTATACCAAGGATGCCCTCTTATTCGGCATTAATTGGCACTAGTTGTGCGTTGGCTCATCAGAAAAATATGGTTAAAGTTGGGAATCATTAAAAGGTGATGTACACACATATTAAGCATTTTATTTTAACCAAAAACATATCAATGTATATTCACGAACCAGACTTTTGATGTAGAGCCAAGGCATTTTCTTTGACTTTAAGTTCTCAGATTAGAGTTTTAACATTATCTCTAACATAAATTACACTCATAAGATATATTTTAGGATTTGTTGTTTCTATTTTCTTAAAGCAGAGCAGAAGTTAACTGCCATTCTGAAGAAGTCAAGGTGCAAAATTCCATTTAAAAAATATAGTCCAGGAATTTCATATCGAAATTTTAAATACCCAGACAAGTTGAAAGAGTGTCATAATAAACACCAAAATGTCTGCTGCCTAAAACAAAACCTGTTAACCTATTGCTGTATTTGCCTTATTTCTCATAATACAGATAGATCGATCAATCGATTGATCAATATCTACATCCATTTATCTATCTATAATTATTTTTGCTAAATATTTGAAAATAAGTTGCAGATACCATTAACATTTCTCCCAAATACACAGCATCTCATCCTGAGCATGAGGACAAGCCTCTATATTTTTTCACATGTCAAATAATGATAACTTCATAGTAACATCTGATATCAAGCCTTCAAATTCCCCCAGCTATCACGAGATTGTTCTCTGTATGTTGTTCTCAACCAGTACCCAGTCCTGGTTCAGGCACTGCATTCGGTGTTTTATGTTCTGGTTCACCTTTTTTTGTTGTTTTCCTCCTTGATAGCGACTTTTTGAAGAGTTCAGGCCATTTTGTACCCATCCAATATTCTGGACTTAGCTGAGTGTTTTACTGTGGTTACCATGGTTCCTCTGAATTCACTGTAAACTGGATATTAAGTTTATAAGCTTAAATAGGTTTAGGTTAAATATTTTGGGCAAAATTCTTCACTGGCATTGCTGTGTACTTCACATGATATCACAACTTCTGCAGGCCTACTTCTGAACAGATTAAGCATTTCTCTTGGCCACACATCTGGAAGTGGAACTGCTGGGTCACAGGGTGCACAAATGTTCTGTTTTTCCAAGTGGTTGTATCAATTTACACTCCTACCCACAATATATGAATTTCAGTGAGGCGCCACAGCTTCATCAACATTTGAACATTCTAGTAGGTTTGTAATGGTATCAGATTGTGATTTTTAATTTGCCCTCTTCAGATGATCTTAAGCCAATTTTTAAGTACGTATTGACCATTTAGTTGTGAAATGTTTCATTCTTTTGCCATTTTTAAATTGGTTTATCTTCTTTAAAAATTGATATGTAACAGTGAATATGAGTCCTGTGTTAGTTATATATATTTAAAACATCTCCCACTGTGTATTTGCACTTTCATTCCCTGAATGGTACCCTTTGAGGAACATAAGTTCTTAATTTTATTTATTTATTTATCTGTTTTTATTTTTTCCTGAAGTAAACTCAGTTACAATGTGTCAATTTCTGGTGTACAACACAATGTCCCAATCATGCATACACATACATATATTCATTTTCATATTCTAAGTTCTTAATTTTAACATATTCCAGTTTATCTATCAATTCCATTATGTTTAGTGGTTTTATATCCTATTTCGAAAATCTTTCTCTACCCCCCAAATCATGAAGATGTTCTCTGTATCATCTTCCAGAAACTCTCTTGTTTTCTCTTTCTCATTGAGATACACAGTCCATCTGGAATTAATTTTTTTTTTAGTATAATATGAGACAGGGGTCAATATCATTTTTCCACTTGACCAGAACATTTTATTGAAAAGATCATCCTCTCTCCAGTGCTTTACTGTGCTCCCTTTGTCATAAATTAAGTGATCATATGTTTTGTTCTCTACTTGGAGTTTAGCCCCATTGGTTTATTTGTCTATTCTTGTGCCAATAAGACCATGCTGTTTTAGTTATTAGAGCTATATAATTCTTAATAACCAGTAGTAATATGAGGTCCAAACTTTTTCTTCCTCCTCAGATTGCCTTTGTTATTGGAAGGCTCCTGCATTTCTGCATAAATTTTAAAATCAAAATCATACTATATGTGAATAATGGTAATTTCTACCTCTCAATTCTTATGCATTTTATTCCCTTTTCTTGCCTTATTGCGAATATTAGGCCCTCCAATACAATGTTGAATAGTGGTAGTAAAATGGTGATAAAGAATGATGAACTCCAGCACTTCTTTCTCAACTCCAATCTCAGGAAAGAAGTGTTTAATAGCTCATTAAATATAAAGTTTGCTGTAACTTTTTATAAATATTTATCAAAGTAAGGAAGTTCTGTCTATTTCTAGTTTGCCATGATTATATTAAGTCATGCATGGATGTTGAATTTTATCAAATATTTTTCTGTATCTAGTAATATGATTATCAAATTTCTCTTCTCTTTTCTATTAATGCCCTGAATAATACTGGTGATTTTCTAATGTTAAATCAACTGTGCTTTGTTGGGGAAAAAACCTGACTTGATCACAATGTGTATGTTTTTTGTATATCTTGTTTGTACATATTTTGTTTAAAATATCGTGTATATTCATGAGAAAGATTGAATTCTTTCTTGTAATATCTTTGTCAGGTATCAAGGTTTGCCAGCCTAATAAAAGCTGAGAAATATCCCTTTGGTTACTATTCTCAGAGAAAGTTGATCTAAGATTAGTGTTATTTGTTCCTTAAATATTTGGAAGAATTCATCCCAGTGAAGTATCTGGGCCTGGATTTTCCTTCATGAAAGATTTAAATTATGAATTTACTGTTTTGAATAGATATAGAATTATTTAAGTGTTTACATCTTCTTGTATTTTTCTAGGAATTTATCCATTTTTCTCTCAGTTGACAGGCTTATTCATAAAAAATGTTTATAATAACCTATAATTATCTCTTTCATGTCTGTCCTCTTGTTTATACTGGTTATTTGTGTTTTCTCTTTCTCTTTTAATAATTTTTTCCTGGGGTTATCAATTTTATTAGCCTTTCAAGGAAGCACATTTTGGTTTTGCTGATTATTTTCTTTTGAATGTTTATTTTTTATTTCATTAATTTCTGCCCTTATCTTTATTATTTCCTTCCTTCTACTTTCTTTGGATTTAATTTGCTGCTCTTTTGCCAACCTTTTTGATAGATATTTAACCATTGATTTTTTTTGGCCTTTCTTCTTTCATCATATATTTTAAGGCTCTAACTTTTCTCCTTCTCTGCTTTAGCCGCATCCCACATTTTTGTTTTTCTCTCTTAGAGAAAAGGGTGAGGAGTCCTTTCTGTGGTGGAAATGTTCTCAGAGCTCCGCTTCACAAGCCCTCATAGCCCCTGAGGCCCTACTGCAGAGTTCCAGCAGGCCTCTCTGCTCCTTCCCCTACATTCTGAGGAAAGTAGGGTTCACGCAAATCTATTCTCTGGTCTAGCTGGGGCAGTTCTTTCCTGGGTTTAAGATTTTCCAAGTCTGTAGGGGAAACATCCAGTCAAGAAATGAAGAGCAGGTGGACATCCCATACAATATCATTCAATTGAAAACATTTTACAATGCTTTATTTAAAAACATTTTATTTAAAAACATAATTATTTTATTTTAAAACATTTTCATTTTAAGTTAAAAGTTAAAATCTAAATTATAATTAATTAATATAATTTAATCAAATTTAAATCAAATTAAAAATAATTCCCTACCTGATTTTTAAAATTTGACCCATGAATTATTTTCAAGTATACATAGGACTGGTTTTCTGGGTACCTTTAAGTTTCTAACTTGATTCGTCTGTGGTCAGAAAGTGTTCTCTGGGTAATTTGAATTCTTTCAAATTTGTTGAGCCATGCTTTTAGCTCAATAAATGGGAAGCATCACACATACATTTGAAAAGAAAGCATGTTCTTTGGTTTTGAAGTACAGTATCCTAGTACAACATTTGTTAATCATGTTCAAATCTATTTTTTACTGAATTTTTTGTTGGTATTCTTCCATCAATTACTATGAGCGATGTTAAAATCTCTAATTATTACTCCTCTAGTTCTGATGAGTTTTATTTTTTGATACTCTGTTGTTAAATACACTCAAAGTTAGAATTATTATATATTTCAGGTGAAATGAGCCTTTTATTATTATAAAATGTCCCTTTTTTATATCTAGAAATACTTTTTGCCTCCAAGTCTATTTTAAGTTAGTGTTTAGATAGTATATATAATCCTATCCTTTTACATTCAAATTTTCTGTACTCTTCTGGTAGTCTGACAAGCTTTGTGTTTTAACTGGAGTAGTCCACTTACACTTTGTGTGATTACTGATGTCATTTGACTTCTATTTCTCACAACAATATTCCTTTTTATCCCCTTTCTTTATTTCTTTTACATTAATCATTTGTGTGTTAATTATTACAGTTTTCCTCTATTAATTTCTTCTTTTTAAGATTTTTTTCTACTTAAATTTTTTACTGATCCCTAGTTATAATCTCAACAAGAAAGAAACTGCTGAGTATCAGCAGGGGTTGTTGAGGAGCAATTAGTTGGCAATTTTTTTTAACATATCTGTTAGCTTACAGATTTACTGTGTGTGTGTGTGTGTGTGTGTGTGTGTGTGTGTGTGTGTGTGTTAAGATCTACCCTACTGGCAAAATTCAGGTATACGATACATTACCATTAACTGTCGTTACCATGCTATACATCAGGTCTCCAGAACTTAATCATCTTATACCTAAAAGTTTGTACCTTTTGATAAATATCTCCCTTTTTCCACTAAATCCCAGCTTTCAATAACCACCATTCAACTCTCTGTTATAACTTCAGCTTTTTTTTTTAAGACTCCACATACAAGTGAGATCATGCAGTATTTGCCTTTCTATATCTGGCTCATTTCATTTAGTGTAATGTTCTCCAAGTTCATCAATGTTGCTGCAAATGGCAGGCTTTCTTCCTTTTTTAAGGCTGAATAATATTCCCTCAGATTGAATAATATATCACATTTTCTTTTATCCATTTACCTGTCAACACATTGTTTCCATATCTTGGCTACTGTGAATAATACTGCACTGCACAGGGGAGTGTAGATAGTTCTTCAAGATAGTGGTTTTATTTCCTTTGAATATACACCCAGAAGTAGAATTGCTGGATAATATGGTAATTCTATTTTTAATTTTTTTGAAGAACTTCCATATTCATACTATTTTCCATAATGACTGTACCTGTACCAATTTACATTCCCACCAACAGCGTCCAAGGAGTCTCTTTTCTCTACATCTTTGCCATTATTTGTTATCTTTTAATTTTTTGATAATAGCCATCCTAGCAAGTGTGAGGTGATTGTTTCTTGTGGTTTTGATTTGCATTCCCCCATTTATTAAAGATGTTGAACATCTTCTCATATACCTATCAGTCATCTGTATATCTTTTCTAGAAATTTATCATTCAGATCCTTTGCTTATTTTTAACTGGGTTATTCATTTTTTTTGCTACTGAGTTGTACCAGTTCCTTACATATTCTAAACATTAACCCTTTATCAGATATATGGTTTACAAATACAGTCAGTCCTCCATATCCACAGGTTCCAGATGTGCAGACCCAACCCTGAATCAAAATCTGATCAGATATTGGTTGAATCCACAGATGGAGAACCCACAGATCTAGAGGGCCAACTGTAATACATCATTTTAATAAGGGACTTGAGCATCCATGAATTTTGGTACTTGCAGTGGGTCCTGGAACAAATCCCCCACAGACACCAAGGAACAAGGTACAAGTGTATTTTCTCCCATTCTGAAGATGGCCTTTTCATTGTGTTGATTGTTTCCTTTGCTATACGGAAATGTTTGATGTAGTCCTATTTGCTTATTTTTGTTTTTGTTGTTTGTGCTTTTGATGTCAAATTCAAAAAATTACTGCCAATAATAATGTCAAGGAGTTTTCCCCCTATGTTTTCTCTTGGGAGTTTTACAGTTTTAGGTATTACATTTAAGTCTTTAATCAATTTTGGATTGATTTTTGTATGTGGTATAAGAAAAGGGTCTAATTTCATTCTTTTGAATGTGGCTATCCACTAAACCCAACTCAATTTCAGCATTAAACTCACTGAGTGTCCTACTTCCCCAAGTATGGAGATTGAGGTGGAGCTGGATGTCACCCAAGTGCCGGAGACCTGCCTGATCTGCACGGAACCAGAGGCCACGGCATCATCCTTGACACACCTGATTGTCTGTTGGCGGGTGGGTTTGTTAGGATGCCGGGGCAGGTCCCCGTGTCTGACTATGCCCTGGCAGTCAGGGAAGAGGGCCACTTGTTCTCAGCACGGCATGCGGCGCATGGCCGTCTTCTTTTCACTATGTGTGTAACGTATATGTTGGCCCTTCGATTAACCTGAAAAGCAGTCTGGGTATGTGGACAGTGCACAGGATTTGGAGTCAGTCACTCAAAACCAAGAACAAAGCCACATTTCTTTCACTCGCCGCTATAGAGCCTGGAAGACAAACCCTTAGACTCTACGGCCAAACCGCCTAGGTTGGAATCCCACTCACAGTGTACCCCTCTGCCACTGTGCCTTGCTGAGGCTCAGTTTCTTCACTGTAGAAAGGGGATGCTAATGATCATACGCTTACCTCCTGGTTGTAAAAACATAAGGAAACCAAGTTTGCAAAGTTCCTTGGAACAGTCCTAGCCCAGGGGAGTGTCTACACTGATCTCACCTCCAGTCTTTGTATGATACCTGGAAACCAGTACTGGCCAGTAGGTATTTCTAAAATGCAGGAATTAACTGGAGCCCATTTCCTCATCTTCAAAAGAGCAGCTGTGTCTAACTACCTCCTGCCACTGCTATTGGGATCGCCTCAACTCACAGATATAAAATTACGTGCTACCTTACCGGGCACGTAGTGGGTACCCAGTGAGCATCATCACCTGCTTACTGATTTGAGCCTCGGCTTACTTTTCAGCCAAATGGGTAGCCTCAGGAAGCACCCCCCCATCCCAGTACAACAATGGCCATCACAATGCTGGGTGAGCTGTGAAATGCTGTATGTGAGTTGCTGCCACGGCCCATCCCTGCCTCCTTCACCAACACCACTCCCCTCCCTGTGGGCTTCCTCAGCCTCCAGCCACTCCCTCCTTTCCCTTTCCTGTTGAAAGCTGCCTCCTATTCCCCTCGGCTTTCTGGCTTCTCCCATCCCCTGCTATCTCCCAGCTGCCCCTGGACCCCGCTCCTTCCCCAGGCAGATCCTCTCGCTGCCCCACCCTCCTGGCCCAACCAACCTTCCTGCTCCTCCCCCTTGCCCGCTGGGCTGCTGGCAGGAAGCCCTTCCCTCCTCTCTCCACCCTGTTCCCTTCGACAACACCCAGTACACATGGGGATTATTTCTCTTGGCAACAGGTATCTGCTGTCAAAGAGACAGATCAGTCTTTGCCGGAAGGAGGTGGGAAGGGAGATGGAGAAATGAGGCTGAAATGGAAAAGGCCCCCGGCCAGAAACTCTGAGAAAGGGGAGGGTGTGCACAGAAGAACCTGGAAGGGCTCAAGAAAGCAAATCACAGACCTTCATCTGAGGATCCAGACTCCCCCAAACCCCCACTTCTTACCCAGACAAGTGCCATCAAGCCCCTCCCAAGCACAAGCAGGAGGCAAGAAGGTGCTGAAGGAAAGAGAAGGGATGATGCCAAAGTGAAAGGTCACTTGCTCTGAAGATTCATGTCTGATCACTTTCACGTTTACATTCGCCACCTTCAAAATCTAGCCTGGGACTGTCACGAAGATTCAATTAGTTAATAACTGTAAGTACCATAAAAGTGCCTGGCACATAGTAAGCACTATGTATAATATGTATCCGCTAATGGTACTATTTAATCATCAGCAATGATAAGAGTGCGTCAAAACTTCTGGGCATGGAGATCATGAATTTTAGAGACAGAGACCTGGTCTCCAATTCCACCTTGGTTACTTCCTGACTGTGAAACAACTTCTTGAACCTCAAGCTCCCTAACGTGTGAAATGACAGCCATGTTTCCTCCCTTGCTGCTATAGACTGAATTGTATCTCCCCAAAATTCCTATATTGAAGCCCTAACCCCCCGTACAACCTTACTTGGAGATGGGGCTTTTAGGAGTTAATTAAGGTTACATGAGATCCTAAGGGTGAGGCCCTGATCTGATGGGACTGGTGGCCTCATAAGAAGATGAAGGGAGAGAGATCACATCAAAAAAAGACCATCTGAGGACACAGCAAGATGGCAGCAATGTGCAGGCCAGGAAGACCTTCGCCAGAACCCAACCATGCCAGTACTCTGATCTTGACTTCCAGCCTCCAGAACTGAGAAAACAAAAAAAACCCAAATGTCTGCTGTCTAAACCACCCAGGCTGTGATATCTTGTCACGGCAGCCTGAGCAGACTGATAATTGTGCCTTGCCTTGAATGGTGACGGAGAGGTATATCCTCTTTAAGTTGAGAGACAAGAGCAGGTGATGTAACCGTCTACAGTGACATTCCTCCCCATGATTCAGAGTTTACAAGGCCCCATGGTAGCTTCTGGGGCATCAGCCCTCTTTTGCTAGCTGAGGTGGGTAAGCAACGACAGAGAGTGGGCGGTCAGAGAGACCGTTAAAATAGGCGCAATGGGAATGAATGTTGCCTCAATTTCTGGAAAGACTACCAGCTTTTGAGTCAGAATGTCTGGTTCAAATCCAGCCCTGCCGTTTACCAGTTGTGTGACTTTGGGCAAATTATTTTATCTCCTTGAGAATCTGCATTTGGGAAGGAATCAAATGAGGAAGTATTCATAAGCCTGGAGAAGTAGTTGAGACTCCTCTGTTTCAAAAGGACAGAAACAAACTCAAAGCAGATTAAACCAAAGGAGGCGCCAGACTGGAACAAGCAACAGTCTGAGTTACCAAATTGCAGGCTCTCTCCACCCCTCGCCTGCCCTGTTCCTCTCGGCTCTAACTTCTTTCTTTCTCCCCACCACCCTGAGTTCATTCTCCTTCAGCCCTTTTTCCATTTCAGTCCTCAGTTGTTGCCTTTACAGAGTTTATTGGATTTCCTTTCACCTAAGCTCTGTTTACTTTTGAAAATGCATGTTTTCATTCCATCCACCCCCACCATACACTCGTTTCCATGGAAAAGACAAACCACAGAAATAAAAACTCATAAAGCCCTTGACCAGCACTTTGACAAGCTTGCATAGAGGTTTTGAACCCTAACCTCCAAACATTTCCGAAGTTTATTCTTCCAGAAGGTCAAGCTACATACAGTAGATACATATTTTGAGTCCCAATTCCTGAGGGCACCAGATGATTTAAACATCATCTTCTTGAGAAGTTTCCGGAAGAAGAATCAGATCCAGGCTAAAAGCTATGACAGTCTACTTCTGACCCCACGTTACACTCCAGAAACTCAACCTCAGCCTCCCTGCTCACTTTTACTTCCTATATGCCTGACTCCACTCCCAACCCCAAACACACATTCATGCAAATAAACTCTGGGTTCAGAGCCACACAGAGCTCTTCTGGATTCCCAACCCCAAACACCCCATGCACTCTCATTGCTTTCCACAAGTGGAAAACTCTGATTTATCCTTCAAGTCCTGGTTCGAACACAGGGTTTCCATCATGTATCCCAGGAAAAGTGTCCCTTTTGTGTCATGACACTTTGCCTTAATATATCGTACTGTGGCCATTTGTTTAATTGCCTGCTTTTCTTTCTGACTATGACTGCTTCAAGGTCAGAAACCCACTTAGACATCAGTTCCCACAGCACCTAGTATAGTACCTGACCCATGGTAGGTGTTAAACAAATGTGTGAAAAATGAACCAGTGGAACAACTGGGAGGTTGTTACATGTGACTGAGCCTCATACCTCATTAAGACCTGCTGGTGGAGCCATCTTATCCTATTAATCTACTGCTATATGACCAAACTCTTCAATATATAGTAGCTTAAAACCACAACAATCACTGAAATACCTTTCACAGTGTCTGCGAGTTAGAAATTCAGGGACTACTCGGCTGACAAGCTCTGGCCCAGAGTCTCTTGCGTGGTTGCAGTCTGACAGTGACTAAAGCTGGAACAGTGTGGGGCTGGAGCAGCTGGGAGTTAAGAAGCTGGAGCCTGGCTGGGTATCTTTCTCCATGTGGTCTCTCTGAGTGGGCCACTTTGGGCTTCCTCCCAACATGGTGGCTTAGGGCAGCTGGATTATCACTTACATGGAGACTGGCAGCTTCAAGATGAATCACTACTTATAACCTAGACTTGGGAAGTTACTGTTGGCCAAAACAGTCACCAAACCTGTCCAGTTTCAAGGCAAATGGACAGAGACCCCACTTTCTATGGGAAGAGTATCAAAAAATTTGCAAATGCATTTAAAATCCCTACACATAAATGTAACATATAGAAAAAGGACATCAGTGGAAAAACTGGTGAAACTGAATAGCCCAGAATTTACTTAACAGTAATGTACTAATGCTGATTTCTTAGTCCTGACAAATGTAGCATGGCAGTGTAAGATATGAGAGGAAACTGGGTGATGGGTGTATGGAAACTCTTTGTACTATCTCGGCAACTCTTCTATAAAACTAAAATTATTCAAAAACAAAAAACTGAATTAAACAAGAATGCTATATGCCGCCTTCTCCCCACTCTAAACGGCGACAGAGAGTAACTAGTCTTAAACAAAGAAGTTTGTGTGCATGCAGTTACGAAGAACTGATTCTGGCAATATTTTCTTTTCTGGTCAAGCAGGATACGCCATGCCCTCTACAATGACACGATTCACAATAGTTCTGTCATTATCCACTTAAATGCTCCCTCCGCCTTATTGTATGCTATGTTCCCCGAAAGATGTTTTCTTGCTGTTCTTTTTTATTCCTCAGTGCCCAGCACTGTGTTAAAATAACAAGATAGGTTGAACAACTTGAAAATATCGGTTTTGTAGCTCCAGCTCAGTTGAACTGTGGAAATTCATCTGCAAAAATGGAATGAAATGGACTTCCTTATTTCATTCCATGCTTTTGCTCAAAGGGAATAACAGAGTCCAATCTTCCTAAAGGAAGAACTCTTTCAGAAAAATTAGCACTGACCCACATTTTTCACTGGGAGCTCCTCTAAGACCTTGGAATTCCTTATCCATCAGGTCCTTGAGTCCTCTCAACGTCTTGTCTTCAGAGTCAGCGCCTTTGCTGGGCTGAGAAAGTCTGCCTTGTTCTAGTAGGCCAGCAGCCAGAGGCTGAGGGGCCTCCAGATGCAGACACGAATATGCAGGGTGGGGTCCACAAGAGAAGAGCATCCAGGCCCAGTTGGAAGGCAGCCCTGGGCGCTGCTGGAGCAGGAGGCTGCAGGAAGTGGAGGAAGGAGGAAGTTATCTTGTTGGCAAGCCCCACCTCTCTTCCATTTCCCAAGAGGTCAAGCAGATGTCATCAGTTGAATTTTTCCAGACTTGAATGGAACCTCTAATAGGATTCTAACAGGAGACCGGAGGCGGGGGTTGAGGGGAGGGTGTCACATTTTTTTCCACTTTCTTTGGTCCTTTTCATATTTCTTTAACCCAAATTTAGGAGGACCAGCAGTTGTCCTGGTCTCATGTTAGGTTGGGTATCCCTCTGCAGGCCCATATAAGCAAGAAATGGTCATCCAAAGGACCAAGGTGATTTGACAAGCAGTTTGGTGCATGTGGCATGACTTGGCCCAGGATGGGACTGACACGGCTTCAGACACATGGGAAGGGAGAAGATGGGGGGCGCTGTCTGATGGCCAAAAGAGTTCTGCCCACATGATGACTTCCAAGTCATTGCTGAGCCAGATCCAAAAATGTGTTGCCTCTTTCTGTGTTTATGAATTATCCTTCTCTGAACAGAACAGCTGGGGCATTTTGTTCTCCATTCTTTGAAGACAGCTGGGCCTTTCCAATTTCTTGTTCTCTATAGTTTCACACACACAGCAATCAAACAGAGAGCCATTTCTGTGGTATTTAGTTAACAGTGCAGTGTCTGGCAGCCCCTCCTCCTTCACCAAAGCCATCCTGGGGAAAAGATCTCATTCAAACACGCTAGGAGTTGTTTTTAACCAGCAAGTCCCAGGCTTCAACATTTTGGAGGGCAATCTGGTTCTGATTTCAGCTGAAAGGAGTTTATTCTTCTCAGAACAAAAGAATGCCAATAATTCGGCAGTCCCTGATACTGTGAAGTCACCAACAGGAGTCCTCCTGAGCTCTGAGAAACAGCTCGGTGTGGCTTCAGCAGATTCGACATAGAGAGGGGTCCTGATGGTTGTACAGGGCGTCTGTTCTGAATTGGTCTCATTCCTTCTTCTGTGGGACTATGCAGCCAGGAGCATGCTGAGACCCTGCACACCTCATGACTGAGAGCCTTTGGGCCAGACATGACCACAAAGATGAGAGCCACATTCCAATGAGAACTGGGCTAGCAGGGGAGAAGGCTTTTTTTGTTAAAGACTAGAAATGTCATACTGGATCAAGGTCTACATGTAAAATTACCTTCTTGAAGAGCATCACTATAGTCTGTTTTTCTCAGGGGACCACAGGCACCAAAGAGGACTGGTAATTCCATGCTCAGTGATTAACCTGATGGCCCCCTGAAAAACAGGAGGATACCCCAGGAATTCTGGATCCCATCGCAAACCCAAAACGTGCCTGCCATTTACAATTACATCTCAGTCTTCTGGAGGTTTTGGAAAGTCTCTTTTCCTAGATGGAAGAGTTTTTGTTGTTTAAGATGACTCTAGAGAAGATGACCCATCATGCATCCTTTCAGTTAGTTTCATCATAACTCTCTCCAACTTTTTTCCTCCCCTCTTCTTCCTGCCCTTCTTTTCTTCTTTCTCATTCAGTTGCTCAACATATAATTATTGAGTATTTAATCATGTGCCTGATTATCCTGGGGCACTGGGGGATATCCAAATGTATCTGTCAGAATGGGCTATGTAACACTGCAGTAACAATCCCAAGAACGTATTGTCTTAAAACAACAAAGGCTTCTTTTCCTCATGCTTCTTATCCATTGAGGACTGCAAAATGATAGGCAAAAGGAGGCAAATAAAGAGGATGAACCTATATACCAATAAAGTATCAGCTCCTCTGCCCACACTAATTTGCGCAACAACCATACAAGATGGGAAACAGAGCTCAGAGAAAAATTAGTAACTTACTCATATTGAGACCTGCCACATAGTAGATGCTCTATAAACATAGCTGCTATTATTATCATTATTAGTATTACTGAAAAGGAGGCAGAGAGACTGAGGGACGTATATTCAACACAGAATTCCAGGAGGGAAAGTATGCTCAAAATAGGGAGAAGAGCCCAAGTTACAAGTGCACCCAAAATAGGAAAGAGATCCCCTTGGGTACAGAGCCTTCCACTCCTAGGAAGTCTGGGACTCCTTGAGACTCTGATGAATATTATGAACCCACTCCCTAGAAACATGTACATACACATAAAGTTTGCACAGATCTTCAGATTTACAGACAAACAAAAGCCCATCCATGAATTCTATGGTAATAAATAATAATGGTGACCATATCATGCTGTGTGCCAGGCTCTGATCTAAGCACTTCACATAAATTATCTCATTTAATCCTTACAGTGACCCTCAGAGACAGCTACTATTATTGCTTCTTTCTTTATAAACAAGGAAACTGAGAGTGAGGAGTTAAATAACTTGCCAGAGGTCACACTGAAGTGTGAGAGTAAACGACAGTGCTGGGATCTGGACAACACTGACTCTAGAGGAAGTACACCCACTACCACACTCTACTGCCTCTCGAGCCCCTGCCCCCTGGAGGAGTCCTGAGCTCCCCACCTGCATCCAAAGGAGAAATTTGCTCGTTCAAGAGCAGACACATTGACCAATCAAAGAAGAGCACGGACCACTTGTTCCTTGACCTGACACCTGCAGACCAAGGTCCTTTCCCGCATGACCATGAAAGTAAAAAACACTTCATTTGACAGCCATCCTGGTTGAGAAATAACCAGTTCCAGAGGTGATACTGAGACTCATTCACACCCTTTGAAACAATGAGCTGCCTCACTCAGGCAGAAACTCCCTCCCCACCAGTCTCTTCATCCCCTTTCCTGAGAAGCATGCAAAAATTCCTTTTCCACCTCAGAGTATCAGATGTACTGATGGATTAAGCTCTTACCCACACTACACCTTCAGGTATGCTACCAATCCTTCTCCATTAAGCCCAGCAGTGTAACAGTGGAACATAGAGGGGAAGCCAGGAACTGTGGAAAGTTCTCAACGAGCAGAGACAGGTAGCACACCCACAATTAATTATACACATTTATTGGGGAGCTGGTAAGCAAATCAATGTCATCAATGATTTATTCCCTAATTTGCTTTGAGTATGCACCTCATAAATCAATAATAGAAAATGGCATTAAAACACTGGTGTTAACTGTCAGCAAAAGGCAGTGTACCTATCCTTTTAATTAAAAGAATGTGTGTGGTGAATATGTCCATGTGTTACATTAGATATGATACATTTTTAAATTGCTTTTTCACATCAAAAGAAATGCAAGGACTTTGGAAGAGGATGAAGAACTGTAAATTCACAGTAAGCAGCCAGAGTCCTGGCGTTCCTGGGTAACGTATGATAACTGGACATGGAGCCTCGTCCAAGAGCATTCTGGGAAGGGTGATAATGTACCCTGGTTCCAGGCCAGGAGGAACGAAGCCAGGAAAAGAGCCACTGCTGACGTTCCATCAGAAAGACATGGAGCACAATGAGATGTGGCACCATATCCTTTTGGGTACCAGATAAAATTGATTCTCTTTCCCAAGGAGGTATACATGGACTATGGAAATTAGGTGTTTATCCAAAATTAAGTCAGTAAAGATGATTAATGCTTTCCCCCTCCCCCTCAGATAACATTTTTAGACAGGAAATCAACAAAAATTAGTATTTAAAAATCATACTATTTGCCTGGGTTAAGAAGTAAAGAAGCCATTAATTACTCTAGGGCATGAATTTCCATTTTAGTCTTGACTGAAAACACCAGTTCTTAACAAGCAATGGTACATGGAGGAAACACATGTTTACACTTGGTCTTAGCCAGAAGGCAAGAAACAACAGGAAATACGCTTATAAAAGAGGAACCTGTTACTTGTGTGCAGCGACACCATGTCTCAAAGAGAATATAGACTTTTAGCCAATCAATCCTTCTAGCCTAAAAACAGTCAGGCTTCCTTCCATGAGGGAGAAGCTGTGGGTAAGAGACCCTGAGGTTGACTAGATGTGAGCATAGGCTCAGAGTCAGGCAGACATGGGTTGAAATCCTGGCTCAGCTGAATACCAGCCGTGTGAGCTGGAGAGGAACTCTTCAGTCTCCTAGTGTCTCTGCTTGTGCTTCTGTAAAAAGGGCAGAAGAATTCCTGTAATTTACAGGAGAGTTGTAGGATTACAAAACATGATGCATGTAAATCAACTAGCAGAGCCCCTTGGCCTAGGGCAAGGGTCCATACATGGTCAAGAACAAAACAAAATACAGCAAAACAAACAAACAAAAACCAAAGAGGGGCTAGGGTAGGGAGAAGAGATGCACATTTCAAAGCCACACAGTTAGGTAATGAATGGGGGGCTTGCCTGAGGGTACAGAAATTTCCTAAAGCTGTTTGGTTAGAAGTGGGGAGAAAGAGGCTGGGGGAGGGAATAAATTTCCTGAGTAAAGGGCTGTATGATTTGGGGATGATCACATCGCATCTTGAGCTTCAATTCATAGGCAGCACAAGGGGAGCTTTGGGCCGGATGATCTCTGGGTCCCATGTTGCAACAGATGCTGCCTTTGGTTTCTTTGCTGCTCAGTGGTTGCACAGTGGGGGCCCTAATGAATATTCAACAACTTGCTACAATTCTGTGTGAGCCCAGGTGCCTGCAAGTGCATGGTGTGCCATTGAGGATGTCAGGAAGAAGCAGGTAAAGAAGGTCCTGTTAAGGAACCACTGCCTCTCCTAGCTCTTTATTCTACACCCTCTTCTCTCTGCCTGCAGTGCCCTTTTTATCCTTGATGGCTCTCTCTCCCTGCAGAAATTCTTCCATATTTCTTTCAGCATCTGAAGGAAATGGCACGCCCCCTCCCACCGGAAGTCCTCCTCTAAGACAGAGGCAGCCTCTCCCTAAAGTCCTCTGGCAGCACGCTGTGCCTCTCTGCTGGCATTCATTGTATTGTGTGTTCCAGCCCATGCTCAGAGGCCTCCCTGAGGACCCAGGCTTATTCATCCAACTGTCTGCTCCACGACCAACCTGGAGCTCATGACATCTCCCTGCTGAGTAGCATGGTTAAGAGTTCTGGGTAAGACAACCTGGCTCCACCATGCCTACCTGGGTCACCCTGGACAAGTGACAATTCCTCATGCAGTTTCTCATCTATAAAATAGAGATAATAGGACTCCCAATTTGGATCCAGTCCCCCATCAATGCCCTTGTGTATCCTGTCTTTCTTTCTTCTGTGACACACATCACAGATGTAGTTAAGTCACTGATTAGCTTAACATGTGCTTTCAGATATGTCTTCTCAGTGAGAAAACAAGCTCCACTGAGGCAGAAGCCACATCTGCATTATTCGCTGCTTTATACCTGTTCCTAGAAGTTGGCTGAATGAGGGAAGGAATGAATGAATAAATGAACAAAGGTATGAAAGAATTATATTCTTGTCATTTTCTTCTACTAGACAATCAGTCCCTTGCAAAAAAAGTTGCATTTTTCAACTTTATGTCCCTCACAGTGCCTATGTGTATGAAACAGGTGTTGAACATGAAGCAGAACTGAACTGAAGGGCCAGCTCTGTGGAGAGGCAGGTACACTCTGGGGGGCAGTGAGAACGCTCCCTGTAAATTCCCAGTGGCCTTCTGAAGTAGACCATTGTCCTTCTGCTGCTTTTGTCTCAGCATCTCCACCTGTGAAAGCAGAGCGGTTGGCCCATGCCATGCAAACACTACGTCACCAGACCTCAGGCTGTCAGCTCAGAACCCAGGGCAAACCTTGTCCAGTTCCCATGACCTCATCAAACAAAAAGATGGGGCCGGGTGGACCCCACCCTCACTCCGACTCACTGGCATGAACACATAGCAGACATCAGGGCAGGACTGTCCTTGCTTATTCAGCAGAACGACAAGCCTCAGTCAGGCTCATAGGGTTTTATAAAAGATGTTTGTGTTGGCTAATACTATAGACCATTGCTTCAAGTAAACCCACTTAAGACATACTGAATCTGAGAATTTAGACTTACAGTACATGAATTTTAAAACTAGGTTTTTTTTTAATTTTGGATCTGCCATATCTAAGCACTGAAAATAAGTTGGTATTTATTATTCTCTCATATAGCATTGAACCCAAGACCTGCAAAAAGTCTAAAAGATCATATACATACATGGCTACAAATATATGCTTGAAGATATATTTTCACTGAAGTACACATTATCTTCTCTATAGCAAACACGGTGCTATGTGAGCCACGGAGTACAAATGCAAACATAAACCTGAAACAGAGCCAACTCCCAGCGATCTTACTGATAAGTAGGGGAAGTAGTATCAGATAACAACTCCCATCAATTAAAGTGTCTTTGGATGCAAGTAACAGAAAATGCTAATCCACAGTGACTTCAATAATTTGGAAGGGTAGCAGCAAGTTCAAAGGTGGCGTAGGTTTCAGAATGGGGTGAGTTTGTGGCTGACAGTATAATCAAGAACCCAGATCCCTTCCATTTCTCTGCTCTGCATTTTCAATGTTGCCATCTTCCTCAGTTTAGGAAGTTACTTAATTCTTCATGAGCCAGTTCCAGGTGTAATGCCTGGACGTGACAATTTCCAGAGGCAATAATGAGGCTGTATCTTCTGTTGTCTTCTTTGTAGAAGAAAGGATACCTTTCCATAAAACCTCTCTCCCATCTCACTGTCCAGACCTAGGTCATATTCCCATCCCTACCCCAACCACTGGCAAATGGACCTGGGACCACCGTGGTGAGGATTTATTCCTGAGGCTACAGATGTGGTCCGTGTTCCCGGAGACATGAAACATGTGAGAGATACAGACACCAACTGAGGCTCTGGAATGCAGGAAAAACAGGATAGATGGCAGGAGGGCAACCAACACCATCTGCTAGAATATTTAATGTTAACTTGGCATTTGATAGTGTTCAAATTCTTTTCATACACACTATTACTTTAATATAAACTCCATAAGCTCAGGGAACTTTTATATGTTTAGTTCAAGGATCTATCACAAACACATAGAAAGTACCTGGCATATAGAAAACACTTAAGAAATATTTGTTGAATTAGTGAAATATTGACCACATTATTGTACCCTCATTTTATAAGTGTGGAAATAGAAGTTGAGAAAGGTTATGTGGATTATCCAGGCATCTAGCTATAGAATGTCAAAAGAAGGGTTTGAACTTGTATTTGCTAGACTTCAAATCCAGTGTTTATTTGAGTCACTTTGGCTTAACTGCCTTATTTATTAGAGAGGTACAAATAATGTTTCTGGAATTTCCAAGGACAGAAGAATTAATTCCTACCAGGAAAGTTAAAAGACTTTATGGAGAAAGCACATATAATTTCTATACAGAGTTCTAAATGTGCACATTCATACAGGTAATTACAAATAACCTTCTGGCTGAAATCAAGTCCAAAATTCTAAATTTTCATACAACAGCTCCAAGCTCATAATCTGTATATGATCATTAAAAAAATTTTTTTTCTTATTTTTCTTTTAACATCTTTGCACTATTTTCAGATGCTATGTTCAAGAGCAACCCTCTGGGTTTTTATCAGCTTCTACCTTGATATGTCAACATTTACCCTGTTAGCATGTGAGACTGGCGAATGAAGCAGTGGAAAGGGGTAGAGGCCCAGGGTGGTGGGGTAGAAGGGGGTGCTTTTTTATACACAGTAGAGACAGATTTCAGCTAAGCTGATATTTGTGCAGACTCGAGTGAAATGCTGGAGTGAACCCAGCAGTCATGAGGGTGAAGAACATTCCAGAATGAAAGAACAGGAAGCTCAAAGTCCCTGAGACAGGGGAATAGTCGATGTGTCTGAGGAACTGCAAGGAGGTCAATGAGATCAGAACAGCAGGAGTGAGGGTGTAGAAGGACAGTGGGAGGTGGGCCCAGAGGTCCCGCATCCTGATGAAGGTTCACCGGCTCGGAGGCCTAGCCCAGGGCAACGGTGGGAGAGGAGTATGATGTCCCCGTAAACCAGCCTCACTGAATTCCACCCAGCAGAGAGGACATACTAGCAGAGGCCATCACAGTACCGCCCACATGCACAAATTATTCCTAGCTCGGCGCCGGAGAGAAGCTGTGTGGCACAGAGTTATGAGGCTGGGTGGGGGAGTCAGAAAGGCCCGTGATAGAATCCAGGTTCTGTGAAGTACTCGCCATCACATACTTTGCCCCTGGGCAATTTATGTAAACTCTCTGAGTCTCAATTTTTCATCTTGAATTGTGATTGTCATACCTACTACATATTGCTGGGGGCACTATGAGAAATAATGCATGCAATGCAATTAAAACCGTGCTGGCGTGTAGCAGGTGTTCAATTAAAGCTCATTTTTAGTATTACCAGCGTTATTTCTGGTGCCTGGTATTTGTTCAACATGGCAGACACACCAGGTTAGGCTCTTCCCAAGTCGGGCGAACTATTCAAAACTGAGAGGAGTCTTTCCAGAAACATAAACTATTCGCACCTGCAGAAACAGCAGCAATGTCCCTGAGTGAAAGTCCGGCAGCCGCATAAGGCAGCTGAGAAGCTGGCATCCCTCCGTGTGAGTGTGCAGAGGACAGCCCACTGAGGGGGCGGGGGGAGGAAGAACAAAGCACCCTCTTTGACAGCCCATGATACTCCCTGGGATTCCACCTGATAAGCTCTTCAGGGCGCTCTCTCAGCTTCCCGAGAGTAGACTGTTTTCTCTGCATGTTCTCTGAAGAGCCAAATCTGACTCATCCAGGCTGCACACCTGGGTCTGTGGTTTGGGCCAGGGCAGAGGGCAAAGGAGAAGGGAGCTACTGTAAGTCTGTGGATGCATGCAGGAGACCTCAGTGTAGGAAACCAAGGCTGCCTGCCTGCAAAGCCCTGCCTCCCTACACTCTCCCCAGTCAGATGAAGGGGTCCATTTGTCTTTCCTAAACTGGGTCCAACGAGCTTCACCTTGGGGGTGGGGGCAGGAGATGGTGTGTACATAGAGCCACTAGGGTATCAGGTAGGAGGGAAGGGGGAATAGGGGCAGGCAGGGAAGATACAGAAGAGATGCTGAAGGGTGGCTGTTTCATGTTGGGGTAACACAGAGGGAGAGAAAGATATCTCATTCTACTTCTTGGTCATAGGCACTTCCTTTCTGACCAAAACAAGGAAAAGCAACAGATTTTGCTGCTACTGCACTGTACAGTCTAAAAGCACACCTCTTGGGCAGTCTTTTATTAAAATCTTATTGTACACCAGACCCTCATGTCATTCCCCTGGAGGCTCCCCAGCCAGGACTCTTGCTCCTGCTACAAAAAGACTCCACCCTCCCCTGGTCTCAAGCCAACCCTGACTTCTTGTGGTTTCCTTTTAATGCATTTAAACAAATATCTGAGACCTCCTGTGTCAGACAGGCTCATGGCTGGGCAGCAGAGTTGAAAGGTGCAGAAAACTGAGCCTCTACTTTCACACATGGTCTAGCCCCAACCCTTGTAGCTGCACTGGCTCCCACCCTCACTCCAATACACACATACCCTCCCAGGTCAATGGGCTTCTTATTAAGCTCTGGGTTCAACCTCAGCACTACTAATTTCCAGCTGTGTGCCCTCAGGCAGGAAATGTATTCTCTTAGAAACTGCTTTCTTATCTGCAAAATGGGAATAATCACTTTGGTCCTGCCCACCTCAGCATGGTAGCCGTGAATCCTTGAGACAGCAGTCACAGAAGACTTGGAAGAAATAAACATACAAAACCTAGACACCAATGAGGGCTTACGATGCCTTCACTGGCATAAACAGCAAACACGGTGGGGCTTTACTCAGGCACAGTGGGATAGCTCCCCTACAAAGCATCAGTGGTGGGGTTCTATAAGCCCACAGGGTCCTTATCAGCCCTATTCCAACACTGATTAAATTCCTCAGCCACATGTAAGAAACTAAAAGACCATCCAGATCCAAAGCCAGCAGTCCCAAACACCTACACAACTTCCTTCCTGTCTCTCCTCAAGTGACTTGTTTTTACTGGAACCTGGTTTCCTCTTCCTGTCTGGGAAACTCTGTTTACCAAATCTAGCTCTGTAAGGAAAGCAAAAAAGATGGCTCTTTCCACCAACCAGCCTTGGAATTTCACCAGGTTACCCTTCTAACCTGAACCAAAATAGGCCATGACTCATTCTTTGTGCTTGGGGGACCCCATTCCCCACTTATCTTCCCAGGAGATCACATCCTGCATGATTATCAGTAAAAAGCAAGCTGCAGGGATGCCTCTGTGTGAAAAAAAATTAGGAAAAAATTCATTTGGGGAAACTCCATCCTCACCACACTCACAATATCTAAGGTCCCTGCAGGCAATTCCCTATCATCTTATTCCCAGAGCCCTTGAATGCTCTCTCCACTGAGTCTGCTCATCCAAGTCAGATTTGCCTTCACACTACCCCTTCGCCCCAAGGCAACAAATTCCTGGCTGTGTGACACAGCTCCTCACGTTTTAGCTTTCTGGCCTGCAATAAGGGCAGTAATAGACTGTTTCGACAAAGCTCTTTGTAGTTGCCACAAATTAATTTACTTCATCCTCCAAAGAAGCCTATGAGGGGGAAGCTATAACTGTCTTCATTCTGCAGATGAGGACACTGAATTGCACGAAGGTAAGTATTTGCCCAAGGTAACACACAAGGGGCAGAGCCAGGATCGAAATCCAGGCAGTCTGGCCCATGGTTTTAACCAATGCACTGTAGCCACCTATCTGATTTGTCACCATGTTTTGAGGGTTAAAAGAGAGAAATGGAAATGGTAGGCATTTAATAAAACATTGCTATATAATTGGATGAAAACATATGTCAAAGTACCTGTGTTAGTGCCTGATTCGTAGTAAGCCTTCCAATTACGTTACTTCCCTTCCCTTCCTCCATCTTTCTAAAGCAACCCCCTGCCCCACCATGATCTTCCCCTCAGGGAGCCCAGAATGTGCCCTTTGAAAGTTACTCTTGAGAGAGTTATAAAGCTTAATAAATTTTTCCTGGAAATAGAGCCTTCTGAGTAATGTGAATCACTGAGGTGGGATCTGCCACTTTCTAGATGGTACTTCAGTTCAAAGGTATTCAGCCATGGGCACAAGTACCATCAGTCAGACACAGAGTTTCTAGAACACTTTCCAAGAAATTGTGACTCCTGGTGAAGATGCAGGGATGTTATTTCCCATGGCGGGGTAGCTCCCAACAGAGTAATATTCCTACCCTTACCCATCATGCTCTTCTCTCTCACATCTCACCAAGAAAGAGGATAGGTCTGCCTAATGATGAGACAGGAAAGAAACTGGGCATGCTCCTCACAGCCTCTTGGGGCTCTCTCTTTTCTGATCTGTCTGCAGAGGGAGCACATTCTGGCCTCCCGGTGTCCTGGGGAAAGGCTGTGGTTGTCCAGCTATACCAGTGACCATGAGGGTAAGTATCTAATTCAGGGGGAGTACTGAGCTCCTGCTGGGTCTCTATATCTAAGCAGAGCCTGTCTAAGTTGTATCAATAATAAAAATGTATGTTGATCTCTGTGGTAGACATTAGTTCTGTCTGCCAAATATTTTCTCTTTTCCCCTTTTTAGGCAGAGGCTTGCAGGACACTTCATGGATCTCTTGTCATAGGCCAGGTCATGTGACTAGTTGTGGCCAATATTTGGGGAGTAGAAGTTACATGTGTCCACTGCGGGGTAAGCATTTAACAGTCAATGAAGACTTCTGGTTTCTGGTCTGGCATGTAAGGAACTTAAAAATTAAAAGTCTTCAGTCCACCCTAACTATAAATAAACATTCGAACAAACTGAAAAAAATCAACAACTCTTCTTAGAACTGTCAGAGAACTGAAGTCACAGGACAAACTGCTGCTCCCAAAATTAGAGAGACACTCAGGTAGATACAGAGAATCACAATTTGCTGGAGCAGAAACTTCCATGGGCAACATGGCCAGGTAGGAAAACCTGAACTATCATTGAGGAATGGCTGGAGGCTCAGTCTACACCACCCTGAGAGAAAAAAGCTCCAGGGGAACTCAGTCTTAGGAGGGCCCTCACACTTCTGTGAGTTTTACCTCCAGGAACTCTGCTGGGTCCTCCCAGTAAATACTGGAGAAAAATAATTCATGCTTCCAGCAGGAGGAGGGAAAAAGGAACAATTCTGAATATGCCAGAGCATTTGTTCTTGTTAGGAAGTTCTGCTCTCAGGAAAAACTATTTATCAGAGCCTAAACTGCTCTGGTTATCTTAAAGCCTAGCCTACCTGGGGCAAGGGAATACTCAACTCCAGCCCCCTGTAATCATCTGGCCCCACCTATGGGGGATAACAACTGAGAAGCAATGGTGAAGCTTGCAGTCCAGGGACACAAGTTCCCCAAAAGACTGAGACTTAGTCAGAGGGCTGTAGAAGGATTCCCCGCTCTCTCCTGTCCCCAGGCCTCACCACTACATCACTAAAGGCCGATCTACCATGTTTCCTTTCCCCTGCTACATCATGTCTG
This sequence comes from Vicugna pacos, assembly GCF_048564905.1. Taxonomy (NCBI): domain Eukaryota; kingdom Metazoa; phylum Chordata; class Mammalia; order Artiodactyla; family Camelidae; genus Vicugna; species Vicugna pacos. The sequence continues at coordinate 27,651,055 of NC_132998.1, forward strand.
GATTCCAACAGAAAATTACATTCTACCCTGAGAATTCTATCTGCCTTGGCCTCCCTGAGCGCCAATCCATTATTATCTAACTCACGGAGCCTCCTGGGCTGTTTCTGTTCCTCTTTCTTCTGTCACTTCCTGGAACCTTCCTCCAAGCAGCGACCTGGGGGAATCACTGATTTCTGTCCTCCCCGGAAATCACTATTCTGAGTTTCCTGCACAACCACTGCTTCACAATATTATCTGGTCTTCAGTTGTTTAACATGGGAGGCAGAAGTTCTAGCATTGCTATTTCCATGCCCCGATTTCACTTTCTTTGTCACCCAATTAGCATTTGGATTGGCCTCACCCAGGCTACATTCTGTGTGAGAGTCACAGCAATGAACCATACAGGGTCCCAACCGTTTTGCCGGCCTGATTTCTCATGGATCATCAACAATTCGTATTTCACATGTGCTTGGACACATGTGCCATGGTCGCAGCTGCAGGCAAATGCACTGACAGCAAGATAACCTGCAACAACCAGAGGTTCTGACACAGCCTGATTACAGCATATTTATTTAGCCCTTGCTTCTATTACACCAGTGGCTCTGTGTGTGTGTGTGTGTGTGTGTGTGTGTGTGTGTGTATACACGTGCACGTTGGGCTTTGAGGTGAGTGGCAGGAAATCAATGCAAAAATTGCCACACTACCAACCACTTTGTGATCTACTGTGTGACATGTGCCAGAGAACTTAAAATACATTATGACTTTTAATCCTCACAATTACCATGAAAAAGAAATACAACTCACATGCTTCTTTTACAGAAACTGAGTTCAATGGCAAGTTCCCCAAGGTCATGTAATGGATCTGGGATGAAGCCAAGTTTTGAACACATATCTGTTCCTCTTCGAAGCTGCATGTACTTAAGCACCGCACTCTTCTGGCTTTTAATTTTTTACTTCCTGTTCTGCCTAGAAAGATGGTCAACACATGGCTGGGCCTCAATAAATACTTTTACAATTACTGAATCTTAAGCTAGATCACTGTCAAAACTATTTTGAAAGTTCTTGTTATGGCCTCAGTATTTAACTCAATCATAGTGCCTAGCACACAGTAAATGTTTAATAAATAATTTTTGCTTTAATATGAAACATTATATCTAAATAAGACATAGTACTATAGGATGTGATGACTGACATTTAATAATGGGTAGCATTTTATATCTGTATTTGCAAGCATTATTTGTCCATTTTAATATAATGTGCTGTTTTTATAAGGACAGAAAAAGCATAGCTGAATGGAAAAGAATACTTCCTTTGACCAAATCTTTTTAACCATGGACGCCTAATTACTCAGCCCAAGAGGCACTAACTTCAGTACTACCCATTACCTCCTTGCACAGATAGAATGTACCAACATTTTGAGAAAACAAACAGCCTTTTGCTTGTTTCCACCTGAGTGGTGAAAAGGGAGAGGAAGTGAATCTTGTTTCTGCTACTCCAGGGTCCACTCACTGTATCTTGTCAAGAACATTCAGATTGTTCTACGGCGAACGAACCCTGCTCTGCTCTCCACCTGTGTGTCCTTGGGGGTCCACCCCACCCTCCCTCACCACCACCCTCAAGCTCCAGGAGTGAGCATGTGCCCTCCACCTGACCTTCTGATCTTACTACCAGCTTTATGGCACAGTGATTTGTTCTGTACCTAATTTGTTCTGTTCCATGTTTTATCAGAGCTAGATCAGTGTGGCTTAGTTCTTGGATCTTCAATGGTAACATTGAGAAAGAAAAGTTTTCTTTTTTCTGGACTAGAACCCTGTGGGAGACAAGCCTGGAGACGCTGACAGCCATCTCATCACACCAAGAGGAACCTGGACTGAGAATGTCACTGATGCAGAAGAAAGCTGACTCTTGAACCAAAATCTACTCAAAATCATACAGGTAATCAATTCCCTTTTATGCTCAAACCAGTCAGAGTTTCTATCATTTGCAACCCAAAAAGTCCCAAGAAAAAGGGGACCAAACAGTTACTGTGTCCCACTTGCATGAGGAATATCACATCACTTAATGGCAGGAAGTATGTCTTCCTCATGTGATAAATAGGCAAACTAAGTTCCAGAGAAGTTAAGAAACTAGGCACACACGACTAGGAAGTAGTTGAACTTGGATCCACTCCTACCTCTGCCTAGCTCTAACAACCTAGGTCCTTTCCACTACCGAACACAGCAAGAGCAAACTTCTATGAAAAATAACTCTTTCCAGCAAGATGTGCAGAAAGCACACTAAACAAGAGGGACCGATCCCAGGGTTGTTTTTGGTTTTGTTTTCCTTTGTTTTTGTTTTTTTTTTTTTGCCTAGCTAACCATACCTTTCATGTGACTTTGAGCACTTTTCCTTTCTAAATCTCAGGGAGTTTTTTTGTTTTGTTTTTGTTTTTTGGTCTATAAAACCATGGGGTTTGGACTAGATACTCATGATCCAAGTTCTTTCCAGCCCTAAAAATTTTAAAATTCATTCCTTGACTGTTTTCTTGAAATTCCCAAGTTAGGTACTAGAAGAACCAGACACTGAAGCAAGCCAATAGGCGAAGGTTCCCTCTGTGAACCTTCTCTCCTAATTTGGTCAAATGGATGAGGTATGTGTAATTAAAGCTGCAAAAATAACAAGCTTCCGGCCAAGTTCTGCCCTCACTTAACCATACTCTTGGGGGTTGATTCGGGGGAGGTGGGGCAGCGGATGTTGAACCCAGGGTGGAATTTGGCTTGATATGTGGATTCTTATAATTTCCCAATGATGTCAGTGCACTTATTTGAGAGACTGAGAAAGTGCTGAGTTTAGTCTATTTACCTCCATAAAGAAAAACTAGAAACCGCTGGGCTGGGGCCAGTGTTGACCAATGTTATAAAGCTAAGAACACTTTTGGCAGGGCAAAGTCATTCGGGGACGACTGTACCCAATTCATGTCGGTTTATGGTTGCAGCCTTTCTTTCTGATTATAGTCTGTTCTAAGACAGGGAATGCCAGACCTCCTCTTGTCAACTGGCTCAGAGAAAATGGATCTGCTAAAGAAGGTTTCATCATCTGTTGATCCCAGGACCACTGAGGTTATAGAAATTTCGACAGCAGCTAAGAGGGGCCAGAGTTAAGTGCTCATTCAGAAGAGAGTCAGAAAGCTATTGAAAAAATCTGTCCAGTTAATGCAACTCAAAATAGTTTTGGTTCCTGTGTCCTTTTGCCTTTGAGTTGGCCTCTATTCAGAGTTCTAGGCAGATTTTTGATGATATTAAGATGGGATACATCCAGAGGACCCAAGAATTCCAGCATTCTATCTTGACTACTCATCCCCTCCCCCAGGCAGTTCCTAAGAAGATACAGGATGGTGAGAGTAGAACGGGTGGGGCAGGTGGCCCAGGTTTAAATCTTGGTCCCTCACCAGTGACAAAACCTCAGGCAATTTTTTCACCTGGGAAAAAAAAAAAAGAACATTCGATAATAATAGTACCTTCTCACAGGGTTGTTGTGAAAATAAAATGAGTTACTTTATTGAAAACACTCACTGTTTGGCACATAGTAAGCACTAAATAAATGCTAGCTATTAGTCCTGAAGATGCTATACACATAGGAAACAAGACCAAATGGATACAAGGTTAAAACTTCATTTTTATTGGGACCAATGCCTGGTATTCCAACAGGTGGCACTCTGGTCAGCAAACTAGTCTAATTGCCTATGAAGGCCCCTGCCTTCCAACTGCAACTCTTGGGTATTAATCACCTTCTGGCTGGGCCAGACGATCCAGGGGACCAGAGTTTTCACGACAACATTAAGAAAGGCATGCAGAGAACAAAAAACAGGATAAAGTCATCAGACACTGAGGGATCTTGGCTCAGCTTAGTGATGGCACATCAAAACAGCAGCAAGCAAAAAAGAGAAAATACAACAACTTGACATTTTACAATAGAATGATCATTTCCATCAGTGAATACAGCCTGGGTTATGTCCCAGGATGTGGCCCATCAGATAAGCAGCTTCTCATCTAGAGGAGAGAGGCGGGGAGGCAGGAAAGAAAACAGAAGGACTTAGACATCGTTCCCTCACCCCCACCCCAGTTACTTCAGTGCTTCTCAGAATGCGGTGGGTGAACCACCTACATCAGACTACCTGGAATGTTGGCTACAATGCAGATTCCTGGACCCGAGGCAAACACACTATGACGGTTAATTTTATACATCAACTTGCCTGAGCCATGGGGGTGACCAGCTATCTAGTTAAACATTCTTTCTGGGTGTGTCTGTGAGGATGTTTCCAGAAGAGATGAGCATTTGACTCAGTGGACTGAGCAAAGCAGAGGGCCCTCCCCGATGTGGGTGGGCTTCACCCAATCCACTGAGGTCCTGACTTGAACAAAAAGGTGGAGGAGGGGTTTCTCTGCCTGACTGAAACACCTCTCTGAGCCGAGACGGCAGTTTTCTCCTACTCTCAGACTGGGGCTTACACCACTGGCACCCCTGGTTCTCAGGCCTCTGGAGTCTGACTGGAGCTATACCACCAGTTTCCTGGGTCTCCAGCTGGTAGATGGCAAACTGTGGGACTTCCCAGCCTCCACAGCCATGTGAACCAATGCCTCGTAATGTATCTCATTGTATAGAGAGAGATATATAAACAGACATGTAAGTCTCCCCACACACGTATCTCCTGTCTCCACATCTACATCTGTATCTATATCCGCTCGGTTCTGAGAACGCTGACTAACACACATACTAACACTGAATCTTTTGGTGTGAGGATCAAAAATCTGTATCTTACGAATTTCTCAAGTGAACTGACGTTTAAGAATCATTTATCTAATTCACTAGGAAGTCATCAAAGAGTGGAGGTGGTGATGTAACGTGATTTAAGTAGCCATATTTTTGCAGAAGGGATCCTTTACCTGAGGGAGAAGCTGTAAGGCCTGGCAGCCACCCCCTGCACACACGATGGAAACAGCACTGGGCCAGCTGGTTGGGTTCTGGTCTCCACCGTGGGCTCAGCCATTAGAGAATCTGGACACATGACAGGGCTTGCCTGCACCCGTCTTTCCTCGTTTGTCAGTGTAGGAAAGAAGCTCTCCTTTGCTCTCTTCGTAGGGTTCTTGTGAACCTTGAAGGAGCTGATGTGTGAAGAGCTTTCCAAACTTACATAACCCAAGGAATCAGGTACTCCTGTGAACTCAGAAATGACCACCCTCCTCACTTCCCCTGCAGTTATGAGGAATCAGAGGTTTGTGTTTTCCTCCACAAAGATCATGTTCACCAGAAAATTACAGACTTCACTTTATTCAATGGGTGGATTCAGTCACAGGATGGATTTTTTTAAAAATCTATCTTCTCTCATTAGTATCATTAAATAGTTACTGCATTTTAACTCTACTGACCTCTCTCTTGAGTCCCAGACCTGGATGTCCAGCTGCACCCTGGGTTTCTCCCTCTCGCTATACCCCTGCTAAACCCAGAACTTCTCTGTGTGTTCCAAACTGAACTTCTCATTTTCCATCCTCCTCTTGACTTCCTCTTTCCTACTCATGGCTTCACCATCCTCCAAGCACCTCCATCTGAAGAACCCGGAGTCTACTTGGACCCCTCCACATCCAATCACTCTCTGTCTAGGAATGGATCTTGCTCACAGACTTCCTTCTTCTTTATGCAACTCCCACTGCCCTCATTCTGGCCCCCATCTATCGTCACTTTGGCTCAGGCTCATAACTGTGCAGTACTAAAAATGTTGCAAAACAAAGTCTAGAGAATCAGCTCAGAGCCGAGTCATCCTTACATAAGTAAACACAACAATAAGAGACATCACTTCTGTTGACACATATGTGCTCGTTGGTTGACAAGACCCAGGAGATGATTTTAGAGGCTTCCCCCCTGTGGAACTGCTGCTTTGGAACACACTTAGGGAAGCTTCTAGCAGAAACTGACAGCAGCAGCATCTCTCCTGGGAACACTGAGATACACAGAGTGATTCTGCTTGTTTATCTCACCATCGTTGGATCCTTTCCTGATAATAAACTACATTCTGTGGAGATCTGGGGGTTCTATTTTTGTCCCACAACAACCCCCTAAAGATGCAGTGCAGGAAGCTGGAAGGAGCCGATCGACAGTGGAATCCCTGAGCCACTGAGATGGCCCTGGGCTGCCTCCCTCTGTACTTCTGGCTGTGTGAGATGGATAACTCCCTTCCAGCCATCACTGGTCAACTTTTCTGTTGCTGGCAACCAAATGCCATCTTGACAGAGAGGGAAAAGATGGAGCTAAAACCCAGGCCTGAATCTGTCCGAGTCCAACACCTGTTCTCTTAACTGCTACTCTGTACTGTGCCTAATCTGAGGCAAGAGCTGTACAAATGGAGAAGAAATGAGGTGTCCTAACGTGGCCAAAGGAGGCTTAGCTGGCAGCTGGTATTCTGCTTCAAGATTCCAGCCGAGATGGCTACTCTGGAAGGGGCCATCCGTGGCCAGCCAACTCCAACTTCACAGCAACACTTGGGCCTGTCTTAGGGATGGGGTTGGAGTAAGACACTGATTTGGCTTCCAAACTTTGCCAGGGGCTATTCCTTTCCTTTGACTGTTCCCTCTGCCTCTGGAAATTTTATATAATCAGGATCTCAGTCATTGAAGTGAGGTGGCCTCCATCAACATTTAAGTCAGATGGTCCTTCCATGCTGAGTGACAGAAAGGAATTCCCTTTGTCTCATGTCCTAGGAAACAAGAGGACTTCACCTAATTTGATCTGTCATCTGAATCCTGTGGCCTTGCACCAAACTAGAAACACGGATGAAAATAAAAAATTAAGGTGGGCAGTTTCGTACTAATCAGAACCTGGCTTCCCGAGCACGCCTAAGGAGTCAGAAGGAAAGGAAATATCATGGCAGGAAAAAGGAGGCTGTGGGAGCTGGAGAGAGAAGGGGAGGCCAGCTGACTAACAGCAAAGGAATGCGGCATCAGCTTTGATGGGGTCTGACATAGCATCTGTCCTCTGCTGCAGGTCCCATTCTCCAGTGTTTACATTTGTCACATCTCTTTTCCTTCCAAACAAAAGATGCTTGACAGTCTGAATGGATCATTTGTAAGATGCCAGGGTTCTTCAGACATCCCCGCACAGACATTTTTGGATGGGGAGAGGGCAAGTGGAGGGCAGCAGCTACATTTTGGAGGCAATGAGGCCAGGGTACCCCTGAAACATGCCTCATGAAAAAATAACATACTGGGAGCCATTATCCCCATCGTGCAAAACTTAATGACTCTCTCACCCAGGACCAGCATGCACCAGAGCCCAAGACTTCAAGAGTGAGGCGGAAAACATATCCATGGGGAAATTGAGTGATGTTGACTTTCTGCCCAGGCTAAAAAACTTTCTTCATGTTTGCAAAACTCTCATTTCATTTTTAGCTGTCGTGGCCACTACTAGGACATGAAAAATCGGTTCCCATTTCTTCCCTCAAGGGTTTAGAACAGTTGTGGCCTTGCCTCCATGTCTGCAACAGAACTAAGGGTGTGTGTGTGTGTGTGTACACACGCACTGTGAGCATGAGGTACCAGGCTCCAGTAAACTTTGTATCTTGATTGGAGTTTTGGCCACAATGGCTGGGCCTGATCCAATTTATTCCTGTTTTGCAAATATCCTCAAATCAGCTACTTGACTGTTTTAATCACACCCACCAAAAGAACACCAACCCCTGTCAGCCCAGCCAATCAGCATACTTACTGCAGTTATTGTTCTGAGAAGACACAAGACAAGACTAAGACAGGACCCAGGTCTTTCAGGGATGCCAGGAGAGACAGGGAAGAAAACATGAATTCAGTTTTATGTGTAAGTGCACGTGTGAATTCTTCTTGGAAATGACTAATTCACACCAGATTCACGAAGGGATCTGGGATGTAATAAAATTTTGCAAGAGAGAGTATCACCTAGGAGGCTGGAGATAACTGGGGTGCTTGGGCCAGGGACTGGATCTCAATGAACTTTGGCTTCCTTATTTGTGAAAAGGAGATGACACCATGGACTTCGTATAAGGATGAACTAAAATAATATATAAGAACATTCTGCATGCTACCCACACATAGTAGAGCATCCATGCATGTTGGCTATCATGGGGAAGGACACAGAGAAGAGGAAGAGGAGGAGGAGGAAGAAGAGGAAGAAGAAGAAGGAGGAGAAGGAGGAGAAGAGAGAGAGAAAGAAGGTGAAGAGAAAGCACTGGTGTAGGGAATTTTCCAAGAAACTACCATACATTGTGAGCCCCAAGTGCCCTGGGGCTGGAGAAACCAAGGAAGGCTATTGGAAGGAGGAGGACAGTATTTGTCCTTGAAGAACAGAGAGCAATTGAAACTGAGAGAATTGATGGGTCAGGGTTAGAGCTAAGGTGGGAAAAGGTTAAGGAAAAAGAGAGAAGTCAAGTTAAGGTCTTAGTCTTAATGTTAAATATCTAGGCTGAGAAAACAGTAATACTGTAGCACAGAGAATTAGCAGAGTCCAGCCCAGGAGATGGCGGCAAGGACTGGCTAGGCCAGATGGTCTATGTCACCTAAAAGTGGGTGACAAGTTAGGCAGAGAGAGTCTTGGATGGAAGCAAGCAGTTTCTGCAGCGTTGTCAGGGCAGGTGCCATCAGCCACCTGCCTTTTCAGGCAGGTGCTCACGAACCAGTCCAGATTAAGGCATGAGTTCAACAAGGGCTGTGCTTTATTCATCTCAGTCTCTCAGCTCTCAGCCCAGTGCTCCGCACACAGCAGCTTCCAATAAACACTCGCCCCAAAGTCCAAGCTAAAGAAATCTCTTAGAAATTCAGAAGGGAAAAAATATCAGTCTGAAGCAACAGCCCTGCCAGCTCTCCTGCACGAATCACCCCTCTCTTCCTCCACGACGCCAGAGTCTCCACTGCTCTTGACTTTGTGATATTTCCACCTGGGGAAGAGAAGAGAGGACAAGGGTGTGCCTTCTCTTCTAAATTTTCTACTTCCACTTCTGAAAACCACTTTTGAGACACAGGTCAATGTAGTCCAAGGATTAAAGAAAGGATGTTCTTTCGAATACAGGTGCTGCAATCTCTCCACGTATGACTTGTGGTGAAGTCTTTAAAACTGTCTCTGTCAGGTTTTCCTCATGTGTAAATTTAGTGTTAATGACTACATGATCAGGCTGCAGTGAATTTCAGAAAGTTACCATTTCTGATACTTTCCACCCATTTCTAAAGATCTGCATAACCTGTTCTTTCTCTTTCCAGGAATCCTTCTCCTTCAGACTGGTGATATTCACGTTGCATAGTGAATTTGCACAAGCTCAGGTCTGGTTGCAGTGAATTTGCTTAGCTCATCTTTATCCAAAACCGTCTTTATTCTGCCTACATTATTGAAGGATGTATTTGCTGGATATAGAATTCTAGATTGACACGTCTTTTTTCTTTAAGCAATTTAAAAATGTTCTTGCACTTTCTTCTGGCTTCCATGGTTTCTGATGAGAAGTCAGCGGTCAGATGAAACATTTTCTTTATGTAATGTGTCGGGCTTTTTCTCTCTGACTGATTTTAAGATTTCTTCTTTATCTTTGCTTTTCTGTTGTTTGACTCTAATGTATCTAGATGCAATTTTCATTGTTTTTCTCCTATTTCAGTTTGCTGAGCTTCTTCCTAGAATGTAAGGTCCAACAGGACAGGGATCTTGTCTGTTGTTTTCATTGTTGCATCCCTAGCATCTAGAAAAGAGCCTGATTCTGCATCGTGAGGCTCAGAGAGGTGTACTTTTCCCAATCATGCAGCTGTTGGGTTGGGGGACCATTTCCCTTTGACTCCCTGCTTGTGTTTCTACTCTACACTAAGGCAGGCCCATCTCACATTGTGCTTCTCACATTAATTGATGTGCTTTTTCCACAGTTGACATTTTTCCAGTCAGAAAGTTTGAGTCATTCTCTCCCTCAGCCTGCTTCCCTTAGAAACAAGACTGGCCTTCAAATTATTTAACTTGCATTGAATTAGAAGTAGCTTTAAAATGAGATGTGCTATCTCCTCTCTACACAAAAATATTAGATTCTGTAAAAGGGAACTAGCACGAAAGAAATTGTAGTCTAATGAAACTTTATTATGAAAAACAACAGAGCAAAAAGTTTTAAAACCATGTTAAAATTTATTTCTTCTTTACCTCTTTGCCAAGAGGTAAACATGTCTAGAGCCATTTTTATTTGTATCAAAATGCATTAGTAAACACCAATTTATACATAACAATTTTCCAGATAAATCAAATGAGTCCACCTCTAAGATCTTTCATGTGAAAACACCAAGTACGAGAGGTACAAAAAGGGAAACAGGTTGTTGCAACAAACTCATGGAATAACTCTGCCCAAGTTTTCCAAATGCACTCATGTGCATTGTCTCATTTGATCTTCTGATATTTTTGTGGGGGATATGTGATATCCATCATTATTACTAAATCTACTTTTTTATATTTAAAGCTTGGGGGAGTTATTATTAATACATGCAAGAGCTAAGATTTAGATTCAGATCAAATCCTATTTTCTTAAGGTTTACCAGGCTGCGTGAGCAGTTGTACACAGATAAGGCAAAATATTTACTCCAGCTAAGACTAGAGTGAGTAATCTGAGCATCATGGGGTAGTGATGTTGAATGAGCTATTGCTAGTGCTACTGAATAAGCTTTAAGTGATGTTGAATAAGTGACTGAATATGTATCATATGAGGGTAGTGCTATTTACATGAGACCAAACTGATTGGGAATGTGTGTGTGTGGCGTGCAGTGTTTACTATACATAACATGTAAACATACACACATGCATGTATTTTTATGTATGTATGTACATTTCCTCACTCACATGCATGTATAATATAAGGGAGGCTATACATATATGCACATATAGATACAGTTAGGAAAATCTTAAAATAAACATGAAAATATCATAAGCTGATTAATGGAGAAGAGATGAGTGAGAAAACTTTCGAAGAAGAATCAGAGAGCAAAAGGGAAAGATCAGAAGAAATAAGAACAGAGAAATGGTCCCTGCTGCCAGTCAGTCCATTCAGCAGGGATGTGAAGGGCCCAGCACTCAGGTAGCCAGTACCTCCACACCCATGACCAACCTCACTCAATGACCACGGCACCCCTTCCCCCGAGCTTGGATACAACCCAGTCCTCCTCCACACTGCTCCCAGCAGCCACTGCCAATAGATCAGAGATAGCACCAACACTGCCTTAGGAAATATTCCCTGACTTGACTCTCAGCAGTATTTTTAATTCAACACAGTAAACCATAGGGACCTCCCACTTAGACTCATCCAGTCAGTTCATCCCTGAGCAGTCAACATGCTCTCCTGCAGCTAGTCCCTCCTTCTTGGGGTCTTAACCTAGATGCCCATCCTTGGGGACACCTCCTCATGGACCCTGTTTATAATAGAGTGGACTTCCTATTTCTTCCTCTCAATTTGCTTCCTTCAGAGCACTTACTCATTCAGTCACTGTGCTTCCTGTCTCCTTGGCTAGTGTGAAAAGGAGGGCATCTCTGCTGCCTTCTGCCTTGTGTCTCCAGCACAGTGTATGTGTTCAGAAGGACTGCGTCAATGACTGCAAACAAATAAATGAATGACTGCTTCCTACCAGACCTCAAGTGGCTCACAGTCCAGGGCGGAAGGCTCTCACTTAACGATGCCCACGTCAACAAGCTCAAACGGAACACTGAGCGAAGCGCTACAGAGCCCAGAGGAAGGGTAACTGGAACGCTCCTGGAAAAGACAATCCTTGAGGGGCGGGCAGGGCTTTCCAAAGCCAAGAAGCGAGAAAGAATACTCAAGTTCAAAGACAAATTTAAAATGATAGCATTGAGGATGAACCTGAGTTTGATTAAGGCTGAAACCAGGGGAGGCACCACTGGGGTGGGAGGGATGAGTGGCCAGAGGGGGCCACGTCCACGAGGGCTCCCAGCTGCTTGATTCTTCAGTCCCCTCCTGCCCCACCCCCACCCGCATCCTCCCCGCAGACGGCCTGGCCAGGAATCCTGTTCATTTTTACAGTGAATGTACTTTGCTTTGGTAGACAGTCTAAGCCCTGAAATGGAATAAGATTATCTTTGTGTTTATTTTAGTCTCACTTTAAGGATCTTATCTCTAGCAAATCCACCGTCATGGTTCACCACAGCAGGACACGATAGGAAGAGTCACTCTCCCCAGAAAAAGGGCAATTATTTTCTCCAACCCCATTAAACTGTCATGAAGTTATTCCTTATTTACAAATGCAGATTCATTCCTTACAGTCCACAGGCCCCAAGCAAGGAGGGCAGGGATGAAATCCTGAGGTCCACGATAGTTATGGTGTCTGGACTTTGGGGGAAGATTTTTCAGGGTTTTATGAAGAATTAGCTTTCATACTAGACTTTATTAAATTCTATCCCTGAATTCTTTCCCCTTTGGAAAGGACCTTTCAGCCATTAAGCCTGGAGGACAGCCCACATCGGATGAATTCCAAATGAAATGTCGTGAAGGGTCTGGAATCCTCTGAGCACAGACAACAGAAGTCCCATTAAACGTGTGTAGACGCTCAACAACAGAGCCCAGCTCACAGATATCCCAAGAACAGAGAGACTGACGGGGGTGAGGCCTGCTCAGGGGTCTCACAGGCGAGCACAAAGAAGGCTGAAAGAAGAAAGCAAATGCCATTCTCCTCATGAAATTTTCTTTGGCCAGTTGCAGAGGGAAAATCACTTAGAAATACCAATTAGCCTCACTTCTTCCTGTCCATTTTAATTCCTTTTCCCTTATCAAATCAAGATCTGCAACGGCTTAATCCCAACTCAAACACTGGGTCAAATATTTAGAGGTCAAAGTGGTTTAAAAAAAAAAAAAAAAGACTGAGTGAAACCCTAGCCTGGATCCCAAGTATTTAATTTACCTTCATGTAATAACTGCATTGGAAATACCTTGGAAAGAAAGAAAATGACATTCTTGGACAAAAAGAGCAAATCCCCCTGACTTTCACCCCTACACTCTTCCCAGGAAGCAGAAATAATTAATCCTTAGCTGCCAACAACATAGAACAAATATGTGGAGGCTTTTTTTTTTTTTGGTGTTATTTTCAACATCAGTTTTTTCCTTAAAGTATAGCAAATTTTACGCAGTGAATAGGCAAACCACTTACTCTCTTTGCAGGCCCAACCAGCTTGGACCAAATAAATTCCATGCAGTTTGATTTTAGCGCAAGAGAGCAATCTAGAAGTCATGTACAGAGCGGGCAGGGCTACACTATTGATAGCTCCTCGGAGGCCAAATGAAGCAAGAAAAGATTCTTTAGTTAAATCACTACTGAGCCCTTTGCTAACACTTAAAAAATAGCACCTATGAGGACGTGTCTTCAATTCCCAGACCTACAACTTCCTCACATTTTAATGTTTCTAGAGTAGCAATGCATCTTAATAATGAAAACGTTCATTTGTTTAGGGTAGTAGTCGTTCTTTTCTTTCTGAAAAGCTATTATTAAATTGAAAGTGAATCTTGTAATAAGTGGCCCTTAAATACTGAAGAAATTATAATGATTACTATTACCAGCTAAAGCGAAGAAGTGACACAAAAAGACATCCTATGGGAAGGGACTCTCTGACAGATGGATTAGTAAATGGACAATTAAGCGATCGGAGCATGAAGGTCCTTGGATGCAATGCTTAGGAATTTGGCAGTTTATGGCCTGCAATATTTCATGATTTTTGAGCCAGGGAGCGGCAGACCTAGGGATCTTGATAACAGTGATCTGGAGGGAAGAATGAGACAGGAGAGGAAGGGGGAATAAAGGGACTGGATGTGCTGACGAGAGTTGAGAGTACCTGAGCAAGTCACATCTGCCCCCATGGAGAGAAGTGGCAAGACTGGAGGGATATTTGGAAGGTCGAAGCATCAACAGTTTGGTGACCCACTGACTGTGGACAACCTGCTTGGATTTCCCATTTTACACAGACATGGATGCTGAGTTTCCTCAAGTACACGAAGACTGAAATGGAGAGATCCAGCTAGGCGCTTAGACCATGACTCTAGGATGTCTGTTGGAAGCCCTGTGCTCTGCAGCACACACTAAATCTTTCAACCATCCAGCCTGGGACCCCAGAGAACAACAGGTATGCCAACACGTAAGGCATTCTGGAAGACAGAGAAAAATGGCTGTCCATGCAGCAGAGACAAATCTTCAAGGTAGCACTGTTTGTATCACAGGGAGGAGATACACAGAATGATATCCAAACCTCATCAAGGGCACGAGCACAGCTGAAGTTTAAGAGGGTTCTTAGCTTTCAAGGAACTGATTATATAGGTCTAAACCACAGTAGGAAAATGCATCACTTCATAGATTATCGTGCATTTCAAATAAAATTCAAATTCCTCAGCCCTATATCCAACCACTTTTCTATCTTCCACTGGTTTTTGTACCTGTACTAATAATTGTGAATAACTACCACTTACTGAGCACATACTATATCTGCCAGGCATTTTGCTAAATAAGCCCTTTACATAATCTCATTTAATCTTCAGACTCACTTTACATGAACTATTATGATTACCACCATCATTTCCATTTTATAGATAAGGATGCTGAAAGTCCCAGAGAGTAAACAGCTTGTCTAAAGTAAAGATGCAAGTAAGTGGCAGACCTGAACATCAGGTTCAAGTTTAGTCTACAATATAGCCAAGGAGCTATTATAGGACCAACCCTTTCACAGAATACAACTAAAAAACTGTGAGAAAAATTTAAAAACAAATATTTGAAAGCAATAGAGAGTAATTCAAAGCAAAAACATACTGGAGGGGAGGGCAGGGAGGGGAGTCAACACGGAGGACAGGCTAACAGAAAGCCTAAGCCTAGTCTTACTGGCTTGAAGAACCAAAGAACAGAGTTTGGGCCGATCCCAGCCACTGGGAAGCGTGGGCCAATCCCAGGAAAGAGACAGCCAGAAGGAGAGAACCCTAAATGCTCTATGTAAACCACGCCCAAATCTCTGGCTGAGCCCCGAATCATGAATAGGTGAAGCAGACTCCAAGCAGACCAACAAAGAATAAGATTCAACCGGGATTAGAGCTGCCACCCACTGCAGTGGAAGCAGTGCTTGCAGTCAGAGTCCAGCCAAGTTAAGTGCCCACTTGAAAAACACAACAAATACCATTCACAAGATCCAGAGCACAATCCAAAACTGATCAACATACAAAAAAAAACAGGAAAATGTTAAGTATTTTCAAGAGAAAAGGAATTAATGAAGACTACCCTGAGATGACCCAGATACTGGAATTAATGGGTAAGGTTTTTAAAGCTGCTGCTGGGGGAGGGTATAGCTCAGTGGTAGAGTGTGTGCTTAGCATGCACAAGGTCCTGGGTTCAATCCCCAGAGCTTCCATTTAAATAAATTAAATAAATAAATAAATCTATCTAATTACCTCCCCCCCCTAAAACTACAGAAAAAGTAATTTAAAAATTTTTTAAAGCAGCCATTTAACTGTATTTAAGAATCTAAAGAAAAATATGCCATAATTTATAAGACAGTAAACCTCACCAGAGGTTTATAGTTTTAATTTAACCAAATGGAAATTCTAAAACTGAAAAATAAAATATCTGAAATAAAAAGTTCCATCAATATGATTAGAAGTGGACAGTAAATACAAAAACAGACCAATGGAAATAATCCCAATATGAAGAACAAAAAGAAAAAGAATTTTTAAAAGAGAAGAAGGAGCCCTATGAGACAACATCAAAAGGCCTAACATGAATACAGTAAAGGAGAGGAGAAAAAGAATGGGCAGAAAATAAAATTTAAGTAATAATGAGTAAAAAAATCAAATTTGTCAAAGACATGAAGAACAGATTTAGGAATCTCAGCAAACAAAAAGGATTAATACAAAGAACCTCATGCCTAGGAACATCAAAGTCAAACTGATGAAACCAAATATAAGAAGAAAATCTTCAAAGCAGCCAAAGAAAATGGCACACTACCTAAATGGAACTATAATTCAACTAAGCACGAACTTTTCATCAAAGGCCAGAAGACAGTGGAATAAAATCTTTTAAGTATTAAAAAAAAAACTACTGTCAACGCAGGTTTCTATATCTAACAAAAATATACTTCAGTAATGAAAGCTATATAAAGACATTTTCAGATAATTAGAAACTAAGGGAATAAGTCCTTCAGACTGAAGGGAAGTGACACCAAGTGGAATCTTTGATCTTCAGGGAAGAATGAACTGCATTACAAATGGTAAATATTTGAGTAAATACAAAGGACTATTTTTGTCCTCTTAATTTCTTTAGGACATACAATTACTTAAAGCAAAAACTGTAATGCTGTATTGTGGGTACATTACAACTATAGCATAAAGGATGGAAGAGTGGTGAAACGTACCAGTATTAATTCTCATTATACTGTTAAAAGTTAGGGATGTGTAATTGTAATTCCTACAGAAGTTACTAAAAATAATGCAAAGAGGTACAGCTAAAAAGCCAATAGATAAAATGTAATTCTAAAAAAAAAGTTCAGTTAATCCAAAAGAAAGTGAGGAAGGAGTAATAGAGAAACAAAAATCAAAAAGCACAAACAGAAAACAACTAATAATACTGTAGTACCAAATTCAACAATATCAAAATTTAAATTAAATGTCAGTGCTCAAATTAAAGGGATGAGATTGCCAGAACAAATTTCAAATGCAGAACCCAACTATATGCTGTCAATGAGAAATAAACTTAAATAGAAAGACACACATAGACTGAAACTAAATGGACAGGAAAATATTAGCCATGCAAACAGCAAGCATAAGAAGGCTGGAATGACATTATTAATATCAGATAAAGTTGGCTTCAAGACAGAGAACTCTGTACAAAGTTGAAGAGGAAGATTTCATAATGTTTTAGGAAACCATCAATCTATATGCTCCTTATAACAGAGTTTCAAAGAAATAAAGCAAAAATTGACAGAAATGAAGGATACACAGTTCCATAACAGGAACTGAAAATTTTAACACATCCTTTTCAGAAGCTGAGAGAATTGAAGAAAAAAATATGTAACGACATAGTAGATATGAACAACACTATCAACCAACCTAACCTAATTGGTATTTTAGAACACAACACCAACAGCAGTAGAACACCTTTGCTTTTCAAAAGCACACAGCGTGCTCACCCAGACAGATCACATACGAGGCCATAAAACAGGTCTCAATAAATATACAATGACTGAAGTAATGCAGACTGTGTTTTCTCACGATAGTGAAATAAAGTTCCAAATCAAAAACAATAAGGTATAAAGAAAAATTCCAAATACTTAGAAATTAATCAACACACTTCCAAAAAAACCATGGATGAAAGAACAAACCATGTGGTACAGGAAATAGAAAATATCCTGAAATAAATAAAAATAACACAATACATCAAAATTTGAGAAACATTGTTCTGAAAAAGATCTATAGATTTAAATGCTTATATTATAAAAGAAGAAGAGTATATTAATTTGTTAGGATTAGGCCATAACAAAGTGTCACAGACTAGGTGATTTAAAGAACAGAAATTTGTTTTCTCTTGATTTTGGAGACTAGAAGTTCCAGATTAAGGTACTGGCAGGGTTGATTTCTTCTAGGTCTCTCTCCTTGGCTTACAGATGGCCATTTTATCTGTATGTTTTCACATGGTTTTTCCTCTGCATCCATCTGTGTCCTAACTTCAACTTCTAATAAAGACATCAGTCATACTGCATTAAGGCCAGATCTAATTACCTCATTTAATCACTTAGAAAAAAGTCCTATCTCTGAATACATACAGTTATATTCTGGGGTTAGGACTTCAGCATGTGGTTAGGACTTCATATGAATTTGGAGGGTGGGGGGGACACAACGTAGCCCATTACAAAAGGTCTAAAGTCAATGACCCAATGTTCTGACTTAAAAACTGGAAAAAAAAATATTAAGACTAGAGTAAAAGAAAGAAGGAAAGAAATAATAAAGATAAGAAGAGAAATATATTAAAATAAAAACCCAGACAAACAATAGAGAAAACTAACATAGCCAAAAGTTGAGTTTTTGACAAAAAAAACCTGATAAATTCCTAATAAGACTGGGAAAAAAGAAAGAGAACACCAAGTACTAGTATCAGAAATACAAGAGGGATTATCATTGAAGATATTACAGACTTAAAAATGAGAATAATACAATTTTATGGACAACATTATCCCAACAAATTTGGCAACTTAAATGAAATGGACAAATTTCTTTAAAAATACAATTGAACAAAACTGATGAAAGAAAAAACAGAAAATTTGCAGTCAAAGACCTACTGAAGAAATCAAATTCATTTTCAGAGAACTTCCAACAAACAAAATTCTAGGTCCCTGGTTTCAGTAATGCAATACATTAAACTCTTAAGGGAAAAAAACACACTAATCTTATATAAACTTTTTCATGAAATTGAGGAAGAAGGCATACTTCTCAATCCAATTCATGAGACCAGCGTAACTCAAATGCAAAATCTGTAACAAAGATGTTACAGAAGAGTATATTACAGACCAATATTCCTTTGACCATAGATGTAAAATTCTTAACAAAATATTATCAAGTTTAATCCAGCAATGTATAGAAAAAGAGTAACACATCATGTCCAAGTGGAATTTATCCCAGACCTGTAGGATGTTTTAATATTTAAGAAATAATCAATGCAATTCAACATATTGAGAATAAAAAAGAAAAAACATGTAATTTTTAATAGATTCAGACAAAGCATTTGACAAAATTCAATCCTTTCATGATAAAAATTCTCAGCAAACTAGGAAGAGGAAGGACTTTTCTCAATCTTATAAAGGGCATTTATTAAAAATTGAGTTTAACTCACACTTATATCACTGAATGGTGAAACACTAAAAACTTGTCCTCTAAGATTCAGAAATGGTTCATTTCTATTGAGCCACTGTACTAGAGGTCCCAACCACTGTAAAAGGGTAAGAAAAAAAATGCATAAAGTTCAGAAACAGGTAAACTGTATCTATTTATAGACGGTGTTATTGTATATGGAAAATTGTAAAAAAATCTACCAAAAACTCTTGAAGCAAATAATCAAAGGGTATAACGTCATTATATAAAAATCAAATGTATTTGTATATACAAGCAGCAATTATAAAAATAAATTAAAAACAGTTAAATTTGCAAAAGTGTAAAGAACATAAAATACTTCAGCTTAAATTCAATGAAGGACATGCAAGACCTCTACACAGAAAACTACAAAATGCTGTGGAAAGAAATTAAAGATGACCTAAATAAATGGAGAGCTATATCATGTGCAGGGGTTGAAAGCCCAATAGTGTTAAGATATCAACTATCCCCAAGTTGATTCACAGCATCAAGGCAATCATAATAATAATCCCTCCAAGTGTTTTGTTTTGACAAGAAATTGACAAGCTAATTCCAAATTCATACCCAACTTAAGCTTGAAAAAAAAATACAAAGGTGGAGGAAATGGCACACAACTTTGTAAAAAAAAAAAAAAAAAAAAGGTCTGCCAGTTTCTTAAACACTAAACATACACATGCAAAACTGTGAAGTGTCTGAGGTTTCACTGTACTTCAATAAATTAGCCTGCCACAGCTTCCTGGATGCTGGCAGAGGTCACCAGACTTGGGTGGGAGACAAAGAACAGTTTATTGGTCACAGCCATGGCAGCAGTCAGAGTATCACCCAGTGCCTGTTTCCAAAGCCCAAATATAGGGTGACATGAAGAGGACCAGGTGACATCTGTCACGTGGTGAGTTGGCTTCCAGGAGATGAACCCTTCAGGAAGGACTTTAGGGAACCCAAGTCTTTCCTAAAAGGGCAGTAAGCCTGCCTGACCTTTGCCCTGGAAGAAGACATTATCTTCATTATACTGGACAGTAACCAAGCTGCCCCTTGTCCTGGAGGGAGACACCGTATCTTCCAAGACTGTTCACAATACCAAGTCCTTGACAAAGTGGTCTGGCAAGAATGCGTCAGTGCCCCTGCTCATCAGATGTTCAGAAATGTGAGCAGCCATGCTGTCCATCCCAACACCACCTACCTTATAGACCCAGCAATTCTACCCCTATGCGTGTAGCCAAGAGAAGCCAGAACCTACTTCTACAAAGCAGAATTTTTAGCTAAAACTATTTCTTGAATATTCATTTGTCCAAGAATATTCATAGCAGCTTTTTTGTAATTCTCAAAAACTAGAAACAGCTGAGGTGTCCAGCAATAGGACAATGGAGATGCAAACTGTGGTATATGGTACAAAAGAATACTCCTCAGCAAAAAAAAAAAAAAAAAAAAGGAATGAAGTACCATGAATGCAGTAATGTGGGTCAGTCTCAAAAGCACTGTACTGAGAGAAAGAAACCTCATACAAAAAAAG
The DNA here is from genome assembly GCF_048564905.1 of Vicugna pacos. Lineage (NCBI taxonomy): Eukaryota > Metazoa > Chordata > Mammalia > Artiodactyla > Camelidae > Vicugna > Vicugna pacos. The sequence goes on from NC_132998.1 coordinate 27,671,424, forward strand.
GACAAACTATACAAATCCATATATAAAAATTCCAAACAGGTAAAACTAATTTACAATGGAAAAAGATCAGAACAACGATTGCCTCTGGGGGTGTGGGAGCAGGGAATGACTGGGAAGAATCATGAGGGAATTTTCTAGGGTGATGGTGATGTTTTATATCTTGATAGATCATTGGGTTACACATTCATCAAAACTCACTGAATGGTACACTTTGATTTGTGCATTTCATTGTATGTAAATTTTATCTCAAAAGGAAAACTTTTAGAAGAACCACAAATATTAAACTCTAGTTAATGGCATGCATCCAAAGGATTTAGGCAAGACTGGACTTATGTCTGCAACTTACTGTGAAATGCATTAAAAAATGAAATGATAGATGGATAGATAGATGGTAAAACAACTACAGTAAACTGTGAATTACAGAATCCAGTGATATGTTTTCACTGTAAAATTATTTAATCTTTTCTGTATGTTTAAAATTTTTCATGATAAATTATTGGGGGAAAAAAATGAAAGATCAGTATGCAAGTCACTGAGAGAGGGAAAAAAAAAGTCCTCAAGTCTGACTCCAAAACTGAATCCCTCAACTATTACATGTTGTTTCTTCCTTATGAATTTAACTAAGACAAGCTACTCATTCCACCATCAACCCCACATTTCCTCACCTCCTTGCCTTTGTTTATGCTGTTTCCCTACCTGTAAAACTCATTCCCACTGATTTTTCAAGAACAATCCCTACCAAATTTATTATCCTTCCTTTCAATGATTCGCTCCTTTACTGTCCAGGAGGGGGTCAATCTACTTTCCCACCCAAGCACACAGAGAACAAGGGATGAATCAGTCTTCCACCACCAAGTTGCCATTGAAGACGGGTCCTACAGGTCCAACACTTGGCTGCTATGGCAACTCACTGTGATCACTGAGGTTCTCTGGAGCAGGATGATCTTAGTCACTCAGAGGTAAGCACTGGAATGCTTAGGTTTACAAGATGAGAACTCAGAGCCTAAGTTTTTTAGGCTTATCTGAAGTCTAAACCGTCCCAGAAGCACTGAGTCAGGATGGTTTATGATTATCTGCCAGCTCTTGGCCCCAGAACTTTTGTCTCTTCTCCCTCAAGGGTGAAGCAGCTTTCCTACACACCTTCAAAACACGAAGAATCTGATTACATCCGTTTCCCTAAATTGTGAGGCTATATATCATGCTCCTAAGTGAGTAATAATTACCACCATACTACTATTACTATTGCTGCTAGTAATAATAATAGTTCTTGGTAATTCAAAAGTGAGTTATTCTTCCAGGGGTGGGAGTATATAGCTCAGGTGTAAAGTGCCTGCTTAGCGTACATGAGGTCCTGGGTTCAATCCCCAGTACCTCTGTTAACAATAAATATATAAATAAATAAACCTAATCCCCCCCACAAGCATTAAATATATATATATATATATATATATATATAGACACACACTGGAGAAAAGACAGTATCTTCAGCAAGCAAGCAGTGTTGAGAAAACTGGACAGCAGTATGTAAACCAATGAAGTTAGAACACTCCCTCACACCATACAGAAAAATTAGCTTAAAATAGCTTAAAGACTTAAATATAAGACAAGACACTATAAACCGCCTAGAATAAAACATAGGCAAAACATTTGCTGACATAAATCTTAAGCAATGTTCTCCTAGGGCAGTCTACCCAGGCAATAGAAATAAAAGCAAAAATTAACAAATGGGTCCTAATTAAATGTATAAGCTTTTGCACAGCAAAGGAAACCATTGCAAAACAAAAAAAAAACAACCTACAGAATAGGAGAAAATATTTGCAAGTGATGAGACTAACAAAGGCTTAATTTCCAGAATATATAAATAGTTCATACAACTTAATAATAAAAAAAACCAAACAACCCAATCCAAAAATGGGCTGAAGACCTAAACAAGCAGTTCTCCAATGAAAACATACAAATGGCCAATAGGTACATGAAAAAATACTTAATGTTGCTAATTTTCCGAGAAATGCAAATCAAAGCTACAATAAGGTGTCACCTCACACCAGTCAGAATGCCCATCATTCAAAAGTCCTTAAACAGTAACTGCTGGATAGGGTGTGGAGAAAAGGGAACCCTCCTACACTGCTGGTAGGAATGCAGCTGTTATGGAAAACAGTATGGACATTCCTCAAAAGACTAAAACTAGACTTACCATATGATCCAGCAATCCCACTCCTGAGCATATATCCAGAGGGAACCTTAATTCAAAAAGACACATGCACCCCAATGTTCACAGCAGCACTATTTACAATAGCCAAGACATGGAAATGACCTAAATGTCCATCAATACATGATAAAGAAGCTGTGGTATATTTATACAATGGAATACTAGTCAGCCTAAAAAAGAATAAAATAATGCCATTTGCAGCCACATGGATTGACCTGGAGATCGTCATTCTAAGTGAAGTAAACCAGAAAGAGAAAGAAAAATATCATATGATACTGCTCATATGTGGAATCTAAAAAAAGAAAACACTAATGAAATTATCTACAATACAGAAACAGACTCACAGACAAAACAAACTTACGGCTTCCCGGGGGAAAGGGGGTGGGAAAGGATAAATTGGAAGTTTGAGATTTGCAGATACTAACTACTATATATAAAATAGATAAGTAAGTTTCTTCTGTATAGCACAGGGAATTATGTTCAATATCTTGTAGTAATCTATAATGAAAAAGAATATGAAAGGAATATATGTATGTACATGTATGACTGAAACATTAGGCTGGACACCAGAAATTGACACACTGCAAAACTGACTATACTTCAAGTAAGTAAATAAATAAATATTTTAAAAGTGAGTTATTCTTTCAGAGAAACTTTCCAAGTGAATGAGAGATTCCTATATCCACTCCAGCAAGGAGAATTGGAGGGAGGGGGAGAACAGAGGTAGGTGGGAGGCACCACCTTCAATGATTCCAAAAGCAGTTATTATTCACTTCTCACGCTGAAAAATAAATTTTAAAACACAGACAATTTTAGTCTCTGATGGAGTATTCCACAATTTAATATGTATGAGCATCTTGACATGTATGTTAACGTTATGGCAATTAATAAGATACAAATTAATTTCAAGGCTTGCTAATTCATAGTGACCTTTGACATTTCCTATTTCTCAATAAATGGGTATCAAAAGTTCAGTAGCTGTCATGCCTGTGTGTAAAAGTGAGGGTGAGGGATAACCGTGCACATTTTAGGATATGAGGATAGTGCTTACACTCAAAGCGTTTATGCCGTTCACCTAATATGATTCCCCTTATTTCATCTCCTACTGTTATTCCCTTACTGTTTTTCCAGCCTCTCCCATGTGCCAGGCGCTGTCCTTAGGTACTGCACCTACAGTGCTGAAACAGTTAGACACTTTCCCTGACTTCAAGAAGCCCAAAGGCCAGCTGGGGCAGCCACGAATGAGCTATCACAATATGAGAGGTCAGCACCACTTTAGGGGAAGACAGAGAGCTAAGGGAACCTAACCCCCCAGAAAAGGATCCAGCAAGACTTCTCAAAGAGAGCTCTACTTAAGCTGAGGCTTGAAGGATATGCAGGAATCCGCCTAGAGAAGAAGGGAGGGAAGTACATTCTGTAGAAAACAGAGGGCAGGGCTTGGGTTATGGCTAAAGGCGAGAGGAAGAAGGGAAAACTGAAAAAGCTGAAAGCAGCCCGATAAGGCTTGGATGTAGTCTCCTATTTGAAGGAGAGGTAGACAATGGCCCAATAATAAGGCACTTTTGGAGCCATGCTGTATTTGAGAAAACTAAGCTCCAAAAGTGTACTGAAAAAATTGCTCAACTGTATAGAGCAACTTAGGCACCAAGCCAGCCTGGACTCCTGCCTCTCAGGTTTTAAACCCCATCCTGCCCACTGATTTCCCTGAGATAGGTCTCAGAGTGTCATTTCCCCAGAAGGAGGATGACATGCAGGAGACCTGAGCCCAACCCACATCACTGACGAAGCACAACAGTAGGTGAGAGTGCCTTGGTCCTTAGCACCCACCTGGGACTGTCCAGGCTAATTAATCATGGTGACAGCTCCCTGGATGCAGTCAGAAGAATTATTTTTTCCCTCAATGCTGCTAGTTTAACCTGAGGCAAGACTTCACTTTACAACACCAGGATGAAGCCCTGTTGAACATGATGAATGTCTTCTGGAAAAGAATAACATTTTGATAAAGGCCCTTCCAGTCAGCTTCCAGGTTAGAACAGAATGGTTTTCCTTGCCTGTTTTCATAGTCATCTTATAAGAAAGCCAGCTCTATCTCTGGGCTCCAACTCAACTAACCTAAAGCGGACTTTTATGAAAAATCAAATAAATAACTTGCCCTGGTCTTTGACTTTTCATGAGTAATTATGGCTGGAGCTGCCACTGAGATTCCAACTTTCTTCCAAAGCCCTGTGCGTATCTCCTTATTCCAGTTTCTGACTCCCCAACAGCCCCTGAAGATCATGATTTGGGCTTAAGCTACAAATAGAGCTTCTCTATCGCCAAGAAAAAATATGTACGAGCCTTGGAGGCTTTTTTGCTGCTTCCACATGAAGAGGAAGAAAAAGAAGAAGAGGAAGAAGAAAGGTGACTTCTGGGAACCATTTGGAAACTTACTCATGGAAAGAGGATTCCTCTTTCTGTCACGTACCAGTGGAGGTACTGGCCACCCCAGGTTTGTGAACTTTCAGAGACCCCCTGCCCCCTAGTATCCTGCATTCTCCTTAACTGGGATCGGGGAGCAGAGGGGCCAGGAAGAAGCCCAGCTGGGCAGGTCCCACGAAAGCCAGTGTTGGCAGAAGGCAATCCTCATCTGCAGCCCAAACTCCAGGCTTCTAACCGGCTTGCTCACTCTACTGGTCAGTACTGCAAATGCAGATTCCAAGTTCGGAGAACAAAACAGACGTCAGAAGCTGGGGTGTGAGGTACGGTTGTACAATCAGCCAGGAAAGTAAGGACAAAATGATGGGTCGAGACTGTGAAAGGAGCTGACTCAGAAGCAGGGACTGCGAGCCTGTCTGCCTGCATGAGGGACTCAGCAGGATTTATACCGCACATGCTCATAAGGGCAAGTGCATGTGCTCGCACACACACAGGTATACACATGGTGCCTAAAATACAACAACCAGCTAATACATACCATGATCAACTAAGGATTGGATACAGCCTCCCTTTGTTTCTGCCTTCTTTGCCACTTCTGTTTACGAATAATTTACTCATAGACTATTGCCCTTAGTTATTACTAACACACCTAGATGCATTTTTTTAAGCTTTGAAAGCTAAAAGGGAAACAAGGCCTTACATAGGTATATATTCTTTATCCTAATAAAGCCACTTTATACTAAGAAATTATACTAAGGATATAACTGAACACACCCAAAGATTTGTCTACTAGAGCAATGCCACAGGCTGAATGTTTATTTTCTCTCAGAATTCATGTTGAAACCTAATCCCTAGTGTATGGTATTTGGACGCTGGGGGACTTTGAGGGTGATTAGGTCATGAGGGTGGAGCCCTCCTAATGGGATTAGTTCTATAAAAGGGACCTGAGAGGATGCCCTTGCCCCTTCCACCATGTGAGGTCACAAGAAGTCAGCAATTTGCAACCCAGAAGAGGACTCTTACCAGAACCCAAGCATATGGGGATCTTGATCTTGAAGTTCTAGCCTCCAGAACTATGAGAAATAAATTCCTGTTGTTTATAAGCCCCCCAGTCAATGATATTCTGTCATAGCCATTCAAATGGACTAAGACAAATATGAATGGCAAAGTAATTTATAATGGAAATATCCCATAATACAGGATTAGTTAAATTATGGTACATCATAAAAATAAATCTCAAGCTATTAAAAATTACACTGTTGGAAAATATTCATTTAAGCAGACAAGAAATATTTTTTGGTACCAATAATATATGAAATATGATACAGTAGAAAAAACAGCAGGTTATAAAACTGTAGTTATAATATGCTTGCATTTTCTTAAAAAGTTATAAATACATGTAGGAAAAGTTTCTGAAAGACAGCAAAATATAAGCCAATGTTAGATTGGTGGGACTATAGATCACTTCAACATCTTTTTATTTATAATAAACATATAGAAATTCTGTAGTCAGAAAAAAGTAATACAATTTTTTTCAAGTCAGTGGTTTTGTTTACCCATACACAACAGATCTGATCTGAAAGCCTGTAAAGACTTTGATATTTAATGCCAAAGTGTCCTGCAGACAGCCTGTCCCAACTGCCCAACTCCCCATAACCTTAAATCTTAGGTATTATGATTATTATTTTTAAATCTGTACCAATTTGATGAGAAGTAAATGAACAGTCACCGCAGTCTTTTAATCTACCCTTCTGTGATTTTCTAGTGAGGTTGAATGTGTTTTCATATGACTGTTGGCCATGTGTGGTTCGTTAGCGACAAGTCTGCTCTTTAAGATTACAGAAACCTCTCCCAAATTCGGGCATGCTTAGATTCTGAACAGCTGAGCCCAAGCATCCAGCCCTCAGACGCTACCTCCCAGCTTCACCCAGACATTCGGTCAATGGTTCTCAGCCCTGCCTACACATCGCAATGACCAGGGAACTTTAAAAATACAGAAGTCTGGGTCTTACCTCTAGATTTGCTGATTTAACTGGTCTGGGTGCAGCCTAGGCATCAGGATTTTTTAAAGCTCCCCAGGTCATTCTAATGTGCACGAGGCTGAGAACCACGGCTTCAGAGAGGATCTGCTAATGGCACACTAATGAGCATCCTGAGATGCTGGAAAATGCCTTCCATTAGCATCTGCACCTGCTGGGAAGGGCAGGACGATAAAGATGCATACAAAAGACAAAAATGAGGAGGGAAACAAATTCACCTCCAGTATCATCTCACTCATTTAACATACTGACTCAATAAATATTTGAGCATCTACTAGGACAATAATAATGGCACACATTTACTTAACATTCACAATAGGTCTTTCTAAGCCCTTTACACATATGCTTTCCAATAACCCTAGGAGACAAGTACGCATCTTATCCCCATTTTATAGGTGAGGAAACTGAGGCACAGAGAAATTAAGTCATTTGCTTATAGTCACACAGCTACTAAGTAGTGGAGGCAGGATTTGAGCATAAAGAAGCTAGCTTTGGCGTTCACGTGAAACACCCCATGCCAGATGCTGTAAAGGCAGTTGATAATATCGTAAACAAAACAGTTAACAGTTCCTGCTTTTGCACAGCTTAAAGTTTACTGGAGGACAGAGAAAGTAAATGAATCAACACACAAGATCTGAAGGAAAAGTACAAGATGCTATAAAAGAATATAACCATATACTCATGTTCATGGCACCATTGTTCACAATAGCCAAAAGACGGAAGCCACCCAAGTGTCCATCCACAGATGAATGGATAAAGAAAATGTGATATACACATACAAAGGAACATTATTTAGCCTTAAAAATGAAGGAAATACTGACACATATGAGAACATGGATCAGCCTTGAAGCCATTATGCTAAGTGAAATAAGCCAGTCACAAAAGGACAAATACCGTATGATTCCACTTATATGAAGAATGGAGTAGTCAAATTCCTAGAGGCAGAAAGTACAGCGGTGGTTATCAGGGAATGGGAAAAGGGCATGGTGAGTTTTTATTTAATAAGAGATTCCATTTTGGAAGATTAAAAAAGTTCTGGAGATGGATGGTGATGATGGTTGCACAAGGATGTAAATGTACTTAGTGAGACTGAACTAGACACTAAAAAGTAGCTAAGATGGTAAATTTTTATGTTATGCAACTTTTACCATAAATTTTTAAAACAAAAATAACAAAGCTTAAAAATTATAAAGAATAGGACCAGAAGCCCCAAAATAGACTGGGTAGGGAGTCAAGAAAGGTCTGTTTCAGGAGGTGACATTTAAAGTGAGACTTGAGGATCAAAGAATCAGCTAGGTAAAGAGTAGAAGGAGGCTATTCTGAACAGAAAGAACAGCATATGCAAAGGCCATGGGGCAGTAAGACTGGGATGGGGGGCACCTAATGAGTGAGGGCAGCATGGTGCAGGGTGAGGCCATGCAGGGTTTCACAGAACATAGCCCGGAATTTATTCTAAACGTTTCAGGAAGACAGAGATGGATACTGAACAGAAATATGATAAGATTTTACAAGATTTGCTTTTTTTTTTTAGTTTAAACAAATTTAATCAAAAAGAATCTACTTTGTAAAAAAAAAAAGTAAAATTAAAAAAAAATTAAGGCTTGCTTTATGTTCTTTAAAGTTCTATCCATCTGCCCTAGGAGAGTGGCTTGGAGGAGGACAGGTTAGAAGGCAACCACCACATTGTGAGTGTAGATGATGTCACCTTTGGGCTGAGAAAACAGGTTCAGAGAGGGTAAGTAACTTCCCAGGGTCACACAGCTTTCAGAACTCAGAACTCAGAACCAAGGTCTCTGTCTCCGACTCCAACACCTGCACTGCTTCCACTTTGTAGATTTAAAAAAAAAAGAAATTAGAATACACAAGAAAGAAGACACCTCATAGTTCAGACCCTCTTGAGCAAGAAGCACCATGCCACCGCTCCTCCAGAGATATTTCATATTTATAGATGTGAAACCAAACCATCTGACCATAAAAAAGGGGTGGAGGAGGAGAAAGATACACAGAGAGATGGAAAGGCAGAAAGTGAGAGAGTAAAAATGAGAAAGGAGCACACCCAGGAATCCTGGAACACCTATTCCTCTGGTTAAGATCCTCTCTGAGCCAGGCATCTGCACCTTTTCTAGGCTCACCTGGGGCCATGATCAGCCAGTTAAGATCCGAGAGTCAGAGCCCAAAGGGTGCCCAAGCAGCAGTTTGAGGCTATGCATGCACTGGTGCAAACTCACCCAGGATGAGTTCTGAGACCCATGGGCAGCTTCTTCACGGACTGCAGGCAGCAGGACGAGCTTCTTAAACTCAGGAGCCCTCGGGGGTATTGGGACTTCCTTAATTGCCTGAAAGACCTGAATGAGAATAACAAAAAAAGGATTAATGAACACATCTCCCTCAGGAAAAAAAAATCTCTGGCAGTGCTGGGGCCATCCTTTACATGGAGAAAAGGCAAATTCTTTAAAATGTAACAAGTCGTGGTGGTGATTTATCCAAAACAACTTCCAGGGGCTCAAAGACTCTACTTAGCTGAAGGTCCAACATAGAATCAGAGAGCTTACAGGTGAATGGGACTCCAGCTATTGCCCCTGTAGAACCCGCTCATCTCAGAGTGCAGCACTGGAAAAGAAGTGACTTGTACAAGGTCATGATTTCTTACTGGCCAAGCCCTCCAGGGCTCCTTCTAACACTCTCAGGCCACTTCACTCCACATCTGCATTTAACCCACAGTCCTGTAAACCAGCAAAAACACTGATCCACACCTGAAACTGAGGCAATCAGCAGTTAAACCCATTAAACTTGTAACCAGCCTTCAGTGATCAAGCCCGCTTTGTTTTCACAAAAACCTCGCGCCCACCCCAAGCCACAGGTAGCCTAAACAAGATGTTTGCCTGAGTAGGTTTACAGAAACCTGGAATCAGCTATGTCCCGTTCCCGCTCCAGCCGGTTAAGACTAGTTGAGACCACCCACCCTCCGACTGAGCATGCGCAAGCGTCTGGCTCGTGACCTTTTTGACGTCGAAGGGCCCCAGGCTCCACCCCAAGGGCGTGACCTTGCCTCCCAGGAAGGCGGCTGAAGCTTAGTTGCACCTGCGCAGAACAGTGATTTCCTCATCTTTTCTCATTTCCAGTCGCCTTTTCCCACACGCCCTATGGCTGTCTTATTCCATAAATACCCCCCCCCCCAAATAGCCCGCCGCCTTCCCAGAGGCGGGGCGGAGGTCTGGTCTCCCGTCCCCTGGCTGGGCTACAGGAACCACAAGCCGCCCTTTCCCTGCTGCAAAGCTCGGGGTCCCAGGGTTAAGGCTTGCTGCGCGTGGGGCAGACAGTCCTGGTTCAGAAACGCACTCCTGCAGCTCCACGCTGCAGAAAATACGCTCTCTGTTCGTTTTTGGTCTGGGCGAGGAGATCTTTTTATTTTTTTAGCTCTCTTGAGAGGCCGATAGGATGGACATGCGTCCTCATTGGTCTTGGCGGGTTTTACATGCAGAACCTAATGTGTAACAGCAGCGGGGGAACAGAGTTCGGGCTCATCAAAATAGCTGCCCTTTGTCCACCGCGGGTTCTGTGCCCAGCACTTGGGGTGGGGGCTTGACCTCTGATATCTTCTCACTTCTCTCACCCTAAGCCTTTGAGGCGAGAACCTGCTGTCCTTCTCCTTTCGCCAAGAACCTAGGCTTGCAGATGTTCAGTGACCCGGGGGTCATGGCAGACTAGCTTTTCTCAAGTGCTCAGTGAAGACTGAAGTCCACAAAGTTGAGCTTCTGAACCTACTTTCCTAATACTGTGCAACTCTCTCCCTCTGTCTCTCTCTTTCTGGAAAATGAATGTCCGTTTGACAAACGAGAACTAGAATGCTGAAGGCAGTTGCCCAGAGTGACAGCAAATAGGGCAAAAAGAGTGAGGGCCCCAAGCCAGTCCTTTAGCTGCAAGTCTTAGCATCTCTCCCTCCGCACCCGCAAATTTGCAGAGCCTTAGCTTCTCAGTGAAGGAATCGGTGAATTAAATCCCGTCTAGTTGTTACAGTAGCAACATAGAAGAATGCTTCTAGAAAGAGGGTGGGGTTGAAACGCAAAGAGCTCAGCTTTTTAAGGAATGCCTGGCCCAGTACCGGGTGCCTCGTACAGCTAGTTGGCTTTGGGCTTCTTAAACTTCTGTGGTTCAGTTATTTCATCAGTAACATGGGGATGGTATTACCCATCTCAAAGAATTTTGGTTTGACCTGCAGACTGCGCTTTATTAGCATAGAGAAAACTCCACGTGTACACACCCTCCACTGTGTGAGACTCAGGGCAGCATGGGGTTTATCGGCACAAACACAGTACCACAACTTACCTCTTCCCACCTGAGGGCTCTTAATCTATAAATAGAACAATCAAACCTGCCTCTTGTGAAGACAAAATGAGTTGTTAGAAACATTTAGAGCCACAACTAGCAGCGTGTGTGTTGGCAGTCACTGCATTCGTGTAGGTAGAAACTTTAGTCGATACCTACAAAGACTTAAAGTTTTATGTTGAGTTTTATACAAACAGAAGGAAGGAGAAGCTTGTGGGAAGTAAAGAGGGGAACAAGACAGGCACCTGGAGAAGCTGGAAAACTTCCTTCATAGTCCCACTCCCTTAGTCTGGTGGGCACCCGGTGGAGAAAAGAGAGGGCAGTGGAAGCTTCTGGGACTTAGTGAGATGCTGGGCACAAGAAGAGCTGTTTTGAGGGCCCAGCTGCAAAGTGACCTGTGGGGTTGGGGAGGAGGTCCTTCTCTCTGACTCTGCAGAAAGAACGCAGCTCTTTTCTGGGAGCAGCCAGAAGTAAACCTTGACACCAAGATGGTGGCAATAACTAGAGAAAAGGAGAATTTTCCTAACAGCTGCGCAAGTACTGGCCAACAAAAAAAGGGGGAGCAGAAGAGAGGTTACAGAGTGACCTTGGGATTCTGTCCCGCTAGTAGGGAGGCGTATTGAGGTGGTAGGCATTTGAGCTGCAGCTGTGGGTCTTAGACTGGTAATCAGTGTGTTCTCTGTCTGCCACAGCGTCGGTGCCCCACAGATAGTAGGAGGGCCAGGAAAATTTCCCACAAGGATGGCTGAAAGTATTTCTGATTAACCCCTAAATCAGGAAAAAAATTTTTGATCAGAATCCTGTCCTTTTCATTAACTGCAGTCATGCTATAAATACCAGAGAGATTTTCATTCATTTTGGAGGGGGAAACCGAGAAAGATAAAGTACTTTTCTGTAGCCCAGGCTGACACACTGAACACTTTCAAGCATGAGAAGTTGGAATTCAGCAAGGGCATTTTGACAGCCCTGAAATTTATGTCTGCCTGAGAGGAGATAGTACCCCACGTTTTTAAACAGTTTTGGTCAGAGGAGAAAAATGTAAAATTGGTCCCTGGCTAATGAGGCCTGATCATCCTTTTATGGTGTGCTAGGATGCAATTAAGGTTAGCTTCGTGTAAACTGCCAGCACGCTCAGACTTTTAACAACCTCATGTGTGTCAGGAAGGAAAATAAATAGTCCACTGTTTGTGCTTTATGTGGGGAAATTATTGAGATAAACAGCCGGGGCCTGACAGGTGTGACTTTTTGCGGCTTAATGTGATGGATTTGCCAGGGGCAGCTGGAGCTGATAGCACCAAACTGTTGATGGAAGAAAACCATGGGGAAGATTCTGACAATTGTATAAGCTGAGTGCCAGAGCCAGGCAGGGTCTGGTGTTTGTGAGGCCCTCAAACTTTCAGGGTAGGGGAGTATGGAAGAAACCAGAATGCAGAATTGGAGACTCGTTCTGCAGAATAGGTGGAATCCTAGAATTCCAGAGGAACTGAAAGATGGGGACAGTTGGGCCTAGAAAGCTCTAGTGACTACTCAGATGTTCAGAATTGTACCCCGCGTCTCCCAACCATGCTCTTTCTGTTACCAAAGCAAACTTGGGTCCACTTGCCCGCTCACCGGGTTGTGATGAAGGAAAGTGCAGCATTTATTGCAGGGCACCAAGCAAGGAGCCCAGGCAGCTAGTGCTTAAAAAATCCAAACTCCCCGATGGCTTTCAGGGAAAGGTTTTTAAAGACACAGTGAGAGGGGGTTGTGGGGTGCATGATCAGCTCATGGACATTCTTCTGATCGGTTAGTGGTGAGGTCCTCGGAGTCAACATCATCAGCCTTCCAGTTCCAGCCAATCTGCAGTCTATGTGCTTGAGGGTAGCATACAGTTAACTTCTTCCATCTGGTGGGGGTTTCAGTGTCTGCAAAACGGCCTAAAGGACATGACTCAGAAAATTATCTATAGTTCTTGAGGGAGGAACTAAAGGTCCTTGATTTGTTCAATGACTAAACTATAATCACTTTGTCTAGCTTGACTCTTCCTTTGTTTCTGCATTTTCTCACTTTGCTGATGAAACTGATGCTTTGGAACTCAGGGAAAGCCTAGGACGCTAAAGTTTTACTACAAACAAGAGGCAGGCAGTGGGAGGGGGAGCAGTTCTGGCCTGGGAAGTCTCCTTAGGGTCCTGCTCAGTGACATTTCCACTATTCTAAACTGCCAAGAACCTGCAGAAATCATGAACTGTGATGGATTCAGACTTGGAAATTTGGGTTTGGTCCTGCTTTTTCCACTGTCTCCTTGTCTCCTGTCACCCCGCTCTGTCACCTTGTAATACATATTCTTCGCCACCCCTGGAATTTCCTAAAATGCAGATCGAAGCCTGTGTCACCCCCTCTCCTTCATTTTAAACCCTGTTATGACTCTGCTATGAGTAAACTTGTAACATGGCTCACAGGGACCCTCACAAACCTGGCCTATGCCTTTGTCCCCAGCTTCAAAATTGCCACCCACCCAAATGCTATATACTCCAGTCATTCTGAATAATCTCTTTCCACAAATGCAGGATTGTCAGATAAAATACACAATGCTGGGTTAAATGTAAATTTCAGAACAACAATGAGTAATTCTTTGTATAAATACGTGCTATGGAATATTTGGGATGTTATCTGATATGTTTGTCTGAAGTTTCTTATCTGACATTCAAATTTGACTGGAAGATCTCTGTTTTTATTTGCTAAATCTGACAGTTTTGCTCCATTTGGACCCAATTTTCCTCACCTCTGGGTCCTTTAAAAATGTATCTAGCTATGTCCTTGAGCTTAGAACACCAAGCCTTTTCTCTGTCACTGCTTGGCCAACTTACTGAGTCAGGGACAGCAAGGCCTCGTGTTTCACCTTCCGTAGTGTTATCACTGGGCTGTGGCTACCAAGTCAGCAATGGTATTTTTAAATCCCCTTCATCCAGGTGGCCATGTGACTAGATCTCACCACTGGAATGTGAGCTTAAGCATTCATACCATTCTGGGCCACAGTAGTTAAGGCATCTTCTATGTCCTCTTCTGACAACTACCCTAACATACCCATTCTTTTGGTCTTTGCCATTTCTTCCTCATAGAGGGTCCCTCAGACTGGGTTAGTGGCCCCTCATAGGTGCTCCCAAAACAGACCCATTCTTTTTCTCAGTAGCATCTACTGTGCTGCATTGTAATAGATGTTTTGCTTGTCTCTTTCCTGCTGGACAAAATGTTTCTTGGAGGTATGGACTAGAATTGGCCACAGTTATATCTGCAAAGCATAGCATGGTTGAACGAATGAATGACTGAGTAGAGTCTCTTCAATTCTGTTGGTCTGTTTCCTTGTTTTTAAAGTCAAGGTGTCAGACAAGTGATTTCTAAGATCCCTCCCAAATCTATAAATCAGGAGTTATGAATATAGTGAAGTGAAAACCTGCTGATTTTGACTTCCCAGAACCACACTCCACTGGGGAATGGCACTCCTTCCATTGCATGTGGTACTGATGGGCTGGGAGTCACTGTGATCCATGGTACCCACCCCTCAAACTTTCACCACTGCAGAAGTGGGTGGGTGGCCCGGGCTGGGCCCATTGTTGCACCCTCCTGCAACAGTGATTGGTCGGGAACAGGAAGGAGGCCCAATCCAGATATTTCCTTTAGTTTTTTCCATTTGTTTATATATGCATGTTGAAACATAGAAGCTGTTCTTTTACCCACTAGGGTCCTATGGTAGAAGGCTGTATATGGGGGCCTCTTAATGGCAATCTTCTTCATCTATTAGACAGTATCCACAAAAGAAGCTAACACACAAATCAAGAAGAAATGAAGGAAAAAATAGATCCCCAATAATATTGTCTAAGTTCCTGGATCCAGCTGTGCCTGAATCCAACCACCTCTGAACTTATGTGAGTCAACAAACCGTGATTTTGGCTTAAGTCAAATCTCACATTCTGTACTCCTATCCAAAATAGTCCTGAATAATGTAAAAATAGTAGCTTTGAGTTTAAAGTATATCCAGAACCATATCCTGTTTTGCGTGGAGTAGGCATATACATCATTTAATTAATTAGGCTGAAATGACAATAGATACAACAGGTGTCTTAACAGAAAACAAAGTACATGCCTGCACTCTTGTCTGTAAAAGTTGAGTGAACTTAAGTTTTTAAAAAATCATTTTCATTCTGTGAGAGCCAACTTGAAGAAGTTAAATAATATAATTTTGAAGGTTTGGAGAGTCCCTGTCAGTAGGCATTTGCTCTTTCCTTATTTTTTTACACTGGGGGAAAGTACCTTTTAAACCGTATTTCTGATGATTTGCTGTAGGGAAGCCACATTGAAGCAGCTGCCAGTGTTTTGACAATGCCCCAGCCACCAAATCTACAACACTCCCTGTCCCCACCATCGCCAATTGATCCAGGAGAAGAAATACCTTACCAACCTGGGGAAGTTCACTTCAATCCTACCTGGGATTTGAAGCTTGGACAGAGACAGGCTGGGAATTTGGGCACTGGGTCGCGTGATGAGCCCATCCCAAAGAGAAAGAGCATAAACGTCTGCTTCTGTATTTCAGGGAATGTGCTTATTTCTGCTTTTCTGCTTCATGTCTCTTTATTCCTCCAATCCTAGGAGCTTCCCAACATTTTTCTAGAATGTTTTTCTTCACTTAGTGTTGAGGTTTGTGGCTGACAATTAAAGCTCACTAATTCACATGCAGTGAGAGAAGAGGGCATTTAAAAGTGGATGTCAGATATCCTTGCTCCTGGGGTCCATCAACCGTGCCCTCCTTCCAGCACCCACTCTACACTGGAGCGCCTCTCCGCCTCCTCCATGTAGAGGGCCAGCCTACCTCCCACCACTACCAACATCCCAAAATCCAGGCCCCAGCTTCCCTCAGACATATAATCCTTTCCAGAGTTGCAACGTGCTATATTATTCTCCATTGTTATGCAGAGTAATTTAGCTATTCTGTTGAGCTACTCAGTCTCAAACTTCTCTGCTCCAGGTGAGGATTTTAACTTGAACTCTGTGTACTCTAGTATTTTGTTTTTCCACAAAAAGACCAGCCTTACTCCAAAGATGAATTCTGCTTCTCCCCTTCCAGGGAGAATAACTGGTGGCAGGTCTAAGAGAGCAGTTTGTCCCTGCTTTTAGCCTGAAGATTTCAGAGCTATTGGAAGTCAGGCTGAGTACACACTTCTGACTCACATAAAAGTAGTAAGTGGACACTGCAGAACTTTGTCATCACTATGAAAAGAAGCATACATGAAAAGTTCACAGCTAACGTCATACTCAATGGCAAAAAGCAGTTTTTTTCTCTTAGATCAAAAACAAGACAAAGATGCCCACTCTTGCCAATTCTATTCAGCACATTACTGGAGACCCTATCTGGAGAAATTAGATAAGAAAAAAATAAAAATCATACAAATCAGAAAGAAGTGAAGTTATCTGTTTGTAGATGATACAGTCTTACACATAGAAAATACCCGAAGCATGCCACAAAAACTCTTAGAACTAATAAATTCAGTAAAGTTACAGGATACAAAATCAACATAAAAATTGTTTCTATACACTAACAATAAGCTATCCGAAGAGAAAATTGAGAACAATTTCATTTACAATAGCATCAAAAAGAATATAATACCAGGAATAAACTTAGTTAAAGACGTGAAACTCTTAGACACTGAAAACTACAAAATATTGAAAAGTTAAGACGCAAATGGAAAGACATCCTTTGTTCGTGGATTAGATTTAACATTGTTAAAATGTTTACTACCCAACATGCTGTACAGAGTCAACATTATCCCCATTACATAACAAAATTTTAAATTTTTGAACTTGTGAGGATCATCACACAAGCACATAAAACTGTCTGATCATCATAGATTGGGGAGAAATTAAAAGTACTCAATGTCCATCACAATGGGATAGTGGAATGGTACGTAGGCATTAATGTGTTTGTGATGTTCTATATTAACACTAAAATATTCACAGCAAAGTGAAGCAGCAACTTACAAAGCATAATATACAGATATCCCCACTTATGTAAACTTGTGTATCTCTTTGTAGGGATATTTGCATATCCAATTCCTGAAAACCTGGGTGAAGGGATTTGTGATTTCTTTATAATTTTCTATGATTTCTGTACTTCCTTTGATAATGAGCAAGAATGTCTTGTAATCAGATGAGAAAATTGATCTTATTTTGGCATGAGCATGTGAGTAAGAGGAGTGACCCACGCAAGAAGCATAACCGGAATGTGATTCCCCAGCAAGAGTAGTCCTGTAAGGGAATGGTGCCTGCACCTTGTCGTGCTTGCTCAGGAGAGGACGCCTGGACACACTGGCCAGATCTTCAGTCTACTTTTTTTTTTTTTCCAGCTTCACTCACCTCTGCTCTAGTTCAGCCTCAGATTCCTCATTTGTAAAACAAAATCTTAGTAGATTGCCTGTAATTATGGAGATAACTGATGGAAAAAGCCTGAATTTGAGCCCAGGTAGCTGACTGACCCAGAGGCTCTGCATAACTGCTCCCCTAAACAACCCAGACTCTGCCCAGGAGAGCTGCCCAGCCCCATGGTGGCTCTTCCTCTCCACCTCTTAGAGGTTGCTGTCCCAGCACCTGGAGGCTTTGCTGCAACCCTTGATCAGTCATTCACTTTAGACATGTGCTCTCACATGTGCTATTTACATTGAAACTAATCAAAATTAAATAATATTTTAAAACTCATGTCTCTAGTTGCACTTGGCACTTTTCAAGCACTCAGTAGCCACACATAGCTAACGGCTACTAGGTTGGATAACACAAACATAGGATGTTTCCTTCATCACAAAAAGTTCTGGACTCAGAGAGCAGGAATGGTGCCCAGCTCACCACTGGCTTCTTAGCAACTGGCTGAGTATCTAATACCCGAAGGCTCTCACGCAGTGAGGAATTAATGATTCAATCCATCAAATCCAAGCAAACTGATGCTAGGTGGGAAAGGTATTTAGCAGGAGCTAAATTTTCAGCAAAGTCCCAAAGGTAATTATATAAATGGGTGGGTCAAGAGGAGGGAACACATTCCGGATGGGAAAAGACATTGATTTAGTGAGAGAGGTGAAGAGAACTGGCACCATCAAGCTATTGTTCTCCAGCTCTTTTCCCTGCCAATTAAAAACCATCTTAGGCAGTGTTTTCTTATCAGACTTCCTCCCTGATTCGGTATTATTGTAAGGTCTGCGCTGACTAATTGGGCTCTTGGCAGTTGAACAGTCAGGTGATTTAAGTCTTCTAGTTTTTTTTCATTATTAATTTTTGATTGGAGGTGAAAGCACACACCCCAGAGAACAAGTTTTCCAAGAGACTTTCAACCCAAATGCCCACTAGTTCAAATGTTCATATAACCGTTATCAAAATGGATGTGTCTGAATGGTGCTAGAGTGTAGCAGGGAGGCAGCTGAAGTCTGTAAAGGAGTTTTGTTCAATCCCCAGGCAAGAGATTTCGAGCCATTTACTACTGGAGGCATAAAAACAGAGTTGGTCCCAAACAAATTCTAAGAATCATCTTTTCTTTCCAAATTTAATATTAATCCAGACTTCACAGGGCTGAAACCCTGCTCTACCACTTACTAGCTGTGTGACATTTCTGAGTCTCAGTTCCCTCTTCCTGTAAAATGGGGATGCCAGAAGTGTTAGGAGTATTACATATGCTGATGTGTGCAAAGTGCTTAGTACAGCGCCAGGGACGTAGTAAGCACCACACAGGAGTTTATTAAAGACATAATAAGTATCTAAGATTGCATGTTTTGCCATTTCTCCAAATATATTTCTGCAATTACTAGTGTTAAGAATGAAAGTAATAACCTTAACCATATGATTTATTAAGCTCCTACTAAATACTAATCTTTACAACAACCTGGAAGTCCATCACCCCCACCTCACTATTGCCCTGATGCAAACCACCATCATTCCATGCTTGCACTAGTGTAGCTGCTACTTATCTGGTCCTCTAGTGTCCATTCTGACTTCCCATATGGTATCAGGAATATCTTTTTAAATGCTAAATCAGATGCCATCACCTCCCCATCTAACAGGGTGGCAGAGTGGGAATTCAAATTTGTCATCAATAAGGCCTTGTTTAGGTCTTCACTACATCCAAAACACCCTTGAGCAATAGGGCTTTGAACTGCACAGGTCCACAGATGGATTTTTTTCACTAATGATGTACTACAGTCCTATACTATCCATGGTTGATTGAATCACAGATACTATATGAAGGGTTACTGTAAAGTTATACATGGATTTTCAATTGCACCCCTAACCCCCTCATTATGCAAGGAAGGATCAACTGTAGCACCATTGTCCTTACAGCAAGGTGAGGAAACTGAGGTTTGGAGAAAGAATAAGTACCTTACTAAGGCAGCCCAGCAAGTTAGTGGCCGGGGTGGGGTCTGAACTCTGTATCTGAATCCACAACTCTTGCTTTCCATTGCGGTGATGGATGGGTGGCCTGTAATCAGTGAACTGTAGAGTGAAAGGACTTGTAACACGGGTGCCCTCTGCCAATTCCCAGGCTGGGAGCCTGGGAAAGTTCAGTGCTAATCTCTTGATTGCTTTGTGCCTTGAAAATATCTTTCAGAGAGAGGAGAAGGGTATGAGGTGTTCCCTTTGGCCACAGTCTCCTATTCCTAAGGCTCAGTCTCTGTAGAGCTCTTCTGCCAGCCCCCAGCCCTCCTCAGCCTGTCATTCCCATTGCCTTTGTACTCCTTCCCCAGACTGGTCTCAGGCTTGACATGAAGGAAACGCCTAAGCCATGCCTGACATCTACCCGAGATCGCTAACATTCTGTGTCCAGTAGCTTAGCAGGAGGGGCTCTGACATGTGGGCATATCACTGATCTGTGTTTATATTGCCCTTGCAGACAGACCAACTTTGAATTCAACTATACCAACCTCCAAAGTATGGTTTCTGCCATTTTGGTGTCCACTGAACGTTGATCAGTAACTTCTCAGGCTGATATTATATCTTCATTCCTGAATATTACCGATAACTGAATTCTGCCATGTATGGTTGCACGTGTACATAATTTCCTACTAAAATATTTGTAGTCATATATGGTTTTATATGTTGTGTTATCATATGCTTTCACGTCTATGCCTGTAACTTCAGTTACTAGCTAAATGCTAACAACTCCCAAATTTATGTCTCCTTTCCAGACATAGCTTCAAAGTTCCAGACCCACATATCCAGCAGCCCACGCAACATCCCCACTTTCATGTCTCACAGACATACCAGCTCAGCAAGCCCCAAACTAAACTCCTGGCGGTCCTTCCAGAGCCTGTTCATCCTCCCATGCTCCTTATCTCAGGAAATGGTAGGAACCAGCCAACCCAGGTGTTCAAGCCAGAAGCCTGGAATCCGTCTTTGATACCACCTCTCCCCACCTAGCAGGTCCATTCATCCCAAGTCCTGACACCTTTACCTCTTAAAGTCATTCATTCATCCATCAATCCACTCATTTATTTCACAATTGCACATTCTGCAGCACTGCATGAAAAATGGGTGATACAATGGTGAACAAGGTGGATATGGTCCTTCCCTCTCAGAGCTCATAGTCATAAACCACAACAGCATTTTATTGAATGAATAAGATACATACATGAAGATAGTTTTATACAGGATAGAAATTTTACATAATTTCACTAATGTGCAATTACATCTTTTCTACTAGAACTTGTCAAGGACCATCGATAGAGGGGGTAGCAGATAGAGACTGAGAGCATGGACTTTAAAGTCAGACAGAATCAACTGGTCAATCAGTTAATACTTATTACACACCTATTGCCTTAATCTGCTTGAGATCTTGGAACAAAATATCATAGACTGGGTGACTTAAACATTTATTTCTCACAGTTCTGGAAGCTGGAAATTCCAAGATTAAGGTGCCATCTGATCTGGTTCTTGGTGAGAGCCCCCTTCTTGGTTTGCAGATGGCTGTCTTCTATCTGTGTGTACATGGTGGAGAAAGAGAGCCCTCGTGTCTCTTCCTCTTATATAAGCACTGACGCCATCATGGGTGCCCCATCCTCTTGACTTCAGCTAAACCTACTTACCTCCCAAAGGTCCTTTCAAAATGCCATCACATTTGGGGGTTTGAGTTTCAACATATGAATTTTGAGGATGACACAAATTCAGTCCACAACATCTGCTAGGTGCTAAGCACTGTTCTAGGCATTGGGGATTTAGCTAAGAACAAGCAAAGTGTGCACCCCCAGCATTTTAGAATAGCTTCCTGTTGGGGAAATGCCTCATCTTGATGGGAGGAAGAAATTTCTTCCCTCAGTAGAGGCCGTATTTTCACTTTTTTGAACTCCTTTGCAGCTAAGTTGCAGGCATTCAACCTGGGTTCAGACTATCAGAAGCCTCTGTAAATTTTCTGATGCAAGGAAGATGGTACCAGGAGGAATCTGTTTAAATAAGTGTAGTGGCAGTTGCATCCAGCCCCCAGAGGCAGTTGTGGGAGAGGCTCTAGCATGAGCAACCTTATAGCCAGAGTGCAGTATAAGCTGCTGAATTTGGAACACTGCCCCACGCCTGCTTCTTTAGGGGCAATCAGTATCTCGTATGAAGTGAACTCCTTGTTTAAACTAGCCAATGTTGGATTCTGATGTTTCCAACCAAGAATCCAAAATGATATTCCTGGGTTGAATCTCAAGCCCTGAATATACCGGCTAGGTGTCTCTGGGCAGATTATTTGACTTCTTTCAGCTTCAGGCTCCTCATCCACAAAATGAAACCCATTCGGGACAGCAGCTCGCGGGCCTGTTGGGAAGATTGGTTGTGATTTTCATTAGGGTCTTCCTTTGATATCGCAGCGTGCTCTTACAGAATAGTCATCATTCTCAGATTTCAAGGACTGGGCTTCCTTTTCTCCTCTTTCTTTCCTGGGAAGAAATCTCCTTCCTGAGCTTCTAGTCCATTCATCCAATTTGGGGAATGAGAACAGTGGTGATGTAGTGGCCGGACGCTGACAAAGGATTTCAGTTGTGGCCTAACATCCCTGGAATACACACATTTCCTAAGCTTGGTTCTCTGGTCGTCCATCAATCTTGGAAGCTACTCAATAGCTTCTCAATATGCACTGTGGAAATCTGTTGCTTGCATCTAATAACCCTGAGTGATGGCCTCAGGGAAACATCCACAGGACATACTGAGACATTCTCCCTAATACACTTGGCCTTGGAGAAGGATTTATGGGTAGATTTCTTTAGTTTGGGCTCCATCCAACTCCAAAATATGGAAGGACAAAGGGGCTTTGAGTCATCCACAGGGTAGGTCCTTAACAAAGGCATTACGTGGGCCAGCCAGGCTCCTGAGTCCTCTGTACTTCTGTCCACACCATAAGTCCCATGGCCATATATGGGCAACTCAATACAATAGAAATGCATTACAGGGCAGGTCTAGTAAAGGAATGGCTGAAATGATGCTGTGAGACGGTTTTCAGAAAATAACCGTAAGAAGCTTACACTAAGAAGAAAACAGTCACAGACTTGGAGCAAAGGAAAGATAAATTCATTAGAAAGCCTACTGAAGACCACTTAAGAAGAACTTCCTTGCGCAGAGCAAATGCTGCCTGATTTGTGTCATTTCAGAGTCTTCAAATAGGCGTGATATTTATTGGGAGGAAGAGACCCATAAAACTCAGTGATTAGCCTGCAATGGGATCTTCCCAAAATATTTTAAAAAAAAAAAACCTATCTATCATGCGTCCTATAGGTACACTTCATGCATTGAATCATTTACCTTTCAAAACAGTTCTGTAGGGTCACCGTGACCATCTTTGCACTGTTGATTTTGCAGATGAGGAAACTGGAAATCAAAGAGGTTAAGTGATTTGCCCAGGGTTACCCAGGTATCAAGTGGCCAAGCTGGAGGAGCGCCCGGGTCCGCCTGCCTCCAAAAGCCACATTCTTTCCACTAACCCTCCATGCCGTTTTCCTTCCCAAGGCAACTGTCAAGATCCTTTGCCAAAAAGGGCTAACAACTTGTGTCTGACAGTAGAATGAACAGGAAGTCTCTCGGTGGCCCTGGTGACATGTGGGAGTAGCTGCCCATGAGATATGGGCTTGTAGGGCTGGGCCGGGCTGTCAGAGAGGTGGGGTGATTTCTGACTTGGCTGTTTTCCTCAGGATGTCCTGGTGGGGTTGTTAATTCAGGAAGAGTGAGGAAGAGAGAGGGTGAGGGGTAGGGAAGGAGAAAGACGAGAAAGAGGGGCTTTGCCCTCATGCATCACCTCACTCCTGTTTTCAGTGGAGTTCACAGGCCCCACATCCTCGACAGCAGCTCCTCCCTGGAAGCCGCTGGCGTCCCTTCAACAGGCCCCACCCGGCACCAGCTCTCCCCCACCTCAAGGCTCTGTCCTGACAGATCCCCCTCATCACTTGATTCTCCACTGGGCAAGAACATCTTGGGAGCCGTATTAGTCAATGGTACTTGACGTAATTGGAAAGAGAAGTAGGAAAGGGCAAAACTTTTCAGCCTTGAACAGAATGCCCATGGAGCGGATTTAGTTAAGTGTGATTTGCTTCATTTCAGAAGCTTCTGAGGGCCGAGTTTACCCTGCCCGCCAGCAGCCCAAGGAAAACCCCAGAGGAGCAGAGAGTGTATGGGAAGGGCAGCCTCTTGCAGGGAGACAGAGCAGTCCTGACAAAGGACTCCTCTCCCATGAGGACACAGCCACAGCCCACACTGACTATGGGTGGACTATGACAAAAGCATGGGGACATTGAGGGGAGAGAAGTTTTCCCCACTCTAGGGGTTCACTGTGATGAGTGGGGTTTCCCCTTAGCACCCCTGGCCTCCGGTCCCACCTCTCACCACTACCTGGGGAGACAGTGAGTTTCCTGGTGAGCAAACAAGAGCCCATTGTCTGTTTCTTGGATGTGTGATGCTAATCTAGCAAAGACCTCCCCCAGGAGGGGGCTCTCTTCTGTGTCCTCCACCTAGCAAAGTGTGCTCCTCTGCAGACTCTAGTTTGCTCTCAGGTTGGTTCCTCTGAAGTCCAGTCTGGGTTTGGGGAGGCAGTAAGCCGACTTGGGCTCTCCCTCCAAGTTGCTCCAGCCATAAAGGTGACCATTCAGCCCCATCCACCTCACGACTTTGTCTTGGTTCAGAATCAGAAGGGGAAGAGGAGCTACTGGGTGTGCCCCCTAGAAACCCCAGCTGGCAAAAATGATAGCTGTTATTATGAATATCATCGTTTTCTTGTTTCTGGGGTAAATGTTTGTGGATAAATTTAGGATTTCTGTCTCCTTTGGTTTATTCAGAGATGTCCCAATACTACAAATGGCCTCAAGATGAGCAACCATCCCCTCACTCCTCGGCCCTCCTCATGCACAGCCTCCCATCCATCACTCCACACCCATGAATCTTCCCATCGTCTTAGCAGAGACTCCTCCCTCAGACACAGGATACTTACAATACAGGGTCACTCACAGAACAAAATAGGCTGTCATAAATAACGCTGAGATCCTCAGTGTCTCGCTGTCTCTGGCCAGGGCCTTGTTGGGTCAGCTTTGCAAAAGCCTGCCAAGCACTCAGGAGGTGGAAGGCTCTTACCCAGGAGCCTGATCAGTCCATGGAGGGTTTGCAGACGTTCCCATCCAACGACGTAAGGGAACTGGACAACAACATGGTGGCACAGGGTACGTGGCTGTGTGTGCGTGCATTCATGTAAAAGTGTGCTCATGTCTACACGAGCTCGGGCATCTGCATCCATCTGTGCCCAGGTCTCTGACAAGCCCAGTGTCCTTCAGTTTCCAACTAAAAGCCAACCATTGGCACCTTGTGGATTAGCAAGGAATAGGAGGGAGAAGCATTCGCTGAAGAGTGTCTAACATTGTGCTTGGGAGACAACCTGAGGCTGGGAGGTCGGGGGACTCGAGGGTATTACGTAACACTTCATGAAACATTAAGGAAGAGGTGATCATACAAATATGGGGGTGCTGATGAGGATCATGGGGAACCTAAAGCTTCCCATTGCCATGTTGACACTTGGCATTGTCCCTGCCTGGGGGACACTAACCAAGGCAATTATACGCTGTCATTCAAAGTCTGTCTGTGTAAATGGGACTCCACCATTCTTGCCCATTTCGCTGTATTTGGTCTATCTCTGGGCTCTCCCTTCTTTCAACTTTGTACCATTCTGATAGAATGTAGGAACTGGTGAGATTTTCAAGGGCAGGGATAGGTCTAAGTCATCTTGTACCCCAGCACCCAGCAGAGCCAGGATAGATGCTTGGGAAGTGCTGGTTGCAGAAGAAAAGCCTCTTGCTATCCAGAGTGTAGAGTTTCTCTCCTAATCAACAACATTCCAGACTCCCCCGTGTAGCTCCACAGTGAATCATCTGATGTATAACTGTTATCGAAAGTCTGGCTGAACTACGGATGCTCTGGAGACAAAAAAAAAAAAAGTTACCAAGATTTCTTTAAAGTTTCCACCATAACAAAGAAAGAGAGGAGGTGAAATGGTGTTCCATTTGGGAGTTCTCAGACATAACCTAAAAAGCAGTCCTTGAAGAGCTGACATCTCATTTCACCCTTGATTTTGTTGAGAGCCAGTAAAACAACCAATAATGCACGGAATGTCTCTGTATTAAAAGAAATAATTGCTATTGTGGACATCATCCCATATGATGTCCAATGTCCCTTTTCTTTTGCTTCAGGCAAACTCATAAACAGACGAAGTGACTCCACATGGTGTGGAATGGAGGGGAGACCCCATGTGCTTTGCCTTGCAGAAGTCAAGAGGCGCCTGTTGCACTGGTAGCCGGGGAGAATTTCAATACATGCTCAGGAAGGGATAGATGGCTAGAGACATGTGAGAGGACCACCAATCCAGACAAAGGAAGGAGGGCTTCCTAGAAAAAGCTGAGCAAAGAACATGACGATTACATAGGAGTTGAAAAAGGGTGGGGGTCGGGTGAAAGTTCCTTGACAGAGGGGACAGCATGAGGAAAGGCAAAAAAAAAGAGCATGGTTCATCTGGAGACATCTGGAGACAAGGAAGGCAGTTCATCATGTCTCAAGTAGCCAGGCAAAAGATGAGATCAGAAGTATGAGTAGGGATTTTCAGAATGATCAGAAACATTTAAAAAGCTTTTTCCAAGGGCGAAAGGATGACATTGAAGGGTTTCAATAGGGGAATGCATAACCAGGTATTTCCCCAGCAGTAATATGGACCATGGATGCATGGCTGATGGGTAGGGTGGAGGGGATGTGGGGAGATGTAGAAAGAAGCAGTTGCTGTACTGGAAGTGGGGTTACAGTGTTGGACCAGGAAGGTGGCAGAGGGGATGCAGAGAAGCAGACGGATCTGAAAGGTGTTTTAGAAGCAGAATTGATAGGACTTGGTGACTAGTTGGGTATGGGACTGAAAGAAAGAAGTCAAGGTCCGCTCCCAGCTTGTGATACTAGGGGGACAAGACATTCCCCGGGCCTTAATGTCCTGTGGGCAGGGTCAAGGTGCCTGCTCAATGACTGTATTCATGCAGAGCATGCCTCCTGCACAGGAGGCTGAGCCTAACGCACCTCATCCACTCTGTTCCAGCTTCAGCATATCTGCCACTGGGTAGATAAACAAATGGGCTGCGTTTACAGATCCACCTTGGCTTTGGGTGGAGGCCATAGGAAGCCTGCTTAGGCTTCCAGGTCTCAGTCTTGTACCCCAGAAAACCCTATAATAGCAAGGATTGGGGGCAGCATACAAGGAAGGGGGTCTGGGGTACTTGCCCAGCTATCGCTGGAGCAGGATTTGGTTTACATCCAGCACTTGTCCCTGGGGAGTTCCAGTCTCTCTGTGGGGCAGCCAGAAGGCACAGACAAGGGGATGGTGAGGGTCACACACCTAAGCCTTACTCCAAACTCCTGTCCTTATTTGTCTTTGTAACCCTAACACTGGCCCTGGAAGGAGCAAGGAAGGGAGTGAGGAAAGGGGAAAAGGTAAATAAGGCATCCTCAAACCACAGCAGCAAGGTCTCGCCCCATTTCCCCAGCCAGGCCCCTTGGAGCAGAGTCCTCCTTCCAGCCTCGCAGTGGACGTTCTGACACCGTGGCTCCCCTGCGTCTGTCTCCCCAGCAGAACTCTTAATGAAGCCCCCTCAGTACGTTCCTTGGATCCAACCCTAGCTCTTAAGGAAATTGTCGCCTAGTCCAACCACTTAAACTAGGAAGACTAAGAGAGAAAGGGGAAGATGAAAAGCGTTGACGGCTGTGCTGGGCAGCCCCAGGGGGTGCCGCTGACGTTGTATCTTTGTGAGCAGAGACCCTGAGGCTTGGGTGGTGCTGCCAGCCCAGCCTGGGAGTCCAGAAACCCAGTCCCATTCCTGGGTGGTTGACCTGTCTGCATCCTTCCCCAACCGCATCTGTACCCTGCACACCACGAAGCCTCAAGCCTTGCCTCTAAGAGTCCAGGCAGTGGGTGCCTATCACAGGGGCCCATCTACCACCAATGCCCTGTGCCCCAAACGCAAGTGTTTCCCAAGGCTTAAATTCACAACACTCACTTGTAATGAGAGACACAATCCAAAGGGAAAAAACGAATGTCAAAACTGAAGAGCCAGGTCTCGACAAAGGAGCCAGGGAAAAACCCAGCCCCACGGCTGCGAGGTTTCCTGAGACAAGAAAGCGCTCTGCTCCCTACCACTTGGCTGTGAACTCAGCCAGACCTGGGGATTGGATGGCTCAGTGCACCCCTCCCGCAGCTTGTGTCCTCTGTTGAGCATACCAGCCCCCCACTCTGCCCACCACCAGGGCTCCTAAAGGGCTGCCGGGTTGACATTTATCTCTGGGCATTCGGTGACATGATTATAGGAAGAAACAATGGAAGCATGTGGGTAATAAATCCTGAACCAAAAAAAGAGAAGTCACTAAAAAGTTGAGTTTCTCCCCAGTGCCCTTAGCGGAAGGGAGCAAAGAGAAAGATATTTGCTTGTTGGTTTCCACGTCTTTAGTTTGCTCCTCAGTCTGCCTTCCTGCTGTGGACTGTCTGTGTCCTCCTCAAAACTCATATGTTGAAGCCTGACCCCCAGTGTGATGATATTTGAACGGGGCCCCTGGGAGATGATCAGGTCATGAGAGTAGAGCTGCATGAATGGGATTAGGGCCCTTAAATGAAAAGACACAAGCGAGTTGACCTGTCTTCCATGTGAGGACATATGGCAGGCTCTCAGCATGTACCGAATCTGCCAGCACCTTGACCTTGGACTTGCCAGCCTCCAGGACTGTGAGAAACAAATGTTTACTGTTTCAGCCACCCAGGCTGTGACAGTTTGTCAGAGCAGCCTGCTGACCCATGGGCCTGAAGATGGCCCCTTCTCCCAGACTCCCAGGACTTCTAGCTGACTCTAAGGCAATGGAATTTTGTGCAGGTGCAGGGGGAGTGAATAATAAAGAGAATCGAAAGAAAAAGTTGACGTGAAGATGCTGTATAGCTTCTACGTGCCAATGATCAGGGCTGGGCACCGCTAGATGTGATGTCCCCAGCAGTATGTTCGCTCTGAGAGTTGTCGACAAGAACCTATTCACCGTCTGTCCCTGCAAACCCCCCTTGTCCAGACCAGTGTCCATACATAGTAGTTACTCGATAACTATTTGTTAAATGAATAAGTGAATGAATCTCTTTCAACCTCCATGGTAACCTTATGGAGGATTATCATACAGATTTGACAGAGGAGAAAACCGAGACTTTAAGGGGTTAGATACCCTACCCCAGGTATTAACTTTTTGGCCTTGAACACAGATCTAGCTCTGTCGACACACAGAACATGCATCTAGTGGTTGACAGGGAACCCAGGGTCCTGGTCAGATAGGAAGCTCTTCCTCTCTGAAATGCTCAGAAGAGCACTCTGAGCTTGCTGTCCCTATAGTACGCTTCAAATACCTACTCCACTATATTTATAGCAACATGAATCTCTCAGTCCTTTCTTTGTCCCACTATTACTCATGAGATGTGGCACCGTTGTGGCCCTTACGTTACTGTGATTGTTTTCTAGCATCTCATTCGACTGAAATCCTTGAAGGCACCTTGTTTATCTCTGCA
Organism: Vicugna pacos; assembly: GCF_048564905.1. NCBI lineage: Eukaryota > Metazoa > Chordata > Mammalia > Artiodactyla > Camelidae > Vicugna > Vicugna pacos. Next base: position 27,700,486 of record NC_132998.1, read on the forward strand.
CCCCCAGCACCTAGTCACCTTCACACAGGCTCACGGCCTGCACGGATGGTTGGATGCATGATTTGGTGTAACACCTTGCCTTTCACAAAGTACTTTTGTTTACATTGTCTCCTATGATCGTCATGTGATTTGGTGAGTCATCACTGTTATTAACATCAAGGACAGAAAGTCCACTTGGAGGTGTAACAGTCTTTTGCAGGAAAATGAGGTGCCTGAGGTGGGTGAGAATCACTAGGACTGGCAGAGATGTCGACTTAGACAACAGAAGAGGAAAGAATCTTGACCTTGAGCAAGAGGCAAGGTGGTGAATTTGCTGAGATCAGTGACAAGAAGAGAAAACAGCTGATACGGTGAAAGGATCCAAAAAGACAGAAGGACTCAGACTAGAAGTGAGACAAGGAGCCAGTGAGACTACCTTGCAGTGGGGAGGGTGGCTGAGGGGCATTTGATGGAGGTTTAATGCCCACTACCACTTGAAGTTGATCAGATCTCTGCCATGGAAACCCCTCCTCTCTTTCCCCTGCCCAAACCAAAACCAAAATGAAAACAAACAAGACAATTTGGTCAATCCTACTCATCTTACTCCTGCTACTTTGTAAGTGGGCTGCTTTGGAATTCCCAGGAAGGACCACACTTCACGTTGGATTGACATGGTACGAAACAAAGACTGTGAGGAAGTTGGAACCCAGAATTTAGATGTTCAGGAGATTTACAGGAACTGTAGTAGGAGAGGGGAAGGGAAGAGGTTTAAGCCTCCTTTTCCACTATCTCACTGACAGAATGGCCCTAATTTCCATCTGCTCTGCACTCTATTCTATGAAGAAACTGAGGCCCAGAGAGGTTAAGTATCTTGCCCAAAGTCACACAGGTAGCAGTTGATGGAAACAGAGTCTAATTTAATTCAGGATATATAGTTGACCTTAAATCTCTTGCTTCTCTCATATTTTGATGCTACTGCACAAAGACTATAGTCACCATCAACAGGGCAGAAGGTGGGCCTGGTGCTACTTTCAGAGAGCCTGTCTTTTGGATGGCGTGGGCCAGAGCACGCCATCCGCTGCCCGTCTCCCTCAGCACGGTAGACACTGTCGCAGTTTGCCCTGACTGCTAACAAGACCCTGGAGGACAGCAGTGAAACTCCCCCACCTTTCCCTCAGGACAAGAGGTGTGCTCCGCAGGGGCCTCCAACGCCAGCTCTCTCCGGTCTCTCCTCAAAGAGATGGGAAGAAGGGGGTGCAGGCGGGCTTGTCCTGGGCCTCTGCAGACAAGTCCCCAGCAGGCCAGAGCACAGCCAGCGGGGCAGACCTGGCAAGCGGAGGCCCCCATTACGTCTGTCACAGGCCCTCACACTCACGCAGGCTTTATTAGGAACAGGCCCGGGCGAGAGCGGGCTGGGACGACGTGGGGGGATGTTTACCCGCCTGTCTTCCTGTCCTCTCAACACCCCGGCCTCACACCAGGCAAGGCAATGGCCACGTCTCAAGAGTGGCCCGGCCACTGCAAGCGCCCACCTGCCTTGTGCCTAGCAGTCATTGCCACGGCAACCACCGGGCCGGCGAGGCCTCGGGAGGCCTGAACACCTGAAACCCGGCGCAGATTCCAACAGCGTCTTCCCAGTGCTCCTCTGGCTCCAACACTGCACGGACAGACGCAGCGCTCAGCCCTCTCTTTGAAACAGAGTCTTCAATGGATGAGTCCATCTAACTCCAAAAAGGAGTGATTTGAGAAACTTTCATTCCCTCCCATCCAATCCTCTTTCTCCAACAGATGCTGAAATGCTATGAATCCTCATTAAAACTTAAATATCTCCTAGCTGAGGAAACACTAAAAAAAAAATTGTTTTAATCAAAGGACATTTAATCTTTATTAGACACCTACTGTGTTCCAAACACTTCACATACATCATCTGTAATCCTCACTATAGCCTTACAAAGTGGGCATTATAAACGTAGCCACCAAGGCTCAGAGGATTAGTCATACAGCTCATAAATCAGGAGAGAAGTATTTGAACCTGTGGACCTTCTGGCCCCAAAACCTGTGTTTGGCCTCCAATACCATGTGGCCATGAAGGGCAGGTTTTTAATGTGTGCTAAGAGTTGGAGGATCTGGGTTTGTGGTGGGCTTTGCAGGATGATGGGGGCCACCAGCAAGAAAGGAAAAAGGTGTGAAGAGCTAGACTCCAAGGTAAGGTCATGGACTTCTAGAGGATCTGAGGACAGAATTCAGGGGGACCGTGAACTTGGGAAATGTTCATCTTTATTTCTGCCAGTTCTAACTGAAATGTATTTGATTCTGAATGTGGACCACAAACCACAGGAGTATAAGCAGTTCCTGCTACTTTGCATGACTAGAAATCACAGATTTTTTTTGTCACTTTATTGTTGTCACAGCTTTCAAAATGATTGACTCCTTGCCACCTTGAAGTTATTTCAGGAGTTATTAGACCCATTGCTAATTCTCATATGTAGTATGTTAAGGAACCACTTGGTACTAAATTTAAAAGTTTGGGGGTTTTCATATTCGGTTTTGTATTCCAGTCTAACTGGCTTCCTCTGTAATCCTGTGTAATTTGTTTCAGTGATTTAGGAACTATATTCTATTCTGAGGAGGATCTACAGGCTTCAACAAATTGCCAAAGTGTCAACGGCACAGAAAAGCTAAAAACTCCTAGTTGAGGAAGTCCAGGACATGGTTTGCCTACTTTAAAATTTTACCTACCCCACTCCCTTCCAACCTATGTTTCATTAAATGCACTCTTTGGCCATAAATTACCTGGGAGTGTTGTTAAAATGCAGATTTCCAGAACATACATCCAAACTACAAAAGTGGAATCTGAGGCTTGGAACCTGGGAATCTTGCCTTCAACCTGCTCCCCAGTGGAGGTGCCCTGAGTGGAGGTGGCCCCTTGGGCAGCATTGCTTGGAGGGCTGGACCTCCTTGGCCGAGTGGGAACAGCCTGCGCAGCTTCACCTGGGGGCTCTGATCCTCTAGGAGATTTTCAATACTTACTAAAATTTCTCACTGATGGAGGAAAGGATAAGTCACTGATTTTGGTTTTAGTTTGGGGATGGTTTTTTGGGAAGGAGAGTGAATCTTAGGGGGTGTATTTGTTTCTCGGGGCTACCATAAAAATTTCCCACAAACTAAGGTGGTTTAAAATAACAGAATATTATTCTCTCACAGTTCTGGAGGCTGCAAGTCTGAGACTGAGGTGTCAGCAGGATTGGTTCCCGCTGGGAGTTCTGAGGTGGAAAATCTGTTCCATGCCTGTCTCATTTCTGGTGGTTGTTGGCAATCCTTTGTCTTCCTCAGCTGGTAGACGGATCACCCCAACCTCTGTCTCCATCTTCATGTGGCATTCTCCCTGTGTGTCTAAATTTTCCTCCTCTTAGGAGGACACCAGCCGCAAAGGATTTAGGGCCTCCCTAGTCCAGTATGACCTCATCTTAACTTGACTGTATCTGCAAAGACCCTATTTCCAGAAACATCACATTCACAGGTTATGGCTAGACATGGATTTGAAGGAGACACTATTCAATCCAGCACAGGGGGGATTTTGTTTTCATTTTAATACTTATGGCTAACCTTCCTCCCATCCCCAGAAGAATAACTGAAACAGTGGTTCTCAAAGCATATTGTCCAGGATTGGCTGCACCTGGGACCTTGTCAGAACTGCTAATTAGCCAGCCTCCAGAATCAAACTCTTGGGTGGGGCCCAGTGATCTAGGTTTTCACAAGTTCTTCAGAAAATTCTGATGGCTATTCAAGTTTGAGAACCTTTTTAGGAGGAGGGCAGAGTGTGAGAGGTGTGTGATCTTCCCTTCAGACTGAATCATCCATTCATTCCACAGACACTTAGAGGACAGCAAGTTAGCTGCTGTGGATACAACCGTGTTCAAATCCCTGCCCGTACTCACTGGGAGCTCACACCCTCATGGGGAGATCGGCACACAAGACTGGGTAACGGACATGTACCAGGCTGCATCACATGGAATGGTCAGAAACCATTCGTGACCGTGAATTTGGCAGTTTCCAGGGTTGCCACAGAAGCCTCCCAAGGGACATGCTCACACATCCTAAGACTGGAGAAATGACTCCGAGAGGCCCTGTGAATGAAGGAGGGGAGGGAGGTGCAGACAGGAAACCACAGAAGCAGGACCAAAGCTCCCACAGGCTCTGTCAAGTCTGGGCTGACCCTACTTCAACTGCTGCCTTTGCCACAGGCCACTCCACCATCACATGGGTCTCAGGTGAAGCTGCATCTAGATTCCAGGCACCAAGAAACTGGAGCCCTCAAGCAGGTTCCAGCTGGCCTTGTGATGTCCCCTCTTCATCTGTGAGGACAGGCCGACTTCTCCATCTGGCAGGCAGGCAAGTCCCCCTGCCTACCTTCAGGGACACAGAAAAATATCATTTCTTTACAATTCAAACCAAAAATAAGGAACTTTTAAGGCTGAATAAAACATTTTCATTTGTTTCTCATCAGGGGGGAAAAAAGAAAATCTATAATGCCCCTGAATGTCTGTTAAGTTCTTTTTGTATGTTTTTATGAAGGAAGAGGCTCCAAAAGGCCAGTGTTCCTTAGCCTCACAGAAGTCCAAATGTGGCCCTGAATGAGGAGGCTTCCCAGCAGTGGAGGTGAGAGGCCAGAATCCCCTGGATTAGCTACTGAGATTTCAAAAATGCTGAGCAAAGGGCTGGAGGCCCCTTAGTGTCCCCTCCTCCAGAGATTTCCAAGGGTCTCCACCAAAGATTGCAAGGAAATTTAAGAATTCCCAAGGTGTTCTAGCCCTACCTCTCCCATGGGTCTCCCGGATTCTTCTCTTCCAACTGGGAGTGGCGGAAGCCATCATCAGAGAAGAAATGCAGAGATAAGAGTGGAGAGAAGAGGTTCAGAAACCCTGGGGGCTCCTTAGAAACAAGGCCAGCCTACCCTATCAGTTTACAGTGCAGATTAAGTGAAACACCAGCAACACACAGGTTCTCAAGGTTCAAAAAGAGGCCCAAGGGAAGAAGAATGCAGAGTTCAAGCTACAGCCATAAAACTGGAAAGAAAACGGGAGAAAAGGCAAGCCTACCCTTACGGTGAGGGTCACCATGTTTGGGAACGAGCCGTTCTCAGGACTGACATCGCAGAAGATGGGGGTGGCGTGGGGAGCACAGAAGTGAAAAGGACTAAAGCTTGGTCGAGAAAGGGGAGGCATTGGAGTCTCCGGGCCCTGCCTGGAAGGACAGTGCCTGCAGATCACAGGCCACCATGCAAGGTAGCATCCCAAGTGGACTGCACAGAGGAACCACCTTAGCTCTCTGTGCCCAGATGGGGTCTGCATGTCATCCGCTGATCATCACATGCCGGTGACCAGGGACGTATCTGAGCCCCATCAAACGTTCCTTGGAGCATACCCTCATTTTTTAATAATCTGGGACCCTTAGTAAGCCCCAATGAGCCAAGGCAGGGGGAAAGCCCCAGAAGTGAGCCTTAGGAACAGTTGGGTGATGGGGAAATACATTCTTGTTTAAAAAAAAAATCTAGCATAGGCCCAAAATGGGTACAGACTTCTGACCCCTGACAGTGAAGACCTTGGAAACCAGAGTCAGAAGACCAAACGTGCAGCTGCCTGGTGTGCTCTGTCTTACCATCACTGTGTCACACAGAACACACACCTAAGACGCAAACAGACTTGTGGTGTGGACCTGCCACAGGAAGGCTAGTTGGTGGAGACTGGTAAAGGAAGCTTGGTACTCTCCTAAATCCTTGCTGTTTACAACCACTCAGTTAACCAGTTTTGGATGTCTACTAGGTGCCAAGTACCAGCCCAACTGCTGAGAGGATACTGAGAGAGCAAACCACAGCCTGGACCTCCAGGATGGGGAGGTACAGGCACTATCACAGAGCTCCCAGTCTTCCACCAACTGCCATGCTTTCCCCCAGAGCCGTCTCCAGGCCAGGCTCTGCACGAAGTGCCTGACTTACACCATGTCACTTCTTCCTCACAATATCCCACAACAGGGAGCCCTATATCCCACCTTTAAAGGAGAAACTGAGCCTGAGTTAGGTAACGTGCCCAAGATCACAGATCTGGAGATAAATCCACGGAGAAGTATCTCTATCTTGTTCTTGCTGAAAGACTCAAAGAATTAAAAGGTCATTTTTCGCCCTTTCTGAGCAAATAGACAAGGAAAAACTTTAACATGATTTCTGTTTGCTGGTTTGGTTTGGTTTGGTTTGGTTTGGTTTGGTTTTCTACTTTTCTGGCTGGTTGGTTAGTTTTAACGAAAGGCGTAAAGAGATGAGAGAACATTACTGTCCAGGAGGGAAGCTGTCCTAAGGGGAGGAAGACAGGACAGGTGATTCGCCTGAGGGATTACACGCCCTCCCTGAGACTGGGGAAGGGACAGTGGTTTGAAAGTCCCTGAGGGTGGAGACCTGCAGCACAGGGTGGGCGGATGACTGAAGAGAAAAGTATGCCCCATGCCTCTGGAGCCTCTGCTGAGGCCCGTGACCAGGCTTGGAATGGAGGGAGATGCGGCTCTCCCTCAAAATGATCCTTGCAGACCATGGGCAAGAATTTCTCCACAGTGAACCCAGCACTGGAAACGAGTCCCCTCAATCTTGCTGAATTACCTAACTCCCAGGGCTTCCTTACATTCCCAAGAAAGGGAGAAAGAACACGTCGCCACCACTCCCCTGAAAAAGACACAACCAAGAATGGGTTTCCTGCCAGCTCTGGCAGGTGGAGCACCACGCCAGATTTATTCTTTAGAAAAATAAAGAAAACATGAGGCAGCTCACACCCAAGTGTCTCAGAACAAATCCACACTGGCTCCAGCTGGTGAGCGGCAGGGCAGCCCTGGGAGTAGAACATGCCCCATCCGCTCTCAAAAGAACAAAGGACCTCCAGGGCCCCGGCCCCAGTAGAGAAATGTTTCTTTTCCTGGCTCAAACCATCCTTTCTGGCTTGGTGTTACTGGAGGCACAATGCAGCTGGTGAATGTGCGATAATTAACTCACGCTCGCCTGAAAGATAACAATTTCTGTTTCTCGGCCGCCCTCCATCAGCCGCCCCAACCCCACCACCACGAGCCTTCCAAATTTTATAGCCATGACTCACCTCCACTTCTGCGGTGGGGTAGCTCCAAGGGAGCGTACACACTCACAGCCCACTGAATTTAGGCAGAACATGAAAAAAACACACACATCCCAGCTAATTACAAGAGGAACGCTCCTTGTCACGCGCGGTCCAGCTGACTTCATGCCTGGGAGGCAGAAATGCGATAAAACTCCCAAGTTGGTCCTTAGATTTTTTAGAGTCAGATGGCTCAGCCATGATCTCACAGTCGTGCACCCCAGCCAGTGGCCCTGAGCCAGTCTTTGAAATATGACCGAAGATGGGCTGGTGACGGCAGAGTGGCCATTTCTGGCACGTTCATCAGAAGTCAGTTTACCTGTGAGGTCTCAACCTCCTCGGGTTTCCCAGGAAGGTCTCCCCACCAGCAGCTGCTTGCTTGAGCCAGTGGCGAGGCCACCTGACTGCCCTGTGGCAGTACCAAGTTTCTCAGATGGCCCACCCTTCTCTCTGCTTCTACAGTTTCTCTGTGTACCAGGCACTTGGAGCTCAGCCACACTCGCTGTTTAGTGCTGGTCAACCCCATTCAGAGCAAATGTCTACTTGGAGGTACTATAGCATAGTGGCCGAGAACGCAGTGTTTGGATTAAGTAAGACTCTGGGTTCATATTCCACAGCTCTCCATACTAGCTGCAGGAATTGGGCACCTAGTTTAATCCTGAGCCTCATTTGTCACTGGAGGAAATCATGTATCCCATGTGGGATGTAATGCAGGGATCAATGTCTTGACTGGTAAAGATCACACCCCACCAACAGCAATGCCACTTCCCTAGTGGCTCCCAAGTGCATGAAGTCCTAGAGCAGCTGCAGGATAGAAGTGTCATAGGAAAGGTGCAAGATAAGGGGTATGAATACACCGAGGTGAGAGCAGGTTCCTGACCAGTCTTGGCATCAGGCGCTACATCTGAAATGACCCTTGAAGGGCTGGGCAAATGTAGCATCAGCAGGGGCCTCATCAGCAGGGGCCACGGGAGCTAAAGCTCAAAGGCAGGGAAACACAGTTGTATGTTCAGGGAGCCGATGAGTGGACGAGGTTGGCTGTTGAGTATGGAAGGTGGGAACAGAGAAGGAGGTCTTGGAAGGGAGACGTCCACATGCCAGCACGAGGGGTAGGAACTCTTCTTTAGGAAGTGGATCTCAGAGCATCACTAATGGACCATACTGAGCAGAAGCAGAGTTGGGAGGTCCCCACCAGGAAGTGACACCAGCCACCAGAAATGCACAAAGGGGATCCCAGCCTGGGAGCAGGGCGAGGGCGAAGGAAATGAAATGATGGAAATTGGAGAAAGTGAACCCCAGAACATGGTAGACATGCATTCTGAGTAGAGGTGTAGGAGGAGAGAAAGCCACCAAGAAGAACATAGGATTTCAAGTCAAATTCAGGAAATATAGGGCCAGCAGGAGGGTATCAGTTAGAGGAGAGAAGGGATGAGCTCTGGGTCTGGGGCAGCAGGAAGGGTGGGGGAAAGAGCCCTTCTCCTGCCATTTGCCCCTTCAGGCCCTAAGAGCTGGTACTTAGGACTTCAGTCAAGCCCCAAACCAATGGCCAAGACCTCCACAAATCTATCTAGGCTCTGAGAGCTTCAGGTCCTGAGTTTTCTGGCTCCTCACGTGGGTGGTGCTGAATGAGGACTTGACCCATCACCCAATGCCCTCCCTTGAGAGAGCACTTCATACAGATGGTCCCTTCCTGTCTTCTGTAACCCTTGTGGTGGGTGTGCTCCCCTCCCCTGTTTCTCATGGAAGGGCACTGAGGATGGATGCTCAGAGGTGGTATAGGTCCCACACCAGCAAGCAGCATAAGGCTCCAACCAGGGCCCTGGAGGCCACATCTGCCCCACTGCACACAAATCATGCCATGGGAGAAGCCCAAGGTCCAAAGGATTGAAACCTCAGTCTGGTCCAAAGGTGAAAAGCCCCAGGGTAATCTCTGTCCGGAACTGAGCACGTCCGTGGTGACTACTGATGAGCAAGATGCTGGGAAGCAGAGAGTCATTTGCGATCTTCTCCCTCAAAGTATCTGCAGCTCCACAGGGCAGACAAGACTCCCAGCCAAAACACACACTAGCACGATGAATACAGGACACTTGCCGTGTGTTTACTTCACAACACTTACCTCGAGCTGAACTTACCCTACCTCACCGACTGCATGTTTCCTGGGTGTCTTCCCCCAACGGCAACATCTGAGATCAGCTGTTTCTAGTGACTCCCCAGCGTCTAGAAAAGTGTCAGATGCCTAGTAGGCACTTTGTGTTTGACTGGATGCCGCGCATTTGGCCAAGAGAGAAAGTGGGAGTGAAGCCGAGTGAAGCAAAAGCTGGGCTAAGACTTTACAGTGGGGAGGCTCGGAAGGCTGTCAAGTCCAAGATCTAAGACAAAGTGGTGAGAGATGTAGGTCTTCTGGAGGAGAGTGCTGCTGCTTCTCTAGCTTTTCCTGCTCATCCCAACACACCTACCCCTCCACCCCTTCTCACCCACCCTAGCTCCACCTTCTCCCTTATCCCCCAAAACAGGTAAGACAGCGCTTTCCCTGGGTCTCCCTACAAGGCCGGGAACAAAGACTAGGGTCTTATCTGTGTCTCCCTTGCTCCTAGAGTGGCAGAGACCTAAGACTCACTGTCCTCCATCTCTCAGCAGTTGGTTAGGAACCTGGAGCCCAACCGCCTTCAGAGAAGGCCGTCTCTTTCTCTTTGATAACCTCCCTCCCATTTGGGTACACTTCCCTTCCTGATCCTGCCAGTGGGTACCCATCCACGCCTGCAGCTCCCTCCATTGTCACAGCCTCAGCAAGCCTGGGTCAAGCCATCTAGACCAGTTCCACTCTGGCACATGGGGAAGCACCTGCACTATGGTCTTCCCAGATTCTCTCAGTGAGTGTGACCATCCTCCTCCTTGACGTGACCCCAAATTCAGGTTTGGATGTGGATGGGGTAAATCCTTTGGCCAATATGGTAGACTGTTCTCTGTCTGGCTCCCAGGAAGCAGAGCCTAAGACAAGGGTTTGGGCACACACTGGGGAAGGGAGGAGAGCAGGATCCGGAGGGAAGCACCTAAGACAAGATGTGGTCTCTCCTGGGATCTAGCTGAAGCCTGACCCCGCAGAGAGCTCTGGAGTGTGATTTATTCCTCAGAGTTGATCCCACTTTGAAGCAGGGGCTGACCTTTACTATCCCCCATTGGTTACTTATTGGGTGCAGGGGGCGAACAAGGGAGCTTGTATTCTCCCAAGTAAAGGGGCTCCTGGGGGCGAAGGCAAACCCCTAGGGAAGGGGCAGCTCAGCAGGCAGCTCCCAGAGCAGCTGGAGGAGGGCTGCACCAGCCTGGTCACAGGGACCCAGGTGGGAATAAGAACTACAACCACTCTAGACCCCATGGTGCCACTTAAAATCTCCGCTGGCTGGAGCTGGGGTCTACTGAGGGTTTGGAACAAGATTTGGAGTCAAGGTCTTAGCAAATAATTCAGGGCTGCTTTGTCTTCTTCTGTTCCGTGAGCATTTATTCCTATGGAGACCAAGCCTGGAGGGGTCAGTGCACATGACCCTGAGTCTCATGCCCACCTGTGGCACCATTGGAAGCACTTTGGGATGGTGATGTCACTTGGAGAGAGATTCCTAAAGGAGGCCAAAGAACAGGATCTCCTGCCCACTCTGTGAAATCAGCGTTCACAAGGCTTGAGCAGAAGCGGTGCTCACTCCACAGGCCTTCCTCAGGAAGCCCTCTCTGCACGGGGGCATGTGGAGACCTGACGACCATGGGAAAACACAACAAATTTTTTCATTTGGGAGGGTTGATTCTTAAGTGGAAAATTCTTGAACCTTCAGCTGAATGACGTAAATTGATTGCAAATGCCCCATTGAAGAAAAAGAATAGAATCTGTGGAATATGAGTGCATATTTCTCTCCCCAGTATGCTGCTCCACCCTGTCAGGTCACATGTGGGACCAAAGAAGGAGAAAAAGACACAAACATCTTTGAAGAGAAGGCTGAGAAAGCAAAGGGGATCCTGGGAGGAAAAAAAAGGCTGAGGTAGATGGAGGAAACGGGACACCTGGAAGTGAAAGAGGTTTCCAAAGAGATTAAGGTCACACAAGTCAATACCAGGGCTGGCGTGAGAGAGAATGAGGGAGGAGACTGAAGGGGCAAAGCTGATGAGCAGGAAACAGGTACCTGGCGAGGGACCAGGTCCCCCACCTTCCCCGGAGGGAGGAGGCGCTGATAGAGGGAGCTGCAGCTGCTCCAAGGGTTGCAAATAAATCGCAAGGTGTGAAGAGCAAGTGAGGGAAATGAGGTATCAGGGGCTCGTGTTGAATATCCAGGGGTGGGAGGGATGTCTGGAAATGTGGGGACCAGATTCAGAGGAGACTGGGATTCCCACCACGAGAGGGGAAGTTGAATGTCAGCCCTGCTGGCCGTGATTTTTCCCTGATCTGTGAGTCTGATTTCGCGCTAAGATGGGTTTGCCCCACTATCCTCAGAGGATGGAGCTTTGTCCCAGGGCAACTCTGGCCATCTGCATCTAGATGGACTGGCAATCTAGAATGAAATCAGAGCCTAAGCAAAGGGGATGGTGATGGCCAAGTGGACAAGAGGACACCTGAGGCTCTTTCCCCAGCGCACCCGACACCAGGCCCCCGGACCAGCAGGACCAGCTCCAGAGCCCACCTGCTGGGCACCTCTTGGCCTGGCCTGGCAGGGCTGAACTTCTGGCTGAGACGTCCCCAGGGCCAGCCCCTGAGATGGAAGGACAGACTGCTGGATCTCCACTGCACAGGCTGTCCCACCCTGACCCAGCTTCCCAACCTGTTATCCTTAAATGCCACCCCACTCACTCACCCGTTCACTTGATTCACTCAACAAACAGAGCAGAGCCTGCTTCAGGTTTCAGGCTCCGGGGCCAGGGAAAGCAGGGTTTGCCCACAGTTCTCCCGTGTGTCCCGGGCACATTACACAGCCCTCTCAGTCTGTTTTCTCCTCCTCTTCCTCACCGAAAGCTATTCCTTTCATGGTTTCTCTCTGTCCCCTCATTCACTGACCACCACCTCCCCAGGGAAGAAAGTGATGTTTTTATTCCAAGTTTGGAAAGAAGTCAGGAACGTGTAGCCCATCTCTGTCTCTTCGCTCTTTCTCTTGGGAGTGAGCCCGTCCGCGGAGAGTTCTGCTCTGCCCCTTTGGACAGGATGTTTCACAAGGGCCTGTCCAGAGCCACTGTGACTGGGGGAGGTGAATTTTTTTAGACTGAGGGCTCAGTAGCAAGAAGTCTACCTGTCCACAGGATGCACAGATATAAGCTCCACTTCCCACTTCATCTGTAACCAAGATGGTGCTGTATTTCAGTCTCCAGCCCCCAAGTCTTTTGTTTGACATCTTAGCCAGTTGATAACTCTGATGGAAAAGTGAGTTGCTATTTGAGGTGACCCTCAAATCCCAACAATTATAAAAAATTATTTGCATCCACATAACTTGAGGTTTGACCACATTGGCTCAATGAAACAGCTCAAAGTGTACTTTGAATTCAAATCCACAGACTTTTTTTCTCCTCTGGAATCCCACCAGCATCCCCATCAACATTCCTGATACTTGATGATCCTGCGATCTCTAACAGAAATTTACAGCTTCGTCATATAAAAGACCAAAATAGGTCTTGCCCGCTGACTCCAGTTCCCCCCTGGAGCCAGGGTTAGCAGTTTTCACGACTACTGCTTGCTTTCTGTTTAGATCATTCTTCCCTGCTGAATTCCAGATCCTTATCCAGGCCCTGGTGCAGGAAAGGACTCCTTTCATGTGGTTTCTCTTTATGGACGTCTAGAGCTGAGCTACCTGTGGTAACTAAGAGCATCTTTGGCTCCCTGGTGACCACAAGGGTTTCGTTTGTAGAGGCTGGCTCTTGTTTGGAAACGGTGATTACATGAAGCAGAGAGATGCTGAGATTAGGGGGTCCAGAGCATTCCAGCTCAATAAATCAATCCCTTTTTAATTGTGTCCCTGTCGGTCACCATTCTTCCAGAGACTGGAGGGCGAGGAGCTTGTTAGCTGTGTGATTGCTCACTGCCCTTTGTGTGCCGATCTGACTGTCAATCACAGTAAGCAAGGACTTGCAGGGGTTACTGGGTCTGTTCCCATCACAAGAAAGAAGCCAAATATAGATCATCTATACTCTTGGCTCCGATTTGAAGCATCTGAGAAGTTTTAACCTGTGTTTTCATCTCTGTGTAGACAAGCAAGTTCTAACTCCATTTGACAAAACTGACCAGCTCCCTTGGCTGGTGCCTTTCTGACGCCTTTACCTTAAAGATAATTAAATCATTGGCTCCATTCTTCAAGTAGCTTCCAAAGGCTGTTAGACAATAAAGCCTCTGTTTGGCATCTAAATGTACCTTTCCTCGCAGGTGTTTCTGGCTCTCTTGTTCTTCCAGCAACGTGCTGACACTTGGTTTATGCCCACCCACAAGATGAATGAAAAGCTTAGCTATGTTATTATTTTTTGCTATGTTAATCACCAAAGCTAAAAACTTCAGGATATGGAACAGTGTTTGGATTTTTGTTTTGTTTTGCTTCTCAAATTTTAACATGCTTGGAAGTCTTGTGAAAATGTAAGTTCTGATTCAGCAGGTTGGGGTCAGGAGGAGCTGAGATCCTGCGTTTGTAACAATCCTGCATTTCTCCCAGTTGATACCAATGCTGCTGATCCAAGGATCAGACTCTGAGTAGTGAGGATCTAGACTTGACTTACACTTCCACCTGGATCATGTTCCAAAATCCTTAACATGGTCTCCTTAGTCCAGGCTCTGCAGTCTTGCATACTTGGACAGTTTACTTAAACCCAATGAGCCTGCTTCCCTCACTGGCATCCCAGGAGATAGTGCATAAAGATACCCTGAACAGTCCGGCACAGAGGAGGCAGTTAATAAACAGTGCCGTTTATCAGCGTCAGCATCTATATCAGGACAGGGCAAACCACAGCCTGCAGCCAAACCTGCCCTGCCACCTGCTTTTAGAAATAGTTGGGGGTGGGTGGTAAAGCTCAGTGGTAGAGTGTCCTGGGTTCAATCCTCAGTACCTCCATGAAAAATAATAAAAATAAACCTAATTGTCTCCCTCCCTCTAAAATAAAAAAAGCAAAAACAAGAGCGAAAAAAAAAGAAAAGAAAAGAAATAGAAAAACAGTTTCATTAGTTTCATCAGAACACAGCCATGCACACTTATTTCTCTAGTCTATGGCTGCTTTTGTACTGGGACAGAAGAGTTGAAAACTTACACGAGAGACCACATAGATCACGAAACCTATAGGGCCCTTCACAGAAAAAGTATAGCAACCTCTAACCTGTATCGTTTATTCAACAATAAAAATGTACGGAGCACCTACTGTGTCCCAGAAGGAGGGCGGGGCCCTAAAGATTATGAAAAGTTTCTTCCTGGAAAAGAGCTTAGCATCCAATAAATATTTAACTATTACTCATCATATTCCAGACACACATGTAACCCCAGCCCCTAATCCTTAAAATGGAGATCATAACAGCACCTACTAGTCAGCGCATGCTGAAGTCTTAGAACACTTCCTGCAACATATTCAGTGTTCAATAAATATTAGCCATTATTATTATCACTCTCATAGATGTTTTCATTTAAATTTTAGACCCGAGAGAGGATTACCATTGCTGTTTTGTAGATGTAGAAAGCGTGTACATTCAAGATCCTTGGTCTCAATAATCTAAAAGCCTCCCTGTGGAGTTGGAACACAGTCACCTCCCCAACATCCTGTCCCCAGGCCTCTACAGTCTGGCCCAGGACAGTCCTCAAATGTGATACAATAATAACTTTTTAAAAATCACCAATAGCTCAGACTTAGAGAGAGCTAGTAACAGGCACCATGTGGGGTGCATGGCCACAACCAACTATGAGATAGGCCATTTCTGTTTTCGGCACACACAGAAATAAGAAAAGAGCTAGTAAGTGATAGAGCCAGGATTTGAACCCATGTCCATCTGACTCCAGGACCCACAACATAACCCCTACACTCCACCGTGAACATCAGGCAATTTATGGGCCTGCCATAAACACTGGCAGTATCCTTGCAAGTAGCACATACCATTCCAATGCTGAGAAATAAACCTCAGAACTCATGAATCAGCAAAAACCTTTCCACACCTTCAGTTTGCTGGCCACAGATGAGCCAGTCACTCACTTGTATTGATATCTGCTCCCAGGAGACCAAACCAGAAACCAAAGGCAGAGGATGGCCAAAACTACTCAACAGGCCATGTGGCCTGGGGTGAGGAGACTCTGGATTAGAGTCAAAAAATACTTTGGATTCTAATCCTGGTCGATGGACACAAGTTTACCTAAAGCCTTAGTCCTGGGCCTGGCCCTTGTGAACATGCGATTTGCAGTGGCCGTGCAGGTTACACATAAGGTTGTATGATGTTGAGCTTTGGAATCAAAGGGACTAGGACTGAAATCTCAGCTCCGGTCATCATGAGCTATGGTTTCTCAGGCAAGTTCTCATCTTGGGACACTGGTTCCTCTTCTCCACTATGGGGTCCATGACAGTGCCGTGTCTGCAGGGTCACCGTGAGGACTGGCTGACAGAAGAGATGTCATGTGTGTGGCAGGCATGGCACCACCCAGCAAGCCCACAGTAAATGCCATTTATTATTATTTTCATGAGCCCAACACAGCCCCGGCCCTTGGTCGGTATCCACCACATCCAACCTCCCTTCCCTCTAACCTCCCTGACAGAAGCCTGACTGGAGACAGACTCCACAAGGCCTCTCATGCTGAACCAAATCTCCAAATCTCTTTAATAAATTTGCCTTTAAGTCCAGTTTCATGGCTGGAGAAAATAGGTTTCTTCTAAGAGCCAATGGATTAAAAATATGTTGCTGTGCTAACCTAATTACTTGACCCACCTCTTCGCCACTGACTTGCATTTTCATTCAGACACACTCTACTTTCCTTGCTGACTGATCTTCATTCAATAGGCCAGTCTTCACTGAGCACCCGCTATGTGCCTAGCACTATTCCCAGTGCTGAGAAGACAGAATCAAACAAAGCAGACAGCAGGCTATTCCCATGGAGCCGACATTCCTGGGAAGGAGAGACTGACCACAAACACGTGAGCAAGAAAAATCACAGCACTTCTCATTGTGGTTCACGCTCAGAGGAAAATAAAGCAGGATTGTGGGACAGCAGCTGGGGATAGGAGAGGAGTTGGCTTTACATCATGCAGTCATGGAGACTGAATAATGCGGAGACGCAAGACATGCCAAGGTGGGAAAGAGCATTTCAGGCCAGTGCAATGACTGTGGGGTGGGGAAGAGCTTGGTCCATTCCAGAAACACACAGATATGATCAGGGAGCAGAAGGGGTTCTGACCAGAGAGGGGGAAAAGTGAGAGGTGGGGGCCTGGTCTCAGAGGACCACTGGGGTATGGAAAGATTTCTTTCCAAGTGTAATGAGAAGCCACTGAGAGTCAAAGCAGAGAGGAGTGTGATCTGATTTTACTCTCAGAGAATGGGCTAGAAGGGGCTGAATGGAGCAGGAAGACCAATTAGGAGGCTCCTGCAGCTGCAGGGGAGAGGAGACAGTGGTGTGGACAAGAGGAGAGCAGTGGCAACACAGAGGCAGACAGAGTTGGGATATATTTTACAAGTCATCAAGGCTCTGACATCGTCTCTCTTCCCAGATATAATCAGGCTCCTCACCACAGTATAGACTGGCATTCACACCCAAGAACTGGAGTTATTACTTTGTAAAATTTCCACCCCAACATGGAGATCATCTACCACCCCTCTGGAAACTCCCCGTCATTCACAGAAGACTTTGGCACATGAGGTTGAGTCCTTTATCCCCCAAGCCCTTCCATCATCCTGGGTGACTGTCACATGAATGATCTGTTCCATCCCTTGACCTTCATCTCCACTTACCAGCCCTGCACTCCTGCTCCAATAATGCATTCCTGTGGCCACACCTGAACTTTGGTTACAGGGGGGAAGTCTCCACCCCTGAAATCTAAAAGAAAACTCATGTTCTGCCCAAAGCCAGAAATTATCTAAGAGTGGTACACGGACCCTTTAAATGAGAACTCCCTGGGGAGGTTGTTAAATGGATAGATCCCAGATCCCCCCTCAGACCTACTCATTTAGAATCACTAAGAGAGATACTCAGAAATTGGTATTTTTAACAAGTTCCCTAGATGATATTTATGCCCAATTGAGTTTTAAAGCTACTGTCTATCAGCCTGGCCTTGGCATGACTCTTACCACACCTGTCCTTCAAATCCACAGAGCCCTCTGGTCCTTGATTCGTTTGCATCCTACCAATCCTTCCAGTCTTCACTTCCTGCCCAGCACACACTCCATGGTGCACCACTTCCACCCTCTTGGCAGTTTCAGTTTCCTTGCCTGGATGGGCTAGCTTTGTCCAGCAAAACCCTTGCCTAAGGACAACCCAACCACCCACATTTTTCACTAGGGTTCATTGATTCATTTACCCTTTCACTAAAATTTTGCTCAATGCCCAAAGTACTCTACTCATTACATAAAGAGTTTGTTTTTGTAAAATTCATGATCACTTGCCCTCAAGGATCTCACAGCTGAGTGTGGGAGAGCCATGAAATGCTAAGTTCGGTGAAAGAAGCGAGCACAGGGCACTGTGGACGCATGAAGGCGAGGATCCCAACCCAGTCTAGGGTAGGAAAGCCTTCTTAGAGGAGATATCAAAGAATGGTGAAAAGGAGGTAAACAGATAAAGAGGGACCGGGGAGGCATTCCAGGCAGAGGAGTCAGCATAAGCAAAAGCAGGGAAATGAGACCAGCATAGCAGGTGTGGGACGTGGAAAGCAAGTCAGTGTTGCTGAAGCGTGAAGTTCATGGCGTGGAGAGGTGATAATATTTTCCAAACAAAAACTCATGATATATGGCTCCAATGAGGCGGAATGTTCCAAATCAGCAATGTCTCAGAGAATACCAGAGATGATGTCACCAATACTCTGGGTAGTGAAGGCTCAATCTACTGCCTCTTCTATGCACTCCTGCCCCTGGATGCAACTCAACTCCTTACTCAAGACCACCAGGAAATAAAACTCTCCATGCAAGATTCTGGAAGAGCTTTCTCACATCAACCCTAGTAATATGTATAACAGTGAAAAATAAATAATTTAACCATCCATCAATAGGTTAAATCAATTGTGGTACATTCAAATACACTACGCCGTTATATTTGACTATTTAATAATAACATGAGAAATCACAAAATTATTTTAAATAAAACAAGGATATTTGGTATATTCAGTGACTTCTTTTTTCTTAAAAAAAAAGGTTACTATATACGTAATATCATCATAGAACAAATAGATTGGAACCTAATCATTTATTTCTATTTTTTCCTAGTCCTACTCCAATCTGTTCTCCATGCATCATCAGATTGATATTTCTAAAATGCAAATCTTATCCTGCCTACATCCCTTCAAAGTCCAAACTTCATTATTATGGATCCCAAAGACCAATGTCATCTGGCCCCTCTCCGGCCCTGCCCCTGCTTGCCATCTTTCACCTTCAGGCATTTGCACATGCTGTTCCTTCTTCTAAAATGCCTTTCCCCATTTCCTTTGCCTGTTTGACTACCTCTGCTCATCCTTCAAGATGCAACCTAGATGTTACTGGCTATAGGTAGCCCCCACCCCCAGTGACCATCACCCTGAAGCCATATCCATACCTCTTCTATATGCCCCCATCACACCCTGTGTTTCCCCCAGAGCACTTTTCACACTGTAATATAGTTAGCTTACTCATTTCTATGCTCTGTTAGAATTTAATTTCCACGAGGGCAGAAACTCTGTCTTGTACACAGAAAAAAGTCTATGTTAGTCATCTATTGTTACTTATCAAATTACCCCAAAACTTGATGGCTTAAAGCAACCAACTTTAATTACCTCACAGTTTTCAAGAATCAGAAAATCAGGACTATGTTAACTCTGATTCTATCTCAGAGTCTCTTGTGAGGTTCCAGTCTAGATGTTGGCATGGGCAGCTTCATCTGAAGGCTTGGCTGGGGGATTCACCTCCAAGTCAGTTCACCCACATGGCTCTGGGCAGGAGGCCTCAAATTTTCCGCCACGCGCATGTCTTCATCAGGTTGCTGAAGTGTCTTCATGACATGATAGCTAGCTTCTCCCAGGGAGGGCAAACCGAGAGAGAAAGCAGGGATATGACAAAGATTCAGCATCCATGTCAATCCCCATTTCACATGCAAGGAGACACACAGAAGCCAGGTAAATGTGTCCAGGGCCTCACAGCTAATTCGTGTCAGGTAGGATTTGAACCAGGCTGCCTGGCTCCAGAGCTCTTGCTCCTAACCATTATGCAATCCTGCCTCTCTAGGCAAATCAGTACGCAACTGAGGATTAAAAAAAAAAACTGCTCTTTGCAAGGAGCCATGTGTAATATATGCTTTCCTAAATTAGCTCATTTTTGGTCCATACATACTATACACCAAGCACCATGCTAGACACCTCAGAAGACATTTCAGCCCTTCACACATCATTCCCAGGAAAAATCCCAAGATTCTGGGGCACCTATGGCTTGGAAGAAATAACAGCCAAAGTCCTTTGGCCTCAGGAAGCTAGCGTCATGATCCAGTGCCACGGGAAGAGCCAGGTTTCTCTGGGAGGTCACGTGAGCTAAGTTACCCGAGGCCTGCTGGGTCAGCAGGCCCAGCGTCACTGCTGCGGGCTAAGGCAGCCTGCCTGTCCTCCAGGATCTCCACCCCGGGAGCTGAGGCTGGGACCTGGGTATGCAGGGTGAGGCTGACAGCTGCAGTTTGAGCCCAGTGATTTCACTGGAGAACCATTCTACAGCTGCTTTCCCCAGGCTGCAAGAAATCTTGGAGGGAGATGGCCCAGTGGTGAAATCACCAGTGAGGAGCCAGGTACAAAGGCACCCTTGTAGAATATAGCTTGTGATCTCATGGGTCCAGAAACACAGAGCCAGAATGCCTGCCTCAGCTCAGCCCCACCCAGGGGCAGCCCAGGGCAGACCACAATGTCTGTGAGCTGGTATTAATCTTCTCCCCCAAACCAAAGCTCAAAATAAATAAAAAGAAACCAGCAATATTCTCTGGAGAAGAATTTATCAACTCTCTCCTCAGGTTTAGTATCATTAAGAGAACTTGAACGTCCATCCACTGAATTATTATTCTCCCCAATTTGAATATAGGAGTTATTCATATTTTAATGCACCATACATACAGATGATTTAGGATTTAAACACACACAACACAGCAGAAAGACATGAATTAAGTCAGTGTGAAAGAAGAGAACTCAAGATTGGGGCATTAAGTGGAACCAGGAATAAGGCAAATACAGAAAATGCATGCCATGGAGTCCTTTACATTTGGTATGGATGGTTGTACTTTGGTTGCTAGGAATCTCAGAGCCAAAGTGAAGAAGGAAACTTGATCAAATATAAAAATCAGTGGTCAAAACATTTTTGCCATTATATTTTACTTCAATAATTTATTTTTACAACTCTTAGTATTCTTGAGATTAAAACCAGCCAAGACATGGAAACAACCTAAATGTCTATTGACAGATGACTGGATAAAGAAGTTGTGGTATATTTATATGATAGAATACTACTCAGCCATAAAAAATAATAAAATAATGCCATTTGCAGCAACATGGATGACATGGAGATTGTCATACTAAGTGAAGTAAGCCAGAAAGAAAGAAAAATACCACATGATATCACTTATATGTGGAATCTAAAAACAAAAAGACAAATGAAATTATTTACAAAACCAAAATAGACTCAAAGACATAAAACAAACTTATGGTTACCAGGGTGGGTAGGGATAAATTGGGAGTTCAAGATAGGCAGATACTAAAATAGATGAGCAACAAGTTCATACTGTATTAGCACAGGGAACTATATTCAGTATCTTGTAGTAACTTATGGTGAAAAAGAATATGAAATGAATATGTTCATGTATGACTGAAGCATTGTGCTGTACACCAGAAATTGACACATTGTAAACTGACTATCCTTCAATAAAAGCTATATCAAAAAACACCAGTTACTGAAGGAAAACACAGCTACCAGAAAGAAATTCATTCCAAGATTTATCACAAAAAGAATACTAAATGCAAAGTGAATAATCTTATTTTAAAAAGTCTCTTGGTGAAGGCCACAATATTACTCTAAAAACCAGGGGTCAGCAAACTACAGTCCATGAGCCAAACTTGGCCCTCTGCTTGCTTTTGTTAATAAAGTTTCACTGGAACATAGGTATGCTCGTTTGTTACATATTGTCTATGGCCACTTCTGTACTACAAAGGCTAAGTTTAACAGCTGCAACAGATTTTACAAAGTCAAGACACCCTAAGTTGACCCCACTGCCCAGCAAATCATAGCTCTGTATGGTCCCCTTCCCCTGAGTGTGGGTAGAACCCCTGTTTGCTTGTTTGTTTTTGGAGCAGAGAGGTAATTAGGTTTATTTGTTTTAAAGGAGGTACTGGGGATTGAACCCACGACCTTGTGCATGCTAAGCATACACTCTACCACTGAGCTGTATCCTTCCCCCCAGAACCTGTGATTTGCTTCTGAACAATAGATTACAGCAAAGGTGATAAGATGTCGCTCCTTTGATTGGATTACATTATAAGGCCAAGGTGATGGGTATTGCTCCCCTGGTTGTGTTCCTTTGTGTAAGGCTCTTTCTAAGCAGACTGGAGAGAGAGTGATTCTCTTACTGGCCTTGAAGAGGCAACCAGCAACAACAGGAACTGCCCATGGAGAGGGCCACATGGCAGGGAGCTGCAGGTGGTCCTAGGAGCTGAGGGCCTTAGTCCTGCAGCCACGACCATGTGAACTTGGGTGTAGCTTCTTCGCAAGTCAAGCTCCTGGATGAGAATGTGGCCCAGCCACCTACTTGACTATCCCCTTATAAGACCCTCAGCAAAAGACCCAGCTAAGCCATGCCCAGACCTTGGGCATGAAATGGTGAGATAATCAATGTGTTGTTTAAAGCTGCCACGTTTATGATAAATTATTACTCAGCATGGAAAATGAATACACCATATAGTTCACACAACTTGAAATGTGTAGTGTCTGGCCCTTTGCAGAAAAATTTTGCTAATACTTGCACTAAAACACAATCCAGCGGGAAAAAATGATTCTGTGAGGAGTGTATGGGGTTTTCAAAACATGTGGAGAGAAATAATAAGAATTGAGAGGCCCTGCTCTGGGCTAGCATTGTCAGAACCATTGACACTGACACCAGGAAGTATATGAGGAGGGCCCATGAGGGCAACTGAACCAATGAGAGGTCTTTGCTGGCAAGAAACAGAAGTTGACCATGGCTGGTTTACACAAGAAAGGAATTCCTTTGAAGTTTATCAGATAACTCACAGAATCAAAGGAAAACCTGGCAATTGATTCTCAGAAAATCACAGAGACCGGGAGAGTTTTAGGGGTCTGAATAGCAGAAATGGCTCACAGCCTCAGTGGGACTCTGCCACCAGCATGAATGTTCCCCAACTGCGAGGTTATAATTTTTGCATCACTGAGTCCAAATTTCAAAGTCCCGAGAGAGAGGAACTGAGTGGCTGAGGAGGGGCAGGCACTTTGATTTAACTCACCATGACTGCAGCAGGGTGGGGAGGGTTGAGTTCCCTAAAGGGAATTGGGATGCTAGGCTGGAAAGCAAAGGAAAGGGTGCTGAGCAGCTATAGCTGGACACAGCGGCTGCCTCACCTCCATCCCCGCATCCCCTGCATTCCCGGGAACTCACCCCACCCACCCGTGTGTCTCCTGGGAGCATTCTCACATTTATCCTTACATGGCGATGTCCACCTGGAGTGTAAGCTGCATGGAGCAGAGGCGATGCTCACCTTGCTCCCCATACTAACAGGAGTGCTTAGCGCCTGCCCAGCACATAGTGGGTGCTCAAGAAGGATGTGTCAAGTGGATGAACGAGGGAACGAATGAGTGAATTCTCTGAACCACTCCACCCAATCTCTATCTGGACAGACCTTATCCCTCCCCACTCTTCCTCCACTCCCCCCCCCCCCACTGCAAGATGGGAGAAGTGCCTTACATTCCTCTTCTTCAAGTCTTTCTCAGCAGCCTCACCCTTTCCTCCAGCTGCAGAGCCCAGCAGACCAGCTCTTTCCACAACTAGCTCCTCCCTTGGAAGTGGTATTAGGAAAATAAATATCCATGGTAGATGGTGCTGTGTTGTTCTCCTGTTCACAACGGTTTGTGAAATGCTATAAATACCGTTGCACGAGCTCTTGTTGCCTCAAAGAGATGATGGTTTGAGGCTGGGGGATGGAAGGGAGGAGGCGCTGTGACAAGGGGGCCCTCTGAGCAGTAGGTGCTTCCTGAGCCTCTGGGAAGGCTGGAGCCTTGCTCTGGCGAACTAGGAATACAGAGAACCTTGCTCGGTGAGAAACCATACTTCAGACAGGCCAAACTCAGCGCCATATTCATTCACATATTCACGCATTCAGTCATTGCATGTTTATTTAACTCTTTGTGTTTGCCATGCACAATTCTGAGGTTCTGGGAACAAAACAGTGAAGCGGCTAGTTATGGACTCTGCTCACAGAGCTACAGGTTAGTGGTAAATACAGACAAGCAGCCAGACGGCTATAGCCCAACGTGGTTAAGAGGAGAGGACACGTGTGCTGCTATAGGAGCACAGAAGCAGGGGATTTCGTTGGACTCGGGTAACCAAGGAAGGCTTCCTGGAAGATGTGACACTAAAGCTTAGATCTGGAGAGTCTGAGTAAGAACAGCACTCTGTATCTTGTGCTTAACTAATGTGAGATCAGGCATCAATGGCAAATACATGTGCCATGCCTACTGCCACTCCATGTCCTACCCCCACTACAGACACAGCAAATCTGTCACACACTACTTGCCACTTGGCCTTGGAATTCTTCCAAACATGGAACTCTAGGCAGCCACTGCCTATCACTGAAATGGCATGGAAGAGCCAGAGAGACTTCGCTTGGTGTGGGGGAGAGAGAGCTGGACCTACAGTCACAGGACCAAGACTGTGACCCTGCGGAGCTGCAGCCCAGGAGCACTACACCAAGGGGCTCCCCCATGGGACTGCTCAGGGAGGAGGAAAATGCTGCTGCCAGGCAAGCAGGGTCAACATCAGTATCTTGGGGTGAGGAGAGGCAGAGAAGAGAACAGTCACAAGACCAGATGACTGTCAGGATGCCAGGCCATCGGCGAGGCCTCAGACATAAGTCTGTGATCAGGGGTTCTGTCATTATGCAGGGCTGGAACAATAGCAGATTTGGGGGGAAGTATGGGGTCGGCCCCATGGCATAAAGAAACCATGCCAGACAAGACATCCAGCTCTACTTCAAATCAGCTCTGTGACCTTGAGCAAGTTACTTCCCCTCTCTGAGTCTCTGGTGCTTCATCCATGTATTGTTGGAAACTGTTTACCACATTGGGCTGCTGTGAGCATTGATCAAGACAAGATTTTACTTGTGATATGCTGTAGAAATAGTATCACAATTATCTAGCTCTGTAACACCTCAGTTTATTCATCTCAAAAATGGGAGTGATTATGTTCTGAATGAAAATTAGCACCATCAACGCCAGACGCCAACCCACGGACATGCGATTGTTGGATTTTCTTAAAATGTTTCCAGGAATGACTGATATTCTATAGTTATACATTTTAGATCAGAAAGTTTGATCTTTATAACTTTTGCACATTTTGAAGCTTTCTTTTTGGGTTACTTTGACCTCAACAGAGATCACAATGGTGTTAAATCAATACCTATCATGTACCCAAATACTATGACCAGGTAATAAATTGTGCTGCAAACAATAAAACAAAATGGGAGTGATGATTCTAACACTTATATTGCATTCTCTATGCATCAGATATTCAGGCATTGTTCTAAAATTCGTTTATTCTTTATGACAACCCTCTGAGATAGATGCTCTTATTATCCTGAGGCACAGAGAGGGGAAGTAACTGGCTAAAGATCACACAGCCGGTACATGGACAGACTCGGGACCCCCATGCAGAACACGTGACTCCAAAGCCTGGCTTTACCACCAGCCTATTACATGGGCACTCGCGGGACTGCTGGGTGGGTCGAGTGGCTTCGTACACAGAAAGCACTGGAAACAATGCCTGGTACATGGTGAGCACTCGTTAATGCTGGCTGTTACCAGTAGTACTAACTGGGAGATGAAAGGCCTGCTTTATTTTAGAGATAAGTTGTCATCATGGGGCTTGGGGCAGAGTTTCCGGAGGTGAGGTATTCTAGGGAGCTTGACGCGTTGGGGGGAGGTGAGACTGGCCTTGCAGGAGAAGTGCCATCTTGCTCGGCAGGGAGAGGGGAAGCGGGCAGCAGCTGCTCATTCCTAGAAGCAGTGTCGAGGCTTAACAGATTGGTCCCCGACCCAACAGCACAAGACAATCCCCTGGGGGTGGGTTATTTTTAATGCCAAAGTCTAGACCCCACGCCTGACTTATTGAATCAAAATCTCTGGAGCTGGGCCCAAGCATGGATGTTTTTAAAATTTCCCTGCATGATTATAATGTGTCCTACTGTGCAGATTGTGAGAACAGTGATTTCAAAGTGCCTGAGGTCTGGGGCCTGGACCTCATCTCATCTCTGTCTACGAAAAGGCAACTCTCAGTAAGGCCCAAATCAGCATCCTTAGCCGAAAAACCAATGACACTGTGACCCTTGGCAGACAGCTGAGTGGTCAGTGTGTCTCAATTGTCTCCTCCATCACGTGCTGAAATGAAGGACAAGAGACAAAGACGCACTAGACGCACTAAAAGGCGATGGAAGTTAGAGCGCATTAGGCAGACGCACTAGAATGGATTTGTCTTCAAAACAGGTGGTCCAGCAGCCTTCTCTGCCTTCCTTCCCCACACCCTCCCCTCCCGGCTCCACGCCGAAACCAGTCAGGAAGCCAACGACACACAGGCGGCGCTGGCCTACTTCCTGGTTTAGAAACCACCGCCTCGCCAGGTGTGGCAAGGCCTGAGCAAGCCTGGCCGACCATCAAGATGGACTTCTGTTTCCGTGCAGAGTCCCCAGTCCTCGGGCAGTTGGACCGGGTAGGCTAGGAGCCAGCCTCATCCTCTCTCCAGGTGAGGAAACGGGCTCCGAGTGCTAGAGGACAGGGCTGGTGCCCTGCCCACCTCGCCCCAGAGCTTTATTTTCCATACGATTTTATTCAGTCCCAATGCTTCCCAGCATGAGACAGACTTCCCACCTCGCAGTAAAAAATACCAGAATCCCTGGGCCCCAGGATCCATGACCAGTTCTTTCGGGGTCTGAATCTGTCCCGCCTATCTCAGCACCCACGGCCACCTTTTTGGAAACTTTTTCAGGTCTCTATCAGAAGCCACTTTAAGTATCTCAAGTATAGGACAAATTAAGGCCAAGAATTGGCTATAAGGATATTGGAAGGGCTGGAACAGCAAAGGGGAAGAGAGAATTTTTCTTAGGAATTGGGAAGCTCCTGCTAGCCACAGACTGGAGACACAGTCCCATTAACGCTGCTGAAATCGCCAGCAATGGCAGGGTCGTCACAGCCGCCTGCAGTCAGTGGCCTCAGTGGCTCACTGCTGTTGATGGAGGCCCTGGCAGAAGCAGACAGAAATCTCGGTATTGACTCCCAGTTTCCCACCAACACGTCTGACTGGCAAAACCTAACAGAAAGCCAGCTGTGGA
Source organism: Vicugna pacos (assembly GCF_048564905.1). NCBI lineage: Eukaryota > Metazoa > Chordata > Mammalia > Artiodactyla > Camelidae > Vicugna > Vicugna pacos. The sequence goes on from NC_132998.1 coordinate 27,727,338, forward strand.
AAGGGACTCTAGAAAAAGAAATGTGCTGGGTTCCCATGCCTAATATAGAAGAGAATATAGAAGCAATAGCTGGGAACTGAGAGCCAGCAGATACTGCCTACGAATATACCCATTTTGCAGATAAGGGAACTGAGACTCAGAGTTCACACAAGAGGTAAGTGGCAAAATCAGGATACAAACTCAGTTCTACCAGGTTCCAGAGACCATAACTTTAACCCCTAGGCTGCCCTGCCTCTAGCCAAGTCACTTCATGTCACATCTCCTGGATGATGCCTATTTACATAAGGAACAAAGAGATCGGGGGTAGTCACCAGGTAGAGAGTTCCTCAGAGGCAGGACCAATGCCCTAAACATTGTATCAGTATTTGCTGCATAAGAAAACTCCAAACTCAGAAGCTCAAAAATATAAAGGTGTAATTTTTTGCTCCTGAGTCTGTAATACAGGTAAGCTGAGTGGCCCTGCTGCCCTCAGCTGAGCATAGTCGTGAGTCTGTGGTCAGCTGTGGGTAGAGGAAGCTGTTCTGGGCTGGACTGTCTCTGTGTTTTTGAATCAGCTGGCTGTCAACTGGTCCAGAATGGCTTCAACTTGAACAGGTAAGCTCTTCCCCACATGGACTCTCATCCTCTAGCGGGCTTGTTCATTGCACAGAAGCAGGGCTCTAAGAAAGAGAAGGTCCACGCACAGAGCCTCTAGAAACCTAGGCTTGCAACAGATTCCTCCTGACCTTCTATTAGCCAAAACAAGTCACAAGGTCAGCCCAAATCCTAGCAAATAGGCTCTCCCTCTTGATGGAAGGAGCTGCAAAGTCATTGCTTATGATCTTAATGTTTGTGTGTCCCCCCTCCCCAAATTCACATGTTGAAACCTAGCCCCGAAGGTGGAGTTTGAGGAGATGCGGCTTAGGTCATGAGGGCAGAGCCCTTGGGAATGGGATTAGTGCTCTTACAGAAAGACGCCCTAGCCCCTCCATCTGTGACCCAGAACAGTGGTCTCACCAGACATCCAGCCTCTAGGACCATGGTCTTGGTCTCCCCACCCTCCAGGACCGTGAGAGAGGAATGTATGCTGTTCACAAGCCACTCGAGCCATCGCATTCTTGGCATAGCAGCCCGAAGAGACTAAGATGGTCATTTTGCATAGGGCACAGGCCCAGAGAAGTCCTTCATTAGGACCACGGACGCAGTGATCAGTTCTGGCAGCAGGAGCATCTCCAGGGCCTCCCCCAGGGCCTTGCACCCAATGGGAGCCCACTCCCGTGAGGCTGTGACCTTGCTGGTTCCGCTCACTGCTCTCTCTCTCTAACACCTGGCACACCGCAGGGGCTGGACGTGTGCCGTGTTCATCCCTTAAAGCAAACAGCTGTGGGAAGAAAGTGCATTCTCTCCTCTTCCGGTGCACGACTCGGTGAAAACACAATGTGCCACGTCCCTCTCCTCAGAGGACCATGTGCAGAAGGGTGGTTTGCAGATGCCTCCGCAAAACGATGATTTGAAAAATTCCTCAAACTTAATATCACCATGGACGCCAGGATCCAAAAGACTCTCTCCCGCCCTCTAAGAGGAGAAAGAAAATCTCTCACTACCATGCCCCTCCTTTTTGTTGCTAGAGTGGTAATGTTTGGGGAGAGCACAGCAAGGCAGACGGAGCACTTCACCTTTCTTTCCATGACATAGAGTGTCTAAGAATGTGCGGTTGCCCCAGCCGGGGGGACGCGAGAGCTGAGCTCGCAGCCAGGATGTCAGCCCCCGGCACAGGCTGCTCAGCTGCAGCCCAGGCTGCTGGGGAGGCAGTGGGGCGGGAGCGGGGGGCTCTCGCGTGCATGGATAGAGGAGGCTGTAAGCTTCCCCACCTGACTGAGAGTGTGGGTCAGCCAAGGCATCCCCAGAGGGAAAATCACCTTGGTCTACAAATACACACACAGAGACACACACACACACACAGACACACACGCGTGCACACGCCCTGCGTGAAATCAGCAAGCCCACAGTGCCATCCAGACCCTCCCCTTCTTGTGCCTTCTTTTATGATCCCAGTCCATATCCCTTCAGCCAGGTGACACAGCTGACACTTTGACCGGAGAGGGCCCAGCAGAAGAACGAACTGGATTTCACGTGGGATGCTGAGTTCCTGCATCTTGTTTCCTGGTTTTGTGCCCAGTACTACCTGCCCCCATCCACACCCAGCTCTGTGTCAACCCCTGAGGTTGATGTTTCTCCCAGTTTCCCTTCTGGAGCCAGGAAACCATCTCTGGACACCCTACCTGGAATCTTATCCCAGGGACTAAGTTCTGCGTTGGGCACCAGCTACTCCATCCTCAACCCAAAGGACCAAATCTAGAAGAAAGAGACCTACCCCATAGTCAAATGCTCCAGACCCACTAGCGTGGCCATCTTAGGGGCATCTGCCCCGTTAAAGACAGACCCCTCTGCAGGCTGGAGACCCCAGAGCACTTTGCAGAGAGATGGAAGTGTTCTGTGTTTCAGCTGTGGTAGTGGTTATGCAACTGTATATATTTGTCATAACTCATTGCCCTACAGGTCTCAAAAAAGGGTAAATTTTACTGTGTATGACGTATACTTCAATAATTGAACTTTGAAAAATTTAATTATTAAAACAACTCTCCAGTGTTAGTTCCCTGACTCTCCTACCCACTCCAACCAATCTTCAAGCTTGGTGGGGAAGAGTATTTTAGGATAATAATGAATCAAAGTAGTGCTTTAGGGCAACAATCTGCTTGAACAAGAGCTCCCTGAGTCTTTATCTTGCGTCTTCTTGACTGAAGCGAGGGCCTGGAGGGTCCTTACCAAGTGAGATGGTTAATTTTATGTCTCAGCCTGACTGAGTCCGGGATGCCCAGACAGCTGGTAAAACTATTTTTCCGGGTGTGTCTACGATGGTGTTTCTGGAGGAGATGAAGCGTTTGGATCTGTGGACAGAGTAAAGAGACCTGTCCTCAGCATCATCCAATCTGCTGGGGGCCAGAATGTAACACAAAGGTGCAGGAAGGGTGAATTCCCTCCCTCTTCTTGAGCCAAAAGTCCATCTCTCCTGTCTTCAGACATCAGAACTCCTGGTCCTCGGGCTTTTGGCCTTGGTCTAGGAGGTTACCCCATTAGCCCCCCTGTTTCTCAGGCCTTCAGACTCAGACTAAATCATATCACAGCTTTCTTTCCCTGCTCCCCAGCTTGCAGACAGCAGATTGTGGGGCTTCCTGGTCTCCACAACCACATGAGCCACTTCTTATCTTCATCTCAACTTGCATTTATCTGTATCTATCTAGCTAGAGATGTATCCTCTTAGTTCTGTTTCTCTGAAGGACTCTAATACAGCAACATGAGCAGGTGAGGAGGGAGGAAGGAGGATGCTGAAAATGGTATTTCCAGCCCGAGATGCTCAGGATAAAGGCAGGATCCCAGGAGAAGAGGTGTAGAACCAAGAGGAGAGAGGAGAACTAAAGGAGAGGGGACTGCAGACACCCAGGAAAGGGAGATTCAGCATTGCCTAAAAAGCCTCTGAAAAGAGGAGAAATGTGTGCTGCCTCCGCTGGACCCTGAGTGTGTCCCCAGGCAGTTAGGACCCATGTGCTCTGTGCTCTGGTGCTAGTGATGCCTTTGCAGCCAGGGCTGGCTGTGATATCAGGGTTGCTGCTTAACCAAAGAGGAGAGAAGTCACAGTGGAGTTTGTCACTGTCACACCAAAGGGGAAGATAGGCTTGAGCACATAGACCTTTCTGCCTCTACTCAAATTTAAATTCTAAGTCAGCCCAGTCATCCCTGCTAGCCCTCAGTCATACATAACAGACCCTTGCAGTTGGGTCTGTCACCTTCTAATTCTGCTGACCTGAGTACAGTCCCAGCAGACAAATGATTGAGATGTTTGCAAACTCATCCCTGGAACCATTCCATGCAGAAAGTGAGAACGGAGAGAAAGACACAAGGCCAAGAAGGAGAGGAGACGGGGTAGATGGACGGGGCAGGCTGAACAGGTCCCAGCCCAGAAGTCTCTTCAGGGCTGAGAGCAGCATGTCTCAGCAGGGCACCAGAAAAAAGACCTTGCACCTCTGGATCCCCTTTTCCTTGTAAATTCCTTCTGTACTTTGTGACAGCCAGTTTGTATCCATCTCTCTTTGTGGTTTGTCATGATCCATAAACACTTAGTGAAAAAGAGAATAAAGTCAAGTCTGGAACTCTGGCAGAATCCTCATCAGAAAATAGAAGCAAGGGCTCCTCCCACACTACATTAATTCTTGCATTTTCAAAAAATTTGGCAGCTATGTACTTGACAAAACATATGACAAACATACGAGAAAACATATGTTTTGTCAAACACATTGTTGCCAAATTGCTGCAGTGGCCACAATTGCCCTCCTGGTTACATTCCCAGGAGAAATCAGTTCATGTGTCTGCCAGAGGACAAGCAGAAGAATGTTCATAGCAGCATTATTTGTTACAGCCCCAAACTGGAAACAATCCAGCTGTCTATCAATAGCACAATGTGTAAATACATTTTGGTATATTCAGACAATAGACTAACACAGCAATGAAAAAGTACTACCAGGACATGCATGACATGGGTAAACCTTGCACTCAAACTTCTAAGCAAAAGAAGCCAGATTTAAGACTAGGTGCCTCCAATTTCACTTCTATAAAGCTCAAACCAAGCAGGATTAATCTGTGATGATTAAAGTGTACATAGTAGCTGCCTTTGGGGAGTGACCAGAAGGGGTAGAAGACAGACTTCCGGGTGTTCATGATGTTCTGTTCCTTGATCTGGGTGCTGGTAACATGAAAGCATCTATTTGTAAAAAATTTATCCAGCTATACATTTTAAGTTTGTGAACTTCATGTATATTGTATTTTAATAAGCAATATACATAATATATCCATCTACATATACATATGTATATAGATACATAGAGAGAGCCAGACACGAGGGATTTAACACTTATAAAAACTGCACTATCCTTGCCCGTGTAGAACTTACGAGTGAGTAGAGGGAGAGACATGAGACAAATATTCACCCAAAGGAAGAAAGAATAACAAACCGTGGTAAGTGCAATAAAAAGAAAAGTGGGGGAGATTGTAACATGAGCTCTGATTGAAACCTGGCATCAGGGAAGACTTCTCTAAAGAAGTGACACTTCAGCCAGTATCTGCAGAAGTTAGCCAGTGAGCCTTCAGACAGAGGGAGGAGGATATAGCAAGGGTTCTGAGCAAGCTGGGTGGCCCTTGGGAGGGACTGGTGGGTGGGGGAGGGGAGCAAGTGAGCAGCGCAGGTGCACAGACAGGAAAGGTGGCATGTTGAGGCAGAGTCCGTGCATCAGGTGAAGGATTTAGGGTTTTCTTCTGAGAGCAGTGGAGAGCCGCTGGATGCTTTTCCCCAGAAAGCAACGAATTAGCATTTGTCAGAGGTATCTGTCACTGGTGCATAATAAAGATTGGAAAAAGGCAAAATAAGACATAGGGAGACCAGCTAAGAGGCAACTGACTGCAAGAGCCCTGGCATGGACTAGGGACTGGTGATGAGAATGGTCTACAGAGTTATTGACATTGTAATCCAGATTTACAATGAAATGGGACTACATTAAAAACCAGTGACAACAAATAAAACCTTTAGCGGCTGACAACAACACACATTTATTCATATACTTCCATACGCCTTGCTTCATCAATATCACATTCAAAATTTAGCCCCTAAGACCTCTTTAAATTCAGAATCTAAATATTTTTCTGAATATTTTTGGCCACATCTAGACAGCCATGACATCAGGCATAATACCAGGAGTCATGTGTTGCTTATCCTCATAGCTAACATCGATGTGGTACTTGCCATGTGCCAAACATCCTTCCTGGGGTTTATGCTGACTAACTCATTTACTCTTCATGGCGACTCTCTTAGGTCAGGGCTGTTACCATCCCCACATACAGCTAGAAGCATAGAGGCAGAGAGAGGTGCCCCAAATTCCCTAGCTATTAAAAGGCAGCGTAAACATTTAAACCCAGGCAGGGTGGTGCTAGTTGTGCATTTCAACAAATAAGCTCTAAGTTCTCACGATCAAATCTTTGACCTTGAACTTTTGGGGAACCTTTCAATTAAGTCATTTCCAGACATGTCAAAGAACACTGGAGTTTGTTTGCATTTCCGATTTGGTTAAATTAATGGTTCTGTTTTTTCCTTAATTGCAGTTTACCTTCCTGGAGGTTAAATAGCTTCTCTTGAAAGTCAGCCAGAGGCTTCTGACAGCTGGATGTCGGGCACTTGTTGTCCTTCGTGACACATGAAGCAGTCACACCAACTGCTGAGGGCTTTCAAAAGTCTATTCTGCATTCCAAAATATTCGGCAATTTCATCAGCATTAATGGCATTTTCTGACATATGATGGAAAACATGCAAAATCAGCAAGTTTGTGTTTCAATACTTAATCCTAATGTAACTATTTTGAAAAAGTTTCATGAAGTAGGCAACATAAAATAACAGTCCTCCCTATAAGGTGCTACCAAATCAAACAAGACAAGTGAAGTGACAATCAGGTGAAAGAGGAAGGTTGTACACATGCTGAAGATGACAGCTCTGTATAGCTGATTGCAGTGCTGGGCAGTTGACAAGTTTCTTTTGATGTCTACTGTAAGATGCATCCCCTTTTCAGAACATAAAATATATGAAATACCAAATTTCAGAATGAGGGAAATCAGGTATTTTGAAACCAGAATCTCCCTTTTCTCTAGGCAGTAAGTCCCTCCTCCACATGCAGAAGCCTGCCCTTCATCCCCTACTCTGGCCTTCCAGCATCCCATTCTAGGCTTCCAAACAGTTTCCCCTGCCTCAGTTACCCTTATGTCCCTCTAACCCAAATAAATCAACTGTAAGGTAAATGAATTCTATCTTTTGAAGACTTTGTAAGGGTATGTGACCCCTGGCATGAGGTAGCACTGTCTCATATTTTATTATGATCACTCATGAGCTTTGTAAGTATGACCAGGGTACTCTGAGTTCAGATTTCTGCTCGAAAAAAATGAGGATAATAGCACATACCTCCAGGATTCTTAGGGGAATAATGAAAGAGAAATAATTTAGCATAGTCTTGTACTCAGTGACTTATCAATGGATGTTAAGCTGTAATTATTACTATTAACATCATCATCTTAGACAGCCTAAATGTCCATCAACGGATGACTGGATAAAGAAGATGTGGTATATTTATACAATGGAATACTACTCAGCCATAAAAACCAACAACATAATGCCATTTGCAGCAACATGGATGTGCCTGGAGAATGTCATTCTAAGTGGTAAGCCAGAAAGAGAAAGAAAAATATCATATGAGATCACTCTTATGTGGAATCTAAAAACAAAAACAAAAACAAACAAAGCATAAATACAAAGCAGAAACAGACTCATAGACATAGAATACAAACTTGTGGTTGCCAAGAGGGCGGAGGGTGGGAAGGGATAGATGGGATTTCAAAATTGTAGAATAGATAAACAAGATTATACTGTACAGCACAGGGAAATATACACAAGATCTTATGGTAGCTCACAGAGAAAAAAATGTGACAATGAATATATATATGTTCATGTATAACTGAAAAATTGTGCTCTATACTGGAATTTGACACAACATTGTAAAATGATTATAAATCAATAAAAATATTATATTGTTGTTCAAAAAAATCATCATCATCTTAGTAGTAGATCTCATCTCTTTAACTAAAACTCTTAGTCAGTTGGTTAAATCAAAAAGCCAGATCAACTGAGACATTAATAATAATAAAAAAGTTACCTTCAAATGTCTAATGCCACTTATATTGAGCAGCTTACAGGAGACAAATGTTTATGCCAAGAAAAAGTAGAAAAGCCAATTAAAATACACAAGTAAATTTGTTTGAAGGCATCAGAGAACTAATGAGGTAGCCAGTCAGTACATGGGCAATCAAGACCCTGGAGAGAAAGGAGCCTCGGGGAGGTACACCAATGTTCTCCTCTTTTTTCCCCTAGTGGCATCTGCAGGGTATCCAGGCAGAGGACGGTTAAGGACAGAGACGCCAGGAAAGCTTTCCAGAATCTCACAGAGCTGGGGGACAAAAATTACAGTTTAGGGCTTCCAAGGCAGACAAGACTTGAAGGACCAAGATCCCTGAGAGAAGTGAGCCCAACACTCTTGGCCCCTCAAAGCATTTGCTCAGGCTAAGAAGGCTAAGAAGCCAAGCAGAAGTGTGCCAAAGACTTTAACCCTGGAATGCCTGTCTCCTGACTAAAGCTGAATAAACAAGGATTTCTGTTTTGTTTGAACTTACTATTCATTTTAAAAGAGGACTAGAGTAGAAGGGCGCCAGGTTCAAGTTCTTCACCACTAACCTGTATGGACTTGGTGACCTGTGCTTTCATCTTGATCTCTTTAGTGCCTTTTGGTTTAACTGTATTTTCAGGAATATCAAGAAATCCTGGAGTATCCCTGAAATAGTACTACATCTGATTTAAAAATTACACCTGTAATTTAAAACCTTCCCAAAGAAATTTCCAGGCCCAGATGACTTCACTGGTAAATTCTTATAAATATTTAAAGAAGAAACAACACTAATCTTAAACAATCTCTTGCAAATGAAAGCAAAAGAGAAAACACTTCCCAACTTGTAATGCCAGCATAACCTTGAAAACTAAACCTGGTGAGTATGTTATAACAATTGAAAATTATGGGTCAATCTCTCTATAAATGTAGAGGGAAAATGGTAACCAAATATTATCTAACCATATATAAAAAGAATAACATATGACAAGCAAGTTGGATTTATTCCAGTAATGCAAGGTTAGTTTTAAATTCAAAATTAACCAATCAATGTAATTCACCACAGTCATATAGCACAGGAGGAAAAGCCGAGGACCAGCTCAGCAAATGAATAAAAGGCATTGATAAAGCCAACATCCAATTGTGATTTTTAAGAAATCTTAGCCAACTGGGCCTGGAACTTTTAAAGTCTGATTAGTATATTTTTTGTAGCTTTTAAGATATGTATACTCAACAATGGAATGTTTAAAGTTTCTACCTGATCATCGAAAATTAGATAAGAATGTCTGTTTAGTCAACATTGTACTGGAAGTCACAGCCAGCGTAAAAAGGAAAGAAAAATAAATAAATAAAAGGTATGGGGACTGAAAAGGAAGAAAAACACTGCCCTTGTTGACAAGATTACATAATTGTGTATATGGATCTATTTTGATAAGGGTGTATGTGTATGTGCAGATTGATCTGCTATTCTAATATTTGTATGGAAAAAAGGAGAACCAACTACAGTCAAGATGATCTTGAAGGATAAAAAAATGGAAGATTTACACTACTAGATACCAAGACTTAAAGCAATAGTAATTAAGATAGTCTGGTATTGGTAAACAGAATTGAACAGAGATTCAGAAAAAAAAAGGCATGGAGTGAAGAAAGGATGGTCTTTTCAATAAATGGATCTTGGTCAATTGGATAGCCATACAGGAAAAAATAAAGCATCTTAACTCTACCTCATACTACACACACACACCCCCACCCACAAATTAATTCCAGGTGTATTATAGATATAAATATGAAAGATAAAACAGTAAAGCTTTTAGAAGATAGGAGAATATTCTTATGGTCATAAACAGAATCATGGAGGGGGAATAACTAATTATACCATGATAATATTAAAAACATCTGTTTTTCAAAGACACCACTAATAGAATGAAAAGAAAAGCCACAGAATGGAAGAAGATATTTGTGATACACATATCCAACAAAGGACTCAAATCCAGAATATGTTTTTAAAAGCCTAGAAAGTCTGTAAGAAAAAAAAATAGACATTCCAATAGAAAAAGAGAAAAATGTCACCCACTAGAGGGCTGGTACCAGAATCAGAACACTCTGGGCCCTGCATTCAGCTGCCCAGGAACCCCTAGGGACCCAGCCAGCCCTGGACCGTTTGCATCCTCAGCCAGCCACCCTGGGATCTGCCCCACCCACCAGTGTCCAGGAGCCTCTGCACAAGGCAGAGTCTGGCAGCCATCCAGGCCCGGGACCGGCCCCACCTATCAGCATGCCCGCAATAGTTAGCCCCACCACAACTGAAGGGCCCACTCAACCCACATGTGAGGCACCCATAGGTTATATAGCTCTGATGGCCAGAAGGGAGCGTGCTGCTGGGGCCCACAGGATATCTCCTACATAAGGCTGCTTCTCTAAGATCAGTAAATGTCACTGACCTGCATAATATACACAAATAAACATAGAGAATTAGGCAAAATGAGGTGACAGAATTACGTTCCAGATGAAGTAACAAGATAAAACCTCAGAAGAAAAACTAAGTGAAGTGGAGATAATCAATCTACCCATAAAGAGTTCAAGATAATGATCATAAAGATACTCAATGAATTCGGGAGAAGAATGGATGAACATAGTGAGACATTCAACAAAGAGTTAGAAAATATAAGAGCCACCAAACAAAGCTGAAAATTACAATAACTGAAATGAAAATACACCAAAAGGAATCAAGAGTAGATTAAATAATACAGAGAAACGAATCAGCAAACTGGAAGAGAGCACTGGAAATCACCCAAGCAGGACAGAAAAAAGAAAAACAAATTTTTAAAAATAAAGACAATTTAAGAGACCTCTGGTACAACATCAAGTGTACTGACGTTCACACTATAGGGATCCTAGAAGGAGAAGAGAAAGAGAAAGAGGCAGAGAGCTTATTTGAAATGATAATAGGTCAAAACTTCCCTAGCCTGGGAAAGGAAACAGGCATCCGGGTCCAGGAATCAGAATGTCTCAAATAAGATCAATCCAAAGAGACCTTCACCAAGATACATTGTAATTAAAATGGTTAAAATTAAATATAAAAAGAGAATCTTAAATGCATCAAGGGAAAAGCAAGTAGTTATGCACAAGGAAGCTCCCATAAGATTTTCAGCTGGAAAGTGAGGGGGTGAAAGAAGGTATTCCATGCAAATAGAAATTAAAAGAAGGCCAGTTTAGCAATACTTATATCAGACAAAGTAGATTCACAACAAAGACTGTAATAAGAGACAAAGGAGGGCATTATGTAATGATCAAGGGATCAATCCAAGAAGATAATATGTATGTAAATAAATATGTGCCCAACAGAGGAGCACCTAAATACACAAAGAAACTATTAACAAGCGTAAGGGGGAAAATTGGTAGTAATACAATAATGGTGAGGGACTCAAACACCCCATTTATAGCAATGGACAGAGCTTCCAGACAGAAAATCAGTTAGTAAACAACAGCCTTAAATGACACATTAGGCCAAATAGACTTAATAGATGCCTATAGAACATTCCATCCAAAAGCAGCAGAATACACATTCTTTTCAAATGCACAAGGAACATTCTCCAAAATAGAT